>NC_064614.1:163943029-164267779 GCF_023898315.1 Schistocerca nitens | reverse complement strand
GTGTGCAAGCTTCTTCATCTCCCAGTACCTACTGCAACCTACATCCTTCTGAATCTGCTTAGTGTATTCATCTCTTGGTCTCCCCCTACGAATTTTACCCTCCACGCTGCCCTCCAATACTAAATTGGTGATCCCTTGATGCCTCAGAACATGTCCTACCAATCGATCCCTTCTTCTGGTCAAGTTGTGCCACAAACTTCTCTTCTCCCCAATCCTATTCAATACCTCCTCATTAGTTATGTGATCTACCCATCTAATCTTCAGCATTCTTCTGTAGCACCACATTTCGAAAGCTTCTATTCTCTTCTTGTCCAAACTATTTACCGTCCATGTTTCACTTCCATACAAGGCTACACTCCATACAAATAGTTTCAGAAATACTAACACTTAAATCTATGCTCGATGTTAACAAATTTCTCTTCTTCAGAAACGCTTTCCTTGCCATTGCCAGTCTACATTTTATATCCTCTCTACTTCGACCATCATCAGTTATTTTGCTCCCCAAATAGCAAAACTCCTTTACTACTTTAAGTGTCTCATTTCCTAATCTAATACCCTCAACATCACCCGACTTACTTCGATTACATTCCATTATCCTCGTTTTGCTTCTGTTGATGTTCATCTTATATCCTCCCTTCAAGACACCATCCATTCCATTCAACTGCTCTTCATAGTCCTTTGCTGTCTCTGACAGAATTACAATGTCATCGGCGAACCTCAAAGTTTTTATTTCTTCTCCATGGATTTTAATACCTACTCCTAATTTTTCTTTTGTTTCCTTTACTGCTTGCTCAATATACAGATTGAATAACATCGGGGAGAGGCTACAACCCAGTCTTACTCCCTTCCCAAACACTGCTTCCCTTTCATGTCCCTCGACTTTTATAACTGCCATCTGGTTTCTGTAAAAATTGTAAATAGCCTTTCGCTCCCTGTATTTTACCCCTGCCACCTTTAGAATTTGAAAGAGAGTATTCCAGTCAACATTGTCAAAAGCTTTCTCTAAGTCTACAAATGCTAGAAACGTAGGTTTGCCTTTCCTTAATCTTTCTTCTAAGATAAGTCGTAAGGTCAGTATTGCCTCACGTGTTCCAGTATTTCTACGGAATCCAAACTGATCTTCCCCGAGGTCGGCTTCTACTAGTTTTTCCATTCGTCTGTAAAGAATTCGTGTTAGTATTTTGCAGCTGTGGCTTATTAAACTGATTGTTCGGTAATTTTCATATCTGTCAACACCTGCTTTCTTTGGGATTGGAATTATTATATTCTTCTTGAAGTCTGAGGGTATTTCGCCTGTTTCATACATCTTGCTCACCAGATGGTAGAGTTTTGTCAGGACGGGCTCTCCCAAGGCCGTCAGTAGTTCCAATGGAATGTTGTCTACTCCGGGGGCCTTGTTTCGACTCAGGTCTTTCAGTGCTCTGTCAAACTCTTCACGCAGTATCGTATCTCCCATTTCATCTTCATCTACATCCTCTTCCATTTCCATAATATGACACTCAAGCACATCGCCCTTGTATAGACCGTCTATATACTCCTTCCACCTTTCTGCTTTCCCTTCTTTGCTTAGAACTGGGTTTCCATCTGAGCTCTTGATGTTCATACAAGTGGTTCTCTTATCTCCAAAGGTCTCTTTAATTTTCCTGTAGGCAGTATCTATCTTACCCCTAGTGAGATAAGCCTCTACATCCTTACATTTGTCCTCTAGCCATCCCTGCTTAGCCATTTTGCACTTCCTGTCTTTCTCATTTTTGAGACGTTTGTATTCCTTTTTGCCTGCTTCATTTACTGCATTTTTATATTTTCTCCTTTCATCAATTAAATTAAATATTTCTTCTGTTACCCAAGGATTTCTATTAGCCCTCGTCTTTTTACCTACTTGATCCTCTGCTGCCTTCACTATTTCATCCCTCAGAGCTACCCATTCTTCATCTACTGTATTTCTTTCCCCCTTTCCTGTCAATTGTTCCCTTATGCTCTCCCTGAAACTCTGTACCACCTCTGGTTCTTTCACTTTATCCAGGTCCCATCTCCTTAAATTCCCACCTTTTTGCAGTATCTTCAGTTTTTATCTACAGGTCATAACCAATAGATTGTGGTCAGAGTCCACATCTGCCCCTGGAAATGTCTTACAATTTAAAACCTGGTTCCTAAATCTCTGTCTTACCATTATATAATCTATCTGATACCTTTTAGTATATCCAGGGTTCTTCCAGGTATACAACCTTCTATCATGATTCTTAAACCAAGTGTTAGCTATGATTAAGTTGTGCTCTGTGCAAAATTGTACCAGGTGGCTTCCTCTTTCGTTTCTTGCCCCAATCCATATTCACCTACTACGTTTCCTTCTCTCCCTTTTCCTACACTCGAATTCCAGTCACCCATGACTATTAAGTTTTCGTCTCCCTTCACTATCTGAATAATTTCTTTTATTTCATCATACATTTCTTCAATTTCGTCGTCATCTGCAGAGCTAGTTGGCATATAAACTTGTACTACTGTAGTAGGTGTGGGCTTCGTATCTATCTTGGTCACAATAATGCGTTCACTATGCTGTTTGTAGTAGCTTACCCGCATTCCTATTTTCCTATTCATTATTAAACCTACTCCTGCATTACCCCTATTTGACTTTGTGTTTATAACCCTGTAGTCACCTGACCAGAAGTCTTGTTCCTCCTGCCACCGAACTTCACTAATTCCCACTATATCTAACTTTAACCTGTCCATTTCCCTTTTTTAAATTTTCTAACCTACCTGCCCGATTAAGGGATCTGACATTCCACGCTCCGATCCGTAGAACGCCAGTTTTCTTTCTCCTGATAATGACATCCTCTTGAGTAGTCCCCGCCCGGAGATCCGAATGGGGGACTATTTTACCTCCGGAATATTTTACCCAAGAGGACGCCATCAGCATTTAATCATACAGTAAAGCTGCATGCCCTCGCGAAAAATTACGGCCGTAGTTTCCCTTTGCTTTCAGCCGTTCGCAGTACCAGCACAGCAAGGCCGTTTTGGTTATTGTTACAAGGCCAGATCAGTCAATCATCCAGACTGTTGCCCTTGCAACTACTGAAAAGGCTGCCGCCCCTCTTCAGGAACCACACGTTTGTCTGGCCTCTCAGCAGATACCCCTCCGTTGTGGTTGTACCTACGGTACGGCTATCTGTATCGCTGAGGCACGCAAGCCTCCCCACCAACGGCAAGGTCTATGGTTCATGGGGGGGAAATAGATGGTAATATGGCCAAAGAAAAGTCTAAATCTCCATAGAGTGTTGAAAGTACCATTTGAACCCATTGATATCCATAGAGAGTTGGGTATTGTAAAACAAAGTACCACACCCAATCTTTTTAACACTAACGTAGTTGACATATTATTTTTTAAATTACAACAGTCCATTAGCACTCCTGTAGCTCTTAATAGAAAATTTACTAAAATGATACAGTTTACAACACAGCTGTCTATCAGGAACCGTTGATAAGTTTCAACGGAGAAATAACACAGACAACCGGTTGTAAATAATTGTTTAATACATTTACCTAGCTTTCGACACTTCTAAGGATGTCTTCACCAAAATGAAAATTTAAAAGCCGTGAAATTACATTGCTAGAAAGGAATAGTCAAAAGTTTAGAGCAGAGATGCTCAAGCGAAAAATTAAAAATTAGAAACGTTTCAGCCTTTGCTACGTACACCTTGCAAGGAACAACATCAGAGTACTAGGTCAACTGCTCGCAATGATGCAGGATTCCGGGTTCTAGTCACAATCCGACACAAAGTTTCAAGTGTCACTATTGGCTAGATCAGTACCTAATATAAATCGTGTCAAGGAATTCGCAGTCAGTGTATAAAGTTCAAAAGATTCAAGTTCTATAGTGAGTTAGTTATATGTTGCGTGGATCATTGTACATAATTATCGTAATGATGTGGAACGAGTCATTTTACATTCACATCTTTAATTAGTTCGTAAATTTGGTTGCTTTTTGAACATCTCTGAGGTTTTTTAACATACATATTACAAAAAGAAGAAAGATATAGATATTTGAGTTAGTATTTTCTACCCATAATCTTCTGCATATTACAGTAACAGAAATTCGTCTACGGAATAGTAGGAGTTGTCCGACGTCTGTCAGACGTTTTGTATCACTGGGTAAACGATCAAAAATTTTTGTTGCACCATTGTCCCCCCCCCCCCCCCTTTTTGTGCTAAAGACACTCTTAAGGCCATTTTTTCTTTTCTTATTGTAGTTATGTACATCATTATTCCGTTTGAACTGTAGTGGGTTTACAACAAACTGCATAAGGGAATAAAAATACGATAAAGCAGTAGTCAGATGCCAACTCCTTAATAAGATTTCTACAAGATGTTTGTGGATGAGTACTACATGTTATCCTTAAGCACGGTTTTGTGCAGTGAAGGCTTTTCTTCTTGAGAATGAGTTACCTCAGAACATTATTGCACATGACACTATCGAATGAAAATATGCAAAAATGTAAGTTTACTGAATTGTCTCTCCTTAAGATTTGCAATGATTCTAAGTGCAAATGTAGCTAAGTTGTGCCATGTATGACACTTATCACTGCTGTAGACCTCCAAGATGTGCAGAACTGAAATATTTTAAAATTGAGAATGAGACCATTCGCAAAAAACCTGTCAATGATACTTTTAAGAACTTTGTTTACCATTTCTTCTTTTTCTGTATGAATGCTTGGACCGATTACAATACTAGTTTCATCTGAAAAAAGAATTAATTCTTCTCTCTGTGCATTTGGAGGAAGTTCATTTACTTTTATGATGGACAACAGTGGACCTAAGCTTGAGCCGGGGGGGGGGGGGGGGGGGGGGACCCATGCGTGATTTGTCTTGTGACAGCCAGAGCGAGAGCACCAGCAGCAGCGAGTACTGTTTGTATAAAGCGTTTATTTTGCATTTTGTTTACGACCTTCCACTAAGGAAGGGATTCTATTTGTGTTTATCTGCTCTGCATAGTAACTAACAGTTCTTGATAAAACTTTACGTAGTTTTCGTGTTAGATTTCTTAGTGTTTTCTTGATCGTTTAGAACAGAAAGCGCCCTAAAACCGTCTTTTGTTTGTTTCGCGGCCGTTAGCCACTAGTCACTTGAATCAGCAGTTGTCTTGTGACAGCCAGAGCGAGAGCACCAGCAGCAGCGAGTACTGTTTGTATAAAGCGTTTTTGTACTTATTTGCTGCGCTTAGCTTTTAAATAGTTTTTCTGGGAAAACCTAGCGTAGTTTTCGCGTCTCGTATTTCAGTGAGTGTTTCTTGATTATCAGAGTAGCTCATCAGAAGATTATCTTGGGAATTTGTCACCGTATAGAGTAGGGTAAACATAGTCATGTGTAGGGACTGTGGTTGTTGTGAGCGGACGCAAGGAGAATTGTCCACTCTTCGGGGACAGGTGGAGGCTTTGTCTGTTAGGCTCATCGAGCTCGAGGCGCAGGCGTCGGCTCGTAGTGGCGTTGGGGCAACTGTGGTGAGACCTATGCCTACTTCGGTGGCCTTGGAATCACATGGAACCCCTGATGTCGCTGCGTCTTCCGGCAGTGAGCATCTTACCGGTCAGCCATCACTCCAGGGTGAATGGCGGACAGTGGTGGGCTCGCGCGTGCCTGGCCGAAAGGCGAAGGTGGGATCTGGCCGCGTGGCAGCTGCCTTACCCCTTTCCAACAGGTACGGGGTGCTTCCTAGTGGTGATGACATCGTTTCCGAGCCACCACAGGATGCCTCGCCTGTTGGGCCAGTGGCCGATTCTCCAGCAGGGTCCCGACAGTCACAGAGTGCGGGCCTATTAGTTATAGGGAGCTCCAACGTTAGGCGGGTTATGGAGCCCCTCAGGAAAATAGCGGGTAGGTCGGGGAAGAATGCCAGTGTGCACTCGGTGTGCTTGCCGGGGGGTCTCGTCCGTAATGTGGAGGAGGCCCTTCCGGCAGCTATTGAACGCACTGGGTGTGACCGGCTGCAGATAGTAGCATATGTCGGAACGAATGACGCCTGCCGCTTGGGTTCTGAGGCCATCCTTGGTTCCTTCCGGCGGCTGGCTGATTTGGTGAAGACAACCAGCATCGCACGCGGAGTGCAAGCTGAGCTTAATATCTGCAGCATAGTGCCCAGAGTCGATCGCGGTCCTCTGGTTTGGAGCCGTGTGGAGGGTCTAAACCAGAGGCTCAGACGACTCTGCGACTATAATGGTTGCAAATTCATCGACCTCCGTTATTGGGTGGAGAACTGTAGGGCCCCCCTAGACAGGTCAGGCGTGCACTACACACCGGAAGCAGCTACTAGGGTAGCAGAGTACGTGTGGCGTGCTCACGGGGGTTTTTTAGGTTAGAGGGACCCCCCCTTGGGCGAAACGATAAAATACCTGACGGCTTACCAGAGAGAACATTATCATCGTTGATAAAGAACGTCCGTCCTCAGAGACCAAAAACAGGAAAAGTTAACGTAATATTGGTAAACTGCAGGAGTATCCAGGGCAAGGTTCCTGAATTAGTATCTCTTATTGAAGGAAATAGTGCGCATATAGTATTAGGAACGGAAAGTTGGTTAAAACCGGAAGTGAACAGTAACGAAATCCTAGACACAGAATGGAATATATACCGCAAGGATAGGATAAACGCCAATGGTGGAGGAGTATTTATAGCAGTAAAGAATTCAATAATATCCAGTGAAGTTATTAGCGAATGCGAATGTGAAATAATCTGGGTTAAGTTAAGTATCAAAGGTGGGTCAGATATGATAGTCGGATGCTTCTATAGACCACCTGCATCAGCAACCGTAGTAGTTGAGCGCCTCAGAGAGAACCTGCAGAACGTCGTGAAGAAGTTTCGTGATCATACTATTGTAATAGGGGGAGACTTCAATCTACCAGGTATAGAATGGGATAGTCACACAATCAGAACTGGAGCCAGGGACAGAGACTCTTGTGACATTATCCTGACTGCCTTGTCCGAGAATTACTTCGAGCAGATAGTTAGAGAACCAACTCGTGAAGCTAACGTTTTAGACCTCATAGCAACAAATAGACCGGAACTTTTCGACTCCTTGAATGTAGAAGAGGGTATCAGTGATCATAAGTCAGTGGTTGCATCAATGACTACAAGTGTAATAAGAAATGCCAAGAAAGGAAGGAAAATATATTTGCTTAACAAGAGTGATAGGGCACAAATCGCAGAATATCTGAGTGACCACCATCAAACGTTCAATTCTGAGGAAGAGGATGTGGAACAAAAATGGAAAAAATTCAGAAACATCGTCCAGTACGCCTTAGATAAGTTCGTACCGACTAAGGTCCAAAGCGAGGGGAAAGATCCACCGTGGTATAACAATCATGTACGAAAGGTACTACGGAAACAAAGAAAGCTTCATCATAGGTTTAAGAGTAGTCGAATCATAGCTGATAAGGAAAAGCTGAACGAAGCGAAAAAGAGCGTAAAGAGAGCAATGAGAGAAGCATTCAACGAATTCGAACATAAAACATTGGCAAACAATCTAAACAAGAACCCTAAAAAGTTTTGGTCATATGTAAAATCGGTAAGCGGATCTAAATCCCCTATTCAGTCACTCGTTGACCACGATGGCACCGAAACAGAGGACGACCGAAGAAAGGCAGAAATACTGAATTCAGTGTTCCGAAACTGTTTCACTGCGGAAAATCGTAACACGGTCCCTGACTTCAGCCGTCGCACGGGCGCCAAAATGGAAAATATTGAAATAAACGATATCGGAATTGAAAAACAACTGCTATCACTTAGTAGCGGAAAAGCATCCGGACCAGACGAGATACCCTTAAGATTCTACAGTGATTATGCTAAAGAACTTGCCCCCTTTCTATCAGCAATTTATCGTAGATCTCTGTAAGAACGTAAAGTACCTAGCGACTGGAAGAAAGCGCAGGTCGTTCCCATTTTCAAGAAGGGTCATAAATCAGATGCGAATAATTATAGGCCTATTTCGCTTACGTCAATCTGTTGTAGAATAATGGAACATGTTTTGTGTTCTCGTATTATGACGTTCTTAGATAATACAAATCTCCTTCATCATAACCAACATGGATTCCGCAAACAGAGATCATGTGAAACTCAGCTCGCCCTATTTGCCCAAGAAATTCACAGTGCCGTAGACACTGGCGAGCAGATTGATAGCCGGCCGAAGTGGCCGCGCGGTTCTGGCGCTGCAGTCTGGAACCGCGAGACCGCTACGGTCGCAGGTTCGAATCCTGCCTCGGGCATGGATGTGTGTGATGTCCTTAGGTTAGTTAGGTTTAACTAGTTCTAAGTTCTAGGGGACTAATGACCTTAGCAGTTGAGTCCCATAGTGCTCAGAGCCATTTTTTGCAGATTGATGCCGTATTCCTGGACTTCAGGAAGGCATTTGATACGGTTCCGCACTTACGTTTAGTGAAAAAAATACGAGCTTACGGAATATCGGACCAGGTTTGTGATTGGATTCAGGATTTCCTAGAAGAAAGAACACAACATGTCATTCTTAACGGTTCAAAATCTGCAGATGTAGAGGTAATTTCGGGAGTACCGCAAGGAAGCGTGATAGGACCCTTATTGTTTACAATATACATAAATGACTTAGTTGACAACATCGGTAGCTCCGTGAGGCTATTTGCAGATGACACGGTTGTCTACAAGAAAGTAGCAACATCAGAAGACTCGTACGTACTCCAGGAAGACCTGCAGAGGATTAATGAATGGTGCGACAGCTGGCAGCTTTCCCTAAACGTAGATAAATGTAATATAATGCGCATACATAGGGGCAGAAATCCATTCCAGTACGATTATGCCATAGGTGGTAAATCATTGGAAGCGGTAACGACCGTAAAATACTTAGGAGTTACTATCCGGAGCGATCTGAAGTGGAATGATCACATAAAACAAATAGTGGGAAAAGCAGGCGCCAGGTTGAGATTCATAGGAAGAATTCTAAGAAAATGTGACTCATCGACGAAAGAAGTAGCTTACAAAACGCTTGTTCGTCCGATTCTTGAGTATTGCTCATCAGTATGGGACCCTTACCAGGTTGGATTAATAGAAGAGATAGATATGATCCAGCGAAAAGCAGCGCGATTCGTCATGGGGACATTTAGTCAGCGCGAGAGCGTTACGGAGATGCTGAACAAGCTCCAGTGGCGGACACTTCAAGAAAGGCGTTACGCAATACGGAGAGGTTTATTATCGAAATTACGAGAGAGCACATTCCGGGAAGAGATGGGCAACATATTATTACCGCCCACATATATCTCGCGTAATGATCACAACGAAAAGATCCGAGAAATTAGAGCAAATACGGAGACTTACAAGCAGTCGTTTTTCCCACGCACAATTCGTGAATGGAACAGGGAAGGGGGGATCAGATAGTGGTACAATAAGTACCCTCCGCCACACACTGTAAGGTGGCTCGCGGAGTATAGATGTAGATGTAGATGTAGATGATTTCTCCCCAGCCAGAATGAAGTCCCCAGACTGTACTGACTGAATTACTAACTAAAACCTTCTGCATTCTTTTGGTTATTATCCATTAGTTGGCTATACCACAATCCCATAAAACTTCAATTTATCTCGGAGAATATGGTGCTTCAACAGTCAAACGCCCTAGATAAGTCGCAGAAAATACCAACCGGCGCTGTTACATTATTTAATGCTTGTAAAATCTGGTGAGTAAACATTTAAATGGAATTCTCAGTAGAGGTACTCTTCTGAACCCAAACTGTGATGTGCAGAGGGTATAATTGTTGCTAAGGTGAGATAACTGTTCTAGTATAGATCACCTTCTCAACAATTTTGGTAAATGATGTCAGCAGTGAAACAGGTCGATGTTATTGACATCTCTCTTGTCACCTTTCTTAGAGGGATTTAACAACGGCATATTTCAGTCTCTCTGGAAAAATTGCTTGAGACGGTGATATATTACATATTTCGGGTAAAACCGGGCTTATTATATGGGAACAAATCTTTAGTACTCTAGTGGAGACACCACGAAAACCAAATGAGCTTTTATTCTCGAGAGAATGTATAATTTTCTTAATTTCAGAGGGAGAAGTTTGTAGCGGGACTTTGAGTTTCGCCGCGCTAAACTCGTTCCCTCAGACATAAATTATACCGTCGGAGCGGTATGAGCGCTCGACGGCAGAGAAAATACTAAAAATGTAACTCTTTTTTTTTCTATCCGTCTATTGTCTCGCGAGAGTGGAAGCTTAATGCAGACGTAAAAAACTTATTACCTAGTCTTCTACATCTACATCTACATCTATACTCCGCGAGCCACCTTACGGTGTGTGGCGGAGGGTACTTATTGTACCACTATCTGATCCCCCCTTCCCTGTTCCATTCACGAATTGTGCGTGGGAAGAACGACTGCTTGTAAGTCTCCGTATTTGCTCTAATTTCTCGGATCTTTTCGTTGTGATCATTACGCGAGATATACGTGGGCGGTAGTAATATGTTGCCCATCTCTTCCCGGAATGTGCTCTCTCGTAATTTCGATAATAAACCTCTCCGTATTGCGTAACGCCTTTCTTGAAGTGTCCGCCACTGGAGCTTGTTCAGCATCTCCGTAACGCTCTCGCGCTGACTAAATGTCCCCATGACGAATCGCGCTGCTTTTCGCTGGATCATGTCTATCTCTTCTATTAATCCAACCTGGTAAGGGTCCCATACTGATGAGCAATACTCAAGAATCGGACGAACAAGCGTTCTGTAAGCTACTTCTTTCGTCGATGAGTCACATTTTCTTAGAATTCTTCCTATGAATCTCAACCTGGCGCCTGCTTTTCCCACTATTTGTTTTATGTGATCATTCCACTTCAGATCGCTCCGGATAGTAACTCCTAAGTATTTTATGGTCGTTACCGCTTCCAATGATTTACCACCTATGGCATAATCGTACTGGAATGGATTTCTGCCCCTATGTATGCGCATTATATTACATTTATCTACGTTTAGGGAAAGCTGCCAGCTGTCGCACCATGCATTAATCCTCTGCAGGTCCTCCTGGAGTAAGTACGAGTCTTCTGATGTTGCTACTTTCTTGTAGACAACCGTGTCATCTGCAAATAGCCTCACGGAGCTACCGATGTTGTCAACTAAGTCATTTATGTAAATTGTAAACAATAAAGGTCCTATCACGCTTCCCTGCGGTACTCCCGAAATTACCTCTACATCTGCAGATTTTGAACTGTTAAGAATGACATGTTGTGTTCTTTCTTCTAGGAAATCCTGAATCCAATCACAAACCTGGTCCGATATTCCGTAAGTTCGTATTTTTTTCACTAAACGTAAGTGCGGAACCGTATCAAATGCCTTCCTGAAGTCCAGGAATACGGCATCAATCTGCTCGCCAGTGTCTACGGCACTGTGAATTTCTTGGGCAAATAGGGCGAGCTGAGTTTCACATGATCTCTGTTTGCGGAATCCATGTTGGTTATGATGAAGGAGATTTGTATTATCTAAGAACGTCATAATACGAGAACACAAAACATGTTCCATTATTCTACAACAGATTGACGTAAGCGAAATAGGCCTATAATTATTCGCATCTGATTTATGACCCCTCTTGAAAATGGGAACGACCTGCGCTTTCTTCCAGTCGCTAGGTACTTTACGTTCTTCCAGCGATCTACGATAAATTGCTGATAGAAAGGGGGCAAGTTCTTTAGCATAATCACTGTAGAATCTTAAGGGTATCTCGTCTGGTCCGGATGCTTTTCCGCTACTAAGTGATAGCAGTTGTTTTTCAATTCCGATATCGTTTATTTCAATATTTTCCATTTTGGCGTCCGTGCGACGGCTGAAATCAGGGACCGTGTTACGATTTTCCGCAGTGAAACAGTTTCGGAACACTGAATTCAGTATTTCTGCCTTTCTTCGGTCGTCCTCTGTTTCGGTGCCATCGTGGTCAACGAGTGACTGAATAGGGGATTTAGATCCGCTTACCGATTTTACATATGACCAAAACTTTTTAGGGTTCTTGTTTAGATTGTTTGCCAATGTTTTATGTTCGAATTCGTTGAATGCTTCTCTCATTGCTCTCTTTACGCTCTTTTTCGCTTCGTTCAGCTTTTCCTTATCAGCTATGATTCGACTACTCTTAAACCTATGATGAAGCTTTCTTTGTTTCCGTAGTACCTTTCGTACATGATTGTTATACCACGGTGGATCTTTCCCCTCGCTTTGGACCTTAGTCGGTACGAACTTATCTAAGGCGTACTGGACGATGTTTCTGAATTTTTTCCATTTTTGTTCCACATCCTCTTCCTCAGAAATGAACGTTTGATGGTGGTCACTCAGATATTCTGCGATTTGTGCCCTATCACTCTTGTTAAGCAAATATATTTTGCTTCCTTTCTTGGCATTTCTTATTACACTTGTAGTCATTGATGCAACCACTGACTTATGATCACTGATACCCTCTTCTACATTCACGGAGTCGAAAAGTTCCGGTCTATTTGTTGCTATGAGGTCTAAAACGTTAGCTTCACGAGTTGGTTCTCTAACTATCTGCTCGAAGTAATTCTCGGACAAGGCAGTCAGGATAATGTCACAAGAGTCTCTGTCCCTGGCTCCAGTTCTGATTGTGTGACTATACCATTCTATACCTGGTAGATTGAAGTCTCCCCCTATTACAATAGTATGATCACGAAACTTCTTCACGACGTTCTGCAGGTTCTCTCTGAGGCGCTCAACTACTACGGTTGCTGATGCAGGTGGTCTATAGAAGCATCCGACTATCATATCTGACCCACCTTTGATACTTAACTTAACCCAGATTATTTCACATTCGCATTCGCTAATAACTTCACTGGATATTATTGAATTCTTTACTGCTATAAATACTCCTCCACCATTGGCGTTTATCCTATCCTTGCGGTATATATTCCATTCTGTGTCTAGGATTTCGTTACTATTCACTTCCGGTTTTAACCAACTTTCCGTTCCTAATACTATATGCGCACTATTTCCTTCAATAAGAGATACTAATTCAGGAACCTTGCCCTGGATACTCCTGCAGTTTACCAATATTACGTTGACTTTTCCTGTTTTTGGTCTCTGAGGACGGACGTTCTTTATCAACGATGATAATGTCCTCTCTGGTAAGCCGTCAGGTATTTTATCGTTTCGCCCAAGGGGGGGTCCCTCTAACCTAAAAAACCCCCGTGTGCACGCCACACGTACTCTGCTACCCTAGTAGCTGCTTCCGGTGTGTAGTGCACGCCTGACCTGTCTAGGGGGGCCCTACAGTTCTCCACTCAATAACGGAGGTCGATGAATTTGCAACCATTATAGTCGCAGAGTCGTCTGAGCCTCTGGTTTAGACCCTCCACACGGCTCCAAACCAGAGGACCGCGATCGACTCTGGGCACTATGCTGCAGATATTAAGCTCAGCTTGCACTCCGCGTGCGATGCTGGTTGTCTTCACCAAATCAGCCAGTCGCCGGAAGGAACCAAGGATGGCCTCAGAACCCAAGCGGCAGGCGTCATTCGTTCCGACATGTGCTACTATCTGCAGCCGGTCACACCCAGTGCGTTCAATAGCTGCCGGAAGGGCCTCCTCCACATTACGGACGAGACCCCCCGGCAAGCACACCGAGTGCACACTGGCATTCTTCCCCGACCTACCCGCTATTTTCCTAAGGGGCTCCATAACCCGCCTAACGTTGGAGCTCCCTATAACTAATAGGCCCGCCCTCTGTGACTGTCGGGACCTTGCCGGAGAATCGGCCACTGGCCCAACAGGCGAGGCATCCTGTGGTGGCTCGGAAACGATGTCATCACCACTAGGAAGTACCCCGTACCTGTTGGAAAGGGGTAAGGCAGCTGCCACGCGGCCAGATCCCACCTTCGCCTTTCGGCCAGGCACGCGCGAGCCCACCACTGTCCGCCATTCACCCTGGAGTGATGGCTGACCGGTAAGATGCTCACTGCCGGAAGACGCAGCGACATCAGGGGTTCCATGCGATTCCAAGGCCACCGAAGTAGGCATAGGTCTCACCACAGTTGCCCCAACGCCACTACGAGCCGACGCCTGCGCCTCGAGCTCGATGAGCCTAACAGACAAAGCCTCCACCTGCCCCCGAAGAGTGGCCAATTCTCCTTGCGTCCGCTCACAACAACCACAGTCCCTACACATGACTATGTTTACCCTACAAGCGAACGGGGTACTCGCCTTATTAGCAGCAGGAAATCGAAGTGCTCTCTCACTGACGGTCTAACCGACACTGAGCTGTTCTAACCAAACAAACAAAAGCCTGTACGATACGAGGGTCGATAGCAACGGCGATACTGTACACTACACTGTTATTAAAATAAAAGGTTGTGTCTAGTAGGCACTCAAACACGCAAGAAATTACAAAAATAAAATAGTAACTACCCAGATAACTGAAAATAAGTTGTACCTGTTTGAAGCTCGTAAAAATGTGTAACAAGCGAACGGTGTACTCGCCTTATTAGCAGCAGGAAATCGAAGTGCTCTCTCACTGATCTGATAGACGGAAAAACTTATTAATGTGTAGACATATTGTGGAACTTGTTATGAAATTCGGAGGATGGGAGAAGCAACTTAAAATAAATTGCATTTAATATCAAGACGGTTTTGTATTCATTAGAAATTCCTGGACGATGAAACTTATTGCAAGATTTCGGAGCAGACTTTTCACACAGAAATGAAGTAGGAGATTTTTGAAGACCTGGACGCCGCACGAAAGAAGACATGTTAACATGGTAAAGAATGAACTCTTATCTACGCCATTTCCCCCTGTCAGTTGCATTTTGTTATTCTCTGTTCTGTTCCAAGTAATTTTTGTAGTGGAAATTGGTTTGACTTTTGCTCAGAAACGCCACAAGGACCACCCCAACAATAGCTTTTCCGAATCACGAAGTCCGATAACTTTTCTGTAATACGAAGTCCGATTTGCATTTCTTTCTTTCCCTTTTTTCACGGTGATTAACGATTTAAAAAAAACCCTTTTCACTCACGATTTCTTCCCACATTTTCAACCTTTTGTTTTCTTCTCTTCTTTTTCTTCTTTTGTATTAACCACTACAAGTTGGCGATACATTCATATGACTGAATTTTATGAGAGTTACTTTTTCAACATAGTGCTGTGATTTCTCTTTAACTGTTTGTCACTGTGCTTTCTACTGTATTTAAGAATCGATTATTAAATACATTTGGTACCCGTTATTCATCATTTGTAGTTCTTCCGAATAGTTCAGTAGTGATGATATGCTGTTCTATGTCTGGTGTCCTGTCTCTCGTTTCACTGCCTTCCATACAGCCTTAAGTGTATTACCGACATTACTGATTGGTTGTTCTTCCCAGAAGACACATTTCTCTTTTCGTTTCAGTAGTTAACTTAATTACGTGATGTTAAATCTTTGGTTTATTAGAATCGCAGACAGTTATAGTGCGAGTATTTTGTAATGAACGAGAAATCTGTAATCCCAGATTCCAGGAGTGAACAAGTACGCCCTCCTGCTCCTCCCCCCCCCCCTCGCCACCACATTCTTATAGGGTGTAGGTGGTTCTAATCCCCACAGAAATCTTCGTGGACACGGTCGCAGTTCAACAAATTTTCTTCGCAATGAGATGAATGGTATAGGAACGCATAGAAGACAAACACAATCAAAATTTATTTTTATATATTACATTTATCCGAATAGGAAAACCGCCGCCTAATATATATATATATATATATATATATATATATATATATATATATATATATATATATATATATATATATACTCCTGGAAATTGAAATAAGAACACCGTGAATTCATTGTCCCAGGAAGGGGAAACTTTATTGACACATTCCTGGGGTCAGATACATCACATGATCACACTGACAGAACCACAGGCACATAGACACAGGCAACAGAGCATGCACAATGTCGGCACTAGTACAGTGTATATCCACCTTTCGCAGCAATGCAGGCTGCTATTCTCCCATGGAGACGATCGTAGAGATGCTGGCTGTAGTCCTGTGGAACGGCTTGCCATGCCATTTCCACCTGGCGCCTCAGTTGGACCAGCGTTCGTGCTGGACGTGCAGACCGCGTGAGACGACGCTTCATCCAGTCCCAAA
The DNA here is from genome assembly GCF_023898315.1 of Schistocerca nitens. NCBI lineage: Eukaryota > Metazoa > Arthropoda > Insecta > Orthoptera > Acrididae > Schistocerca > Schistocerca nitens. The sequence goes on along the minus strand of NC_064614.1, from coordinate 164,251,669 downwards.
CATGCTCAATGGGGGACAGATCCGGAGATCTTGCTGGCCAGGGTAGTTGACATACACCTTCTAGAGCACGTTGGGTGGCACGGGATACATGCGGACGTGCATTGTCCTGTTGGAACAGCAAGTTCCCTTGCCGGTCTAGGAATGGTAGAACGATGGGTTCGATGACGGTTTGGATGTACCGTGCACTATTCAGTGTCCCCTCGACGATCACCAGTGGTGTACGGCCAGTGTAGGAGATCGCTCCCCACACCATGATGCCGGGTGTTGGCCCTGTGTGCCTCGGTCGTATGCAGTCCTGATTGTGGCACTCACCTGCACGGCGCCAAACACGCATACGACCATCATTGGCACCAAGGCAGAAGCGACTCTCATCGCTGAAGACGACACGTCCCCATTCGTCCCTCCATTCACGCCTGTCGCGACACCACTGGAGGCGGGCTGCACGATGTTGGGGCGTGAGCGGAAGACGGCCTAACGGTGTGCGGGACCGTAGCCCAGCTTCATGGAGACGGTTGCGAATGGTCCTCGCCGATACCCCAGGAGCAACAGTGTCCCTAATTTGCTGGGAAGTGGCGATGCGGTCCCCTACGGCACTGCGTAGGATCCTACGGTCTTGGCGTGCATCCGTGCGTCGCTGCGGTCCGGTCCCAGGTCGACGGGCACGTGCACCTTCCGCCGACCACTGGCGACAACATCGATGTACTGTGGAGACCTCACGCCCCACGTGTTGAGCAATTCGGCGGTACGTCCACCCGGCCTCCCGCATGCCCACTATACGCCCTCGCTCAAAGTCCGTCAACTGCACATACGGTTCACGTCCACGCTGTCGCGGCATGCTACCAGTGTTAAAGACTGTGATGGAGATCCGTATGCCACGGCAAACTGGCTGACACTGACGGCGGCGGTGCACAAATGCTGCGCAGCTAGCGCCATTCGACGGCCAACACCGCGGTTCCTGGTGTGTCCGCTGTGCCGTGCGTGTGATCATTGCTTGTACAGCCCTCTCGCAGTGTCCGGAGCAAGTATGGTGGGTCTGACACACCGGTGTCAATGTGTTCTTTTTTATGGTCCAAAAAATGTATCCACTGTTTAAAAGTCCATAACTTGCAAACTAATTGACGGAGTTGTCTCATTTTTGGTGAAAGTGTAGCTTAAAGTCCAACTTAAAGGTACCACTGTAAGTGTTCGAAATGGTCACCATTAACATCCACACAGAAACGATGCCGCCGAACTGCAGCACGAGCTACTGACTGCAAAGTGTGCAGCTTGTTATTTGCACATGGATGTACGACGGATTCTCGAAGTTCATCCAATGTGCGTGGCTTTTGTCAATAAACGACGTCCTTTAGTGTTCCCCACAGGTAAAAGTACAGAGGAGTTAGGTCTGGGGAACGTGGTGGATACTCCACAGCACCTCTACGACCTATCCATCTTCCTCGTGAAGCTTCGTCGAGATACGCCCTAACACGATTTTGGTAGTGGGCTGGGGCACCATCTTGTTGAAAGTAAACTCTTCCGTCTCCATTCAAGTCTGGGATGGCAGGGAAAATGGATGTCTGAAGCTTGTGAAGGTACACCTTAATGTTAACTGTGCCGTCAAAGAAGAATGGCCCAATCAAGCCCCGTTAAGACAACCCACACCACACATTTACTCCTGGCAAATTCACGGCTTCGTCTACATGGACGTTCGGATTTTCGGCGGCCCAGTATATGCAATTGTCGCGATTTACTGTACCATTGAGTTTGAACTGTGCCTCATCAGAACACACAATCATCTCTGAAAACTCTTCATCGTTGCTCACCATGTTAGTAAACCACTCGCAGTACTCCATTCTACAATCTGGGTCGTCCTCGTTCACTGCGTGTAGCAATCGTGGGATGTAGCACTTCCACTTTGCTGTCTTCAAAATTCGCCGAACACTTGAGCGACTCACTCCAGTTACACGAGCACACTGTCTCACAGACTTCTGTGGTGAGCGAGCGAATTGTTTTAACACACAACGGGAGTTAGCTGGACTTGTTACTGTTACAGCTCGTCCAGATTGTTGTTTGTGTACATCTTTAACACAGACTTCGGCTTCAAATTTGTCTCGAATGCGACGAATCATTAAACGTGTCGGTGGCTCCGTTTGATACTTATTTCGCCATTGCCGTTGAACCTCATTAATGTTTTCGTACTTAAAATACCACTACAAAACTGACTCCCTTTCATCGAATGTAAGCCTTGCGCCAGCCATGTTTACTAGAGTAACTAGGTGCAACTAAGAACAAAACACTGACTGTCTGGCTACTGTCATCTGACTAAACAAAACAACGCAATACAACGCTTGTGTGGCGATTGCCGAACTACAAGCTATTACACTACCACAGATGAGACAACTCCGTCAATTAGTTTGCCAGTTATGGACTTTTAAACAGTGGATACATTTTTTTGGACCCCTCTGTATATTGAAAGAATGAGATCAGCCAGGTTAACTAGACAGGTTGTGGACTTCCTCAATAAAGCTAAAATTAAATAGATCGGTGCAGTGAAAGAAGACCTGAACGAAGCAGGTACAGCAGAGCTTGATGTTCCAGACAGAAAAAAAATGTAGGCAGAAAATGCACGACTGGACAGTAGGGCGGTAGGAGAACCCAAGGAGATAAGAAAATGGCTCAAATGGTTCAAATGGCTCTGAGCACTATGCGACTTAACTTCTTAGGTCATCAGTCGCCTAGAACTTAGAACTACTTAAACCTAACTAACCTAAGGACAGCACACACATCCATGCCGGAGGCAGGATTCGAACCTGCGACCGTAGAGGTCGCGCGGTTCCAGACTGAAGCGCCTAGAACCGCTCGGCCACTCTGGCCGGCCAAGGAGATAAGAACAGCATCGTGTCATCAGCATAAAGAGCCCGTTCTGTGGGAATGGAAGGAATAAGGGCATCAAGGAAATCCAAAAAATAAACCCCTTTAATGCTGTTTGTTGTATATTATGTGGTCCAGCAGGCCACGAGCGTGAATAATAAAGACAAAATATTTTGATTATTTTATCGTTGTTATTGTTTATTGATGGTGACAGCAACTTGTATTGGAGGGGTGGGTTAGAGGTAATATCAGACTATGCTCTTCTCCCCTCCGGACCGTCAGAACCGAACGCTGTAGTCACACCTGGGAACATCAATAGTCAGAGCTGATATTTTAAGGAGAGAAGAAAACACACTTGTAATCTGTGGCCCAGCAATCTGTGTGTGACACACATCCAGTGCCCGCTCACTTTTAAAAGCTGTTCACGTGCTACTGTCGTCAGCATCTACGGAAAGAGGTAGAAAGACAGTGAAACTACCACTAGGCCCTAAATGGTCGGACGTGCACGACTCTTCACGGGACTTGGGAAGGCTTGTCTGCTCTGGAAAGTAGGATACATGGTGATCTGTCGTATCTCTGCCGAAAGAGCACAGTGCTGGTGCACGCACGAGTGTTCCGGAGCTCACCGTTCATCGTACATTGTTGAACATGGAGCTCCGCTGCAGACCCCCCTACATGTTATCGCGTAGCACACTTTTTTGAAAAGAAAGGAAAAATGTTCCGTTAATTTGGAACGAAAATGTTTGATTAAGGAAGATCTCTTTTACGTTCACGGTTAAATTTTCTCATTGCGCTATGGCCAGAAATATCATGCGTTCCCAACGTGAAGACATACGTCTTACTCACGATGGATAAAAAGAATTATCTTTCTTTAATCTTACGCTATAAGCAAATTTAACATAATATTCAAACAATTATTTTTCTCTGTGAGGCTTGAAGTTCTAGTATAGCTGCCTACGTGCAATGGTAGCGTACACAAAATAATTGCTTTCAATAAAACTGTATCTCTCGCCTACAATGAAACTCAAATTATTACATTTACTGAGATTAAATCCTTTCGATATTTTCGGAATTAAATAGCTGTGAAGAAATTTTTATCAATTTTAACAAAAATGGTTCAAATGGCTCTGAGCACTATGGGGTTTAACAACTATGGTCATCAGTCCCCTAGAACTTAGAACTACTTAAACCTAACTAACCTAAGGACATCATACACATCCATGCCCGAGGCAGGATTCGAACCTGCGACCGTAGCGGTCGAGCGGTTCCAGACTGAAGCTCCTAGAACCGCTCAGCCACACCGGCCGGCAATTTTAACAACAATGGCTTCGCTTCAGCAATGCAGTTACAAATGGCTAGGGCAACATGTAGTTGTTATGTAATTAATTAAATAAAGGGGACAGGGAAGGTACTTTCTTGCTGTTAACAAAAACACGTCCTGCATTAAATACTGACATATATATTTAGCAGAAATTCTAAATACACTACATATAGTAGAAATAATTCTTTACAGACCGTAAACGACATGCAATATCAGAACCAACCAGGCACAGAAGACAAAGAAGAAGAAGAAGACAGAGAAGACAATGAAATCTTTTTTTATATACTACGATACAGAGATAATAGTACACTCCTGGAAATTGAAATAAGAACACCGTGAATTCATTGTCCCAGGAAAGGGAAACTTTATTGACACATTCCTGGGGTCAGATACATCACATGATCACACTGACAGAACCACAGGCACATAGACACAGGCAACAGAGCATGCACAATGTCGGCACTAGTACAGTGTATATCCACCTTTCGCAGCAATGCAGGCTGCTATTCTCCCATGGAGACGATCGTAGAGATGCTGGATGTAGTCCTGTGGAACGGCTTGCCATGCCATTTCCACCTGGCGCCTCAGTTGGACCAGCGTTCGTGCTGGACGTGCAGACCGCGTGAGACAACGCTTCATCCAGTCCCAAACATGCTCAATGGGGGACAGATCCGGAGATCTTGCTGGCCAGGGTAGTTGACTTAAACCTTCTAGAGCACGTTGGGTGGCACGGGATACATGCGGACGTGCATTGTCCTGTTGGAACAGCAAGTTCCCTTGCCGGTCTAGGAATGGTAGAACGATGGGTTCGATGACGGTTTGGATGTACCGTGCACCATTCAGTGTCCCCTCGACGATCACCAGTGGTGTACGGCCAGTGTAGGAGATCGCTCCCCACACCATGATGCCGGGTGTTGGCCCTGTGTGCCTCGGTCGTATGCAGTCCTGATTGTGGCGCTCACCTGCACGGCGCCAAACACACATACGACCATCATTGGCACCAAGGCAGAAGCGACTCTCATCGCTGAAGACGACACGTCTCCATTCGTCCCTCCATTCACGCCTGTCGCGACACCACTGGAGGCGGGCTGCACGATGTTGGGGCGTGAGCGGAAGACGGCCTAACGGTGTGCGGGACCGTAGCCCAGCTTCATGGAGACGGTTGCGAATGGTCCTCGCCGATACCCCAGGAGCAACAGTGTCCCTAATTTGCTGGGAAGTGGCGGTGCGGTCCCCTACGGCACTGCGTAGGATCCTACGGTCTTGGCGTGCATCCGTGCGTCGCTGCGGTCCGGTCCCAGGTCGACGGGCACGTGCACCTTCCGCCGACCACTGGCGACAACATCGATGTACTGTGGAGACCTCACGCCCCACGTGTTGAGCAATTCGGCGGTACGTCCACCCGGCCTCCCGCATGCCCACTATACGCCCTCGCTCAAAGTCCGTCAACTGCACATACGGTTCACGTCCACGCTGTCGCGGCATGCTACCAGTGTTAAAGACTGCGATGGAGCTCCGTATGCCACGGCAAACTGGCTGACACTGACGGCGGCGGTGCACAAATGCTGCGCAGTTAGCGCCATTCGACGGCCAACACCGCGGTTCCTGGTGTGTCCGCTGTGCCGTGCGTGTGATCATTGCTTGTACAGCCCTCTCGCAGTGTCCGGAGCAAGTATGGTTTGTCTGACACACCGGTGTCAATGTGTTCTTTTTTCCATTTCCAGGAGTGTAATTACAATTCTCTGAGCACGTATAGCGGCTCCACTGTAGTCACCTATCGATAAAGTAATTTACATTACTTTTTTCAAGGAGCGATGCTCTAATGTTCACATGTTGACTCAACGACATAGTCAAAATTACAATTGCAGTGGGCACGGGACCATGGGGATTCGACCGTCGATCAGTGGAAACGTGTCGACTATTGGGATGAATCACATTTTTGCGACACCTGCGTGGTACCTGTGGTAGTAACCGAAGACGCGCCGACAGCTGCGACCCACCTGCATCCCTTCATGCTTGATGTCATCCCCGACGGCGATGTCATCTTTCAGCAATATAACTGTCCGTGTATCGGAGCCAGAACTGTGCTACAGTGGTTTGAGCAGCGTTATACTGAACTCACGCTGATGTCTCGCCGACCAAATTCACCTGATGTGAATCATATGGAAACCATCTGGATCCCTTTCGGGTGTCATTACCGCGTACCCAAATCAGCGGCCCGTTATTTACGCCAATTACATGATCTGTGAATAGACATCTAATGCCACATACTTCCACAAACGTGACAACAAACTGTCTGATCCGTGATATGCAAAATAGTGATGTATTTCACTCTAAAGATGGACAAACAAGCTATTAAGCAGGTCGTTATAATATTATGCGTCATCAATGTATAATCATGAAGTTGACTCATATTATTTAATACTTCTGGTGTAGAGCAACATGTGTTCCCGAACGAATCTTGGAAATATGTTGGGTAGATGTATCCACCTGTCCGCTTCTCGTCCCTAGACTTCAAAATTCCCGTGAACGGGAGCGCTTTCGTTGTCACTCGTACAGTACATTGCGCTAGGGCAGTAAGGAGGTAGTCTTGATTCAGAATCTTAAAAAATCAATTTTTGTAGTTAAAATGTTCTCTGGGATGGCTATTCAACTGTAGTATGCACCCCAGCTAGGAACTCCGTTATCGAGTTACAAGGCAATTTTTGAAAAAGTTGTAGAAGAAAAAATTGTTTACATCTCAGCCGCTTTGACAGATTATAATTTCAACGACAACCTCGCAGGCGGTGTTGAAATTATGAAGGTGCTAGAACTTGAGATCAGACCAGCCTGTCACGGCTTCTACTCGAAAGCGGACGAAAAGTGTCTGGAGAGATCAGAGTAGCGGATTGCAGAAGCTGCCAAAGAGGACAGCGGGACCACCATGGCTATGAAAGAGATGGACCTCCTTTCGATCTGGAAGTATTACTGTATATTTTCCAGAGGTCGCTGACTATAGGTATGTTTAACTCAACAGCCCGCCGCTATGGCCGAGCGGTTCTAGGCGCTTCAGTCCGGAACCGCGCGACCGCTACGGCCGCAGGTTCGAATCCTGCCTCAGGCATGGCTGTGAGTGATGTCCTTAGGTTAGTTAGGTTTAAGTAGTTCTAAGTTCTAGGTGACTGATGACCTCAGATGTTAAGTCCCATAGTGCTCAGAGCCATTTGAATCACTTAACTCAACAACCGGAAATTTTGAACGCGTTTTTCTCGAAGCTGTTTTTTGTAAACTGGAGGGAAACATAACTTTAGAACGGCACATACGATTTGGATCACAATTTGATGCCGGCGTTCCTAATTGAATTCCTTGTCAGGATACATAATCGTTTTGTGATACCTTCAACAATCTACCTTCGGTGCACGCTTTTCTCTCGTGTGATTGGGCGACATAAATGACTATTTTTCAGTACATCACTATTTTGTTCGGATTTAATGTTTTTAAAAATGTATGCCAATAGAAAATATATTGAAAATGAACTGTACAAAACACTTTTGTTACAGTTCCAGTACATGGGATACGAGAATATCTGCCAATAACCAACGTGCCGCCTCCAAGAGGTCCTTCTAACTGGTGCAGCAGTTGCAAGGTGGGTCCGATGTGGACACAAAACTATTTTCTTACAGAAGGAAGTGTAGTGAATAAAACTATATCAACAGACTTGAACAAACAAAACCGCTGCGACTGTTAGAATTCTTTACTGGAGAATGTAACCGGTTTCGCAAATTAAATTTGCATTCAAGTCAAAAGATTAAAGATTCTATTTAAACCGGAAAAAGCGATTGCCAGCATTTAATGCAGATATTTAAACTTCTAAAATGGCTCTGAGCACTATTCGACTTAACTTCTGCGGTCATCAGTCGCCTAGAACTTAGAACTAATTAAACCTAACTAGCCTAAGGACATCACACACATCCATGCCCGGGGCAGGATTCGAACCTGCGACCGTAGCGGTCGCTCGGCTCCAGACTGTAGCGCCCAGAACCGCACGGCCACTCCGGCCGGCTATTTAAACTTCTGAATGTTCAAACTGTAAGAGGTCCATGAGTAAAGAATTTATTGCCAGCACACTCGAGCAGATGTAATTTCGATGGATTGCTCACGCGCTGCCTGCGATATGTAAGCTACAACAGCATCGCAGACCAGAGAGCAGAGTCGGGTGCAGTAGGAGCAGTCTCGGCAGTAGTGGTGGTAGCTCGTAGTCGGGCAGTTGGGCCGGTCGTGCCTGAGCGATGTAGTATAAGGTAAAAACAACCGCGCGCGTATCTAATTTGTTACAACTAAATTTGTACTATTGTTATATGAAGTCCCATGTAAATGTTTTAATAAATCTTTTAATAATAATCTTTCATAAAATTAACTTTTCAACAATCATTCATCTGAATTTAAAGAATTTACTAATTTCTGCAATCCATGGTCATCCTGATTATCGTAAAGAAATATCAGTTGTTTCTTTTTGTACATGACAAATCTAGCGTCCAGCATTGCACTGGGCTATGCCAGAAGAATTTCTTATAGGAGCAGATATGTATATACGCGTTATCCGGCGACTTCATTGAGGTAAGAATTTCAATTTATTCAGAATGATCTTTCAGAGCCATGACGCAGCAATGCTGACGTCCAAATTTACCAGTTTAGATTCAAAAAAATTGTTCAAATAGCTCGGAGCACTATGGGACTTAACAGCTGTGGTCATCAGTCCCCTAGAACTTAGAACTACTTAAACCTAACTAACCTAAGGACATCACACACATCCATGCCCGAGGTAGGATTCGAACCTGCGACCGTAGCAGTCGCGCGGTTCCGAACTGCGCGCCTAGAACCGCGAGACCACCGCGGCCGGCCCAGTTTATATTCACAGTCAGTTAATTATTGAAAGGTTACATATGGGTCACATTTTTTATTGGGACGTTAGTCACGTTATTATTGCTTGGTTACAGAATAAGAAATTGTTGTGTTCGGAGGTTACACTTGGCGTTGGGAGGTTACACATCTATGATAAAATGTATTGGGGGCTAAGGCTATCCACAACCTCAATTGTAGACAGCCTGGGGAGGAAGTCAGAAGTTTAAATACTTGGAATTGCTTTATCCGGATTAAATATAACCCTTAACCTTTTGACTTGAAGCACCTGAAGACGCAAATTTAATTTGGTAAATCGGTCTTATTCTTCAATAAAGAATTGTATTAGTTACAGCGGTCTTGTTTATTCAAACCATTGAGTTTTTCGGCTGTGGTTGCCCTACATATAAAATAATACACACATCAAAAAAAGCTTTGCATCACCCCGGTTCCCAGAACTCCTGAAGATAGACGTTGACTGTGGATATTTTATCACAGACACAGTTCCTTTGACTGTTCAGAGATACCATAAAATCCGCCCAAAGATGTAAACAACAATGCATGAGCAGCGCCTATTAGACGAAGGGGTCCGACAGCCGACCAGTTCCCGTCGTTCCAAAGGAAGGAGATACACGGCTCGTGTTGTCTGTAGTTCAACCATGCCTAGACGGACAATACCGCGGTTCGATCGCGTCCGCATTGTTGCTTTGTGCCAGGAACGGCTCTCAACAAGGAAAGTGTCTAGGCGTCTCGGAGTGAACCTAAGCGATATTGTTATGACATGGTGGAGATACAGAGAGACAGGAACTGTCGATGACCTGCCTCGCTCAGGCCGCCCAATGACTACTACTGCAGTCAGTGACCGCTACCTACGAATTATGGCTCAGAGAAACACTGCCAGCAACGTCACCATGTTGAACAATGTACAGAAAGCTGGCTAAAGCCTGAAATAAGTTCTGCAGAAATTTTTACCAAGTCTCAGACGGTGTTCAGGAAAGATAGATTAGGCAGAATTGGTGGTGGAGTGTTTGTGTCTGTCAGTAGCGGTTTATCTTGTAGTGAAGTCGAAGTAGATACTTCGTGCGAATTGGTATGGGTGGAGGTTATACTTAACAGCCGAACTAAGTTAATAATTGGCTCCTTCTACCGACCCCCAGACTCCGATGATATAGTTGCTGAACAGTTCAGAGAAAATTTGAGTCTCGTAACAAATAAATACCACACTCATACGGTTATAGTTGGTGGGGACTTCAACCTTCCCTCGATATGTTGGCAAAAATACTTGTTCAAAACCGGTGGTAGGCAGAAAACATCTTCCGAGATTTTCCTAAATGCTTTCTCCGAAAATTATTTCGAGCAGTTAGTCCACGAACCCACGCGAATTGTAAATGGTTGCGAAAACACACTTGACCTCTTAGCCACAAACAATCCAGAGCTGATAGAGAGCATCATGACTGATACAGGGATTAGTGGTCAGAAGGTCGTTGTAGCTAGGCTCAATACCGTTTCTTCCAAATCCACCAGAAACAAACACAAAATAATTTTATTTAAAAAGGCGGATAAAGTGTCACTAGAAGCCTTCCTAAGAGACAATCTCCATTCCTTCCGAACTGACTATGCAAACGTAGACGAGATGTGGCTCAAATTCAAAGATATAGTAGCAACAGCCATTGAGAGATTCATACCTCATAAATTGGTAAGAGATGGAACTGATCCCCCATGGTACACAAAACAGGTCGGAACGCTGTTGCAGAGGCAACGGAAAAAGCATGCGAAGTTCAAAAGAACGCGAAATCCCGAAGATTGGCTAAAATTTACAGACGCGCGAAATTTGGCACGGACTTCAATACGAGAGGCCTTTAATAGGTTCCACAACGAAACATTGTCTCGAAATTTGGTAGAAAATCTGAAGAAATTCTGGTCGTATGTAAAGTACACAAGCGGCAAGACGCAGTCAATACCTTCGCTGCGCAGTGCCCATGGTACTGTTACCGACTACTGTGCCGCTAAAGCGGAGTTATTGAACGCAGTTTTCCGAAATTGCTTCACCAGGGAAGATGAATGGAATATTCCAGAATTTGAAACACGAATAGCTGCTAGCATGAGTTTCTTAGAAGTAGATACCTTAGGGGTTGCGAAGCAGCTGAAATCGCTTGATACGGGCAAGTCTTCAGGTCCAGATTGTATACCGATTAGGTTCCTTTCAGATTACGCTGATACAATAGCTCCCTACTTAGCACTCATATACAATCGCTCGCTCACCGATAGATCTGTACCTACAGACTGGAAAATTGCGCAGGTCACACCAGTGTTTAAGAATGGTAGTAGGAGTAATCCATCGAACTACAGACCTATATCATTGACGTCGGTTTGCAGTAGGGTTTTGGAGCATATACTGTATTCAAACATTATGAATCACCTCGAAGGGAACGATCTATTGATACGTAATCAGCATGGTTTCAGAAAACATCGTTCTTGTGCAACGCAGCTAGCTCTTTATTCGCACGAAGTAATGGCCGCTATCGACAGGGGATCTCAAGTTGATTCCATATTTCTAGATTTCCGGAAAGCTTTTGACACCGTTCCTCACAAGCGACTTCTAATCAAGCTGCGGACCTATGGGGTATCGTCTCAGTTGTGCGACTGGATTCGTGATTTCCTGTCAGGAAGGTCGCAGTTCGTAGTAATAGACGGCAAATCATCGAGTAAAACTGAAGTGATATCAGGTGTTTCCCAGGGAAGCGTCCTGGGACCTCTGCTGTTCCTGATCTATATAAATGACCTGGGTGACAATCTGAGCAGTTCTGTTAGGTTGTTCGCAGATAATGCTGTAATTTACCGTCTATTAAGGTTATCCGAAGACCAATATCAGTTGCAAAGCGATTTAGAAAATATTGCTGTATGGTGCGGCAGGTGGCAGTTGACGCTAAATAACGAAAAGTGTGAGGTGATCCACATGAGTTCCAAAAGGAATCCGTTGGAATTCGATTACTCAATAAATAGTACAATTCTCAAGGCTGTCAATTCAACCAAGTACCTGGGTGTTAAAATTACGAACAACTTCAGTTGGAAAGACCACATAGATAATATTGTGGGGAAGGCGAGCCAAAGGTTGCGTATCATTGGCAGGACACTTAGAAGATGCAACAAGTCCACTAAAGAGACAGCTTACACTACACTCGTTCGTCCTCTGTTAGAATATTGCTGCGCGGTGTGGGATCCTTACCAGGTGGGATTGACGGAGGATATCGAAAGGGTGCAAAAAAGGGCAGCTCGTTTTGTATTATCACGTAATAGGGGAGATAGTGTGGCAGATATGATACGCGAATTGGGATGGAAGTCATTAAAGCAAAGACGTTTTTCGTCGCGGCGAGATCTATTTACGAAATTTCAGTCACCAACTTTCTCTTCCGAATGCGAAAATATTTTGTTGAGCCCAACCTACATAGGTAGGAATGATCATCAAAATAAAATAAGAGAAATCAGAGCTCGAACAGAAAGGTTTAGGTGTTCGTTTTTCCCACGCGCTGTTCGGGAGTGGAATGGTAGAGAGATAGTGTGATTGTGGTTCGATGAACTCTCTGCCAAGCACTTAAATGTGAATTGCAGAGTAGTCATGTAGATGTAGATGAATAATGCTTTTCGTGCAGCCACAGGACGTCGTGTTAAGACTCAAACTATGCGCAATAGGCTGCATGATGCGCAACTTCTCTCCCGTCGTCCATCGCGAGGTCCATCTTTGCAACCACGACACCATGCAGCGCGGTACAGATGGACATACTGGAGAGACATTCGTCCTCATGGATGACAATTCGCGTCCCCACCGTGCACATCTTGTGAATGACTTCCTTCAGGATAACGACATCGCTTGACTAGAGTGGCCAGCATGTTCTCCAGACGTGAACCCTATCGAACATATATGGGATTGATTGAAAAGGGCTGTTTATGGACGACGTGACCCACCAACCACTCTGAGGGATCTACGCCGAATCGCCGTTGAGGAGTAGGACAATCTGGACCAATAGTGCTTTGATGAGCTCGTGGATAGTATGCCACGACGAACACAGGCGTGCATCAATGCAAGAAGACGTGCTACTGGTTATTATAAGTACCGGTGTGTACAGCAATGCCGGCCGTTGTGGCCGAGCGGTTTCAGGCGCTTCACTAGGGAACCGCGCGACCGCTACGGTCGCAGGTTCGAATCCTGCCTCGGGTATGGATGTGTGTGATGTTCTTAGGTTAGTTTGGTTTAAGTAGTTCTAAGTTATAGGGGACTGATGACCTCAGCTGTTAAGTCCCATAGTGCTCAGAGCCGATTGAACCACTTTTTGTTGATCTTTGTCCCAATTTTCAGTACAGGTTCCAGAACTCTCGGAACCGATGTGACACAAAACTTTTTTTGATTTGTGTGTCAATAGATTTAGCATTACATTTTATTTTACTTGAAAAAATGAAAAAAATTACCTGTTTTTCATGCGTTCAAAAAGGGCTATCCTCTTAAGCGGCTGTAGTGGGGCGGAGCGAGTGACAAACAACCGGTTGCGCGAAGATTAAAAGCAGGACTTTCAGGTCGCATCTGCGCAGTGTCAGAGTTATGGTCTAAATTTACACGCAGTGTTGATTGCTGGGATTGATTGCAGGTATGCTTTTTCCTCCTAAAAACATGAGATCGTATAGGTCATGTTCCATGTAAGTTAACAATTTCACTCGTCCTTATTCTTAAGAGCATTGCTTCTATAAAATGATTCTGCTGCACAGGTAGGGTGTACTGGTATTAATCATTTTATATATGAAATGTCTGTTCTTTCGGACAAAACGGGCGACCAGTTGATCATTTCAGTGCAATGCTCACCAGGCTCGAACTCTTGCGGGGAATCGGTGAAACGCTGCAAGTAATGAGGGAAGTGGGCAAGGGTCACTACATCAGTACTGTGCGGTTTAGTTGAGAATTTGGGTCTGACGGGAAGCATACTAGGTAATCCGTGCAGTTGCGACGATCGTCGTGTCCGGACATCGCATCTTCCTAGTAATTAGGAGTCCCGGGTTCGAATACCAGTCCGATACAAATTTTCGACTTTCCTCATTGATTTAAATCAATGCCCACTGGCAGCTGATGTCATTAATCCATTTGTGTCATAGAACGTATTATAAGGCGCGATCAAAAAGACTGCCTTTGAAGGCCGTACAGTCCGTAATCGGTATGCTAATCAGACAAATCGCCATAAAAATTGAGGCAACCATCGCACCGACGCACCAGGTATAGTGCGCGCAAAATGCGGTCAGTGGCCGCCAGATGTGCAGTTGGCTGGAGAAGCGTGGGGTGAGCGGCGGTGGTGGCGGTTCGCTCAGAGTGCTGTATGGGAAATGCCATTGTAAATTCAAGATTACACTCACATTTTTGGTAGATATGAAGCGAGTCCCCTCCACGCCCACACTTGCGTGTCGATCATGCAAAAAGATTTGTCACCTCTTCTTTGTTAGTATCTAAAAAGAATTCCGCCGAAAACGCAGAATTTTCTTTCTTCCTTTGGCGTGGTTTTTTAACCATTTCTAGTTTTCAGGGAAGAGTCACGAGTGGGGAATGTTGAGTAAAACTTACACATTTATCTTCTTGCCTCGTTAAAATTCGTTTCTTTTGCCAGAACTCAGCGGAGTTTACACAGTCTTACCTCATTAACATGCTGTGCAGAGGCATTTGCGAGAGAATTCTGAAACAACAGTTGTAAGTAGGCTGTTTAAGGTTTTTATATTGGTAACGCCACGTAGCGCTCTGTATGAAAATCACTGGCTGTGCTGTGTGCAGTCTGTGGCTGGTTAGCATTGTTGTAATATTCACTATTGTAGTGTTGGGCAGTTGCATGTGAACAGCGTGTAGCGTTGCGCTGTTGGAGGTGAACCGCCAGCAGTGGTGGATCTGGGGAGAGAGATGGTGGAGTTTTGAGAGCGGATGATCTGGACGTGTGTTCATCAGAGACAGTAAATTTGTAAGACTGGATGTCATGAACTGATATATCTTATGATTTTTAACACTATTAAGGTAAATGGATTGCCTGTTCTCTATCAAAATCTTTCATTTGCTAACTATGCCTATCAGTAGTTAGTGACTTCAGTAGTTAGAACCTTTTATTTAGCTGGCAGTATTGGCGCTCGCTTTATTGCAGTAGTTCGAGTAACGAAGATTTTTGTGAGGTAAGTGATTCATGAAAGGTATAGGTTATTGTTAGTCAAGGCCATTCTTTTGTAGGGATTATTGAGAGTCAGATTGCGTTGTGCTAAAAATATTATGTGTGAGTTTACTGATCATCTGAATAAGTAAAGAGAAAGTATTATGTGTCAGTTTACTGATCATCTGAATAAGTAAAGAGAGAAATATCTGTGAACGTTCAGTTTTGCTCAGCTGTTTGAAAATCAAATAACGTAAGGGGTTTATCACCACAATCATTCATAAATTTTTCTAAAGGAAGGTTTCATATGTCGACCCTTAGCCGAGGATTCCTCACTGGAATCTTCTGAATTTTTCTTGTAATTTGTGAAATTAGTGTAGCTTTTGTTTATTGCTAGCGCGTAATTGTAGAGAGAATCTCCTTTGTAGTTGTTGTCTTTCACTGTTTGACAGTAAACAGTTGTGGCATACATGTACATTTGCACCAAGTATTTCGCAGCTGCGCTTGCGATTAACTAGATATTATTTTCAGTGCTATGTTAATTTTTTTTCTTAATTTTGCTCTTCAAATTGTGCTTTTGTTGTTATCGTGTGAAATACGTGATAATTATGGCGTTTGGAAAACGTAACGCTAGGCTACAAAGTAAACTGAGAAATAATAGTGACGACGAGCGTAGCTTATCAGCACCGTGTAATGCATTAACAGACATTCGAAGTAGTAATTTGGTAATTGTGCATAGGGAAATGGACCAGGCGACAAATAATGGTGTAGATAGTGAAACAATTAGTGAAGAGGGAAACATTGTCGATCGATCGGTCGGCAACAGCTCGCCTCAGGAATCCGAAATGAGAGGACAAAATTTTGTAAATACTGCAGATTCAGGTTTTGCGTCATTACCCGTTTCTCAATCAAGTCAAGACACATTTTCTGCCTTTTAGAATGCGAATGTTGCCTGTTATGCACAGCCGATAAGCTCAAAGGAACAAGTTCCAGACACTAATACATTGTTATTGCAATTCATGCAACGAATGGAACAAAATCAGGAACGAACACAGCAACAGCTACGCAAGTTAGACACAATGGAACAAAATCTTCAAAAGTTAAACACAAATGAGCAAACGCTTGAACAAACTCGTAAAGATGTAACTGCTGAGTTACTTAAAATCGATTCGAAATGTCAAAAAGTCTATAATGACGTAAAAACACAAATTTGTGAGCTTTTTCAACCTATTTTTTCGCGTCATGAAAATGCATTACAGAATCACGAAGCAGCCATAAAGAACTGCAAACTATTGTTCATGAAAATCACGACACCTTGCAAGCTAAAATTGACTCAGTTGCATCTACCGATTCAGCTACACAACTTGCAAAAACTCAAGGAAACTTAAAGGACATGGTAGATGCACTTTCATCACAAATGGACACTCTGAAACGTGGTTCAGAAAAACGCACTGAGGAAATCAGTTCATCATCGGAGAAAGTAGCCGAACTTCCAGATCAGTTCACTAACTTATCTACAAAGGTAGATGATGATCTGAATGACACAAAACCGGTAGTCTTTAATGACACAGAAGAGTGCGAACAAATTAGGAAATTCAAACAAAATCATAATCAAATTAATCGCAACACCAAAGAGAAATCCGGGATGTACAAGATCAGCTGACTCAGGTAATACAACAATTACGTATTTCAGAGGCCACTCGCGCTCCAATACGGGAAGAGGGACATAGAAATACGGAACAGACACAAAATAACAACACAGGGCACTTCGGAAATTGTGAAAGAAATTGGCAAGGTACACCGAATTTTGAGATGGAACCGCCGAAACCACGTAACAATGACCGACATGCGACTCGCCGACATGATTTTGACTATAAGCTGTTTATTACTACACGTAAATTGACAACATTTAAGAATTCCGGCAACGACATTCATCCACAAACGCGGCTTCATCAGTTCTCTCATTGAATTCCTCCCAACTGGTCATTAGAGCACAGATTAGAATTCATGTGTGGCTATTTAGAGAATGAACCAGCTGTAAGAATGCGATCGGTCATTCACGATTGTCACAGTGAAGGAGAATTTTTTCATGCCTTCGTCTCAGTGTTGGTCTCGAGCTACACAAGACCGAGTAAAACATAGCATCATAATGATGAAACATTTCGAACAATCTGAATTTTCCAGTCTTGTGAAATATTTTGAAGACATGTTGCATGCCTGCCGGAATGGCCGTGCGGTTCTAGGCGCTACAGTCTGGAACCGCATGATCGCTACGGTCGCAGGTTCGAATCCTGCCTCGGGCATGGATGTGTGTGATGTCCTTAGGTTAGTTAGGTTTAAGTAGTTCTAAGTTCTAGGGGACTGATGACCACAGCAGTTAAGTCCCATAGTGCTCAGAGCCATCTGAACCATTTTTTTGAACATGTTGCATAAGAATCAGTATCTGTCAAATGCATACAGCCCCTCAGAACTCATCCGCATTTGCTTCATCAAATTTCTTGAACATTTAAGACACATTATTTTGGCAGGACGTTGCAAAGACGACATTGGAGCTTTTCACGGACTCTTAGAAGAATTAGAAATTGACACAGACAGTCGCGGGATGCAAAAACAGGAAAAGAATCATTACAGGTCACATCCGTCACAATTCCTCGACGACAGAAACAATAACTGGACACGACAAGGCGATTCTTACAACGCAAATCGTGACCAAAACAGACACCACCCATATGACAACCACTGGCAGAGTAATAATAGTTACAGAGAAAGATCGCTTTTCCATAGTAATGACAGAGACAATCAGATAAACAGACAATATGGGAACCAAAATAATTATTATCAAGGGAGACAGAATAACTTCAGACGCAACGGTCCACCACGCAGTTACGACTCAGGGAGAAATTCTCCACCACGTGACCGACAAGAGCTATGGAGTCTATCGACATGACGACAGACGATATAAGCGTAACGACAGACCTGAATTTCAGCAGAACTGGCGGGATTGAAACAGGGCAGGGCCCTCTCGGCAAGGTGAATTTATAGAAGTTAGGTCTCCAAATCCCAGTGACGACGCGCGCGTAAAAAAAAAAAAAAAAAAAAAAAAAAAAAAAGACTCGCACTGCTGGCAGCGCAGGCAGCCACGTGCCCACGTGCGCCGGCTGGCTCAGAGAAAAATAACATAGACGCCAACCTTGAGAGAATTTTTTAGCATTGCTTACCGACGTGTACAACATGATAATTGCTTTGAAGTTGAAACTCTGCATACTGGGAAGAGAAAAGTATTGCACCACATTTCACATGTAAAACCGTTTATTGAGAGGTAATCTGCTTTTTAACTTAGTCTTTGCTATAAAATTTTTCACTTCACGTTACTAGTACGCTTTGTCACATTTAGAAACTGTTAACATGCAACAATGTTTTGAAGTTAACTATCCAGTCAAGAACCAAAAGAACGTATTTAAACAGAAATTACGAATGCATAGTTATAGTGAACATACGACACAGTGTTGTTATTTGTACATTCTTGCTTATTAGTTGCACGATTATGTAACGAACATACGGCTTACATACTTAGAACGTATACTGCTAATGAGATTTTAATGCAACGTTTTGATTTACTTGATTATACATTCTGGATTTAAAGTACTTTCTGAGAGATACCAGATGACACAGCGGTTAGTTTATTTGACAGCTACACGATTATATCACGACGCTACTAATGCGTGACACAATTTACATTGTTGTTTTTGCGGTGTATCTGTTTTATATCTGCACAGTTTTTCTGAATTCTTCTGGAAAGGAAAACATGTTTTAGTAGTAACTTTTGTGGTATAGCTACAATAAAGCAGCCTTTTTCGTAGCACAACAATACATTACAGTATAGTACTTCCTTGATGACAGTACGTAATAACTTATGATACTATATGCATAGCATTTCGCTTTTGTTTATTACGAGGTAAGTACATTAACTTCTACAGAATTTTGCTTATGGACGACGATAATTACGACACTTGGCACATTTTTTTTACCCTTAAGTAATGACAGAGATTATCTTACAATAAGACCCATAGTTTAACGCTACAGTACACGTATTTGAGTGATTAATTTTGTACTTAAAACATTTATTTTTAAAGATTTTTGAATTACAAAGATACAAAGGTTTTCCGTGATACATTTCATTCCATTGCTGTAACCTGTAACACCTGAGGGTACAATTACATTAATCCTCAGGGGGTACTCGCCTACTTTGAGTACTAAGTATAGCGAACGCTAGGAGCTCTATCTAATATGGTATTTGCTTATACAACCTTACATACGGGTACCACATTTCTGTAACAGAGAATTACACAGCTATCTGATCATTTAACTGAGAGGGACAAACATTTTTTTACTACGTCAGTGACACATGTTTAAGCAATTACACAGTTGGATGACTTCATACTTACGAAATTCTGTTTTGTCTATACTTTGTGACTGTCCATATTTTTTTGGAACCATTGTGATACTATGAGAGCTTTGAATGATGTATTTGGTATGGTATCATGATTTTTAAAGTACGTTTGAGGTAGATGACACCATTGAAATGAGCAGGGAATTTTTTTTAGGTTTTTAAATTATTGACACGCTATTACTTGGAAACATATGATTATACTCTGGAGCACGTACTTTGTGCTACTTACTGAAATGCTTATGAATTGATGGGAAATATTTTTACAACTGCACACCTGATTATGACAAGTGTCTTTCTACGAGAGTTGAGAGACTTTCTACTCACTTATGAAATGCCACGTGGCCTTGAATGATGTCTTTATGCTTTGCTTTACATAGTTGCTTATTTCATTTGATATCTGGTTTCCAGCTGTGTTGCAGCATTGGTTTTATAAAATAAAATTAAATGCATTTGCTAATGTGAACACTTTCTGTCAACAGATCTATTAAATAATAATATTATGATCCACATTCTTCGAGAAAGGAGCACTGGAAAGGAAAGAACAATAAGAAGGGACTAGTAACAGTAACTGCATATATAATTTTCTTTTCAACTACTTGGTAATTTTTTTGGTAGAATAAGTTGTTGTGGTGCGCCACTTTAATGACATAGACATTAAGATGTGAATAGACGTTTCCATTATCTGCATTGTTGTCTTTAGTGTACTATTTTTTCTGCTTGAGCTATGTCATATTTAGGTATAATTTATTGCATTTTCTGGTTTGCCAGGCATAATGCTGTTGAATTTCACTTTGTATTACTCTGTTAAGCCAGTTTTACTACTGATTTATTTTTCTTGTTGCTGCACATTGGCTCATAGTAGTTGTAATGTTGCATTTGGTTTGCTAATTTATATTTATTGCTACCAGCTTTGCCAATTTGCATATTTTTTTGTCATTGCTGTTTATGTTAATTGTTTTGTGCTGCTGCATTGTCTTGTCCCTTAGTTTAGACATCTGAGCTCAGTAGATTTAAGTTAGCTTAAGAGGGGGTAGGCTATATAAGAGAATGAGTTGCGATGAATTGGAAGAAATGTATTGGAAGTTATACGAAAATATTTTGTAAAAAAAAAGGTACTGTACAATGAGGAATAATTATTTTGAAAGAGGATATGAATAGAATACAGAAAGCAGGTATAGATAGGACTTTTTGGGAATAATGATGAACAAAGGGAGATCTCCAAGAAGTAAAGAAAGTTTTGTTTGCAAAATACTGCAGTAAAACAAATCCTGTCCTTTCTTTTTCTGTTATTCCGCTATGTGTTTGTGTACCCTAGTGTATTTGTGTTCTTCCTGTCTTCATGTGTTTATCTGATAAGAGTTATGTTCTAGAATTTTTCTAATAATATGTTATTTACTTTGTAAAGATGTTTAGACATTATTTATTCTGTTTTCTTTTGATGCTCATGTGTGAAATTAATGTTTCGAAAACTATTCTCATTATTTTATTTATTTACTTATGTCATCATTCCTGTAACGCTGATGTACATGTTTATTTCTATTCTTTTGTAAAGCCTGTATTACTACAAATGTTATCTGTATTGTTATGTTCTTTAATGATGTATTTTGTACCTTTGTAATTGTATTCTCATGTTATAAAATTGTATGGACACCATTTCTTCAAATTAAGTTTCATTTCACAGCACATGGTTCTATTGGTCATAGTACATGCACATTATGTGAGAATTTCTGACTGTTAGTGTTTGCACGTGTGTTAATAATTCAGCAAGGGACTGGTTAACAGCATTTCTGGTTCTAAGGACAATTCCAAAAACTTTGTGAGTGCACAAGTGGTGATTTATGGACTTGCTATATTGTCCGCAAGACTCTTCGATGGTGATTGTGCACCCGCACAGTCACAGCAGATGGCTGCTGGCCGTCTCTACAAGGACTGGAGTGGGTCTGTACCTTTGATGGCCCACCAGTACCATACTCTCTACCAGGAATACAGTGGGCCTGCTCTGTGATGACCTACCTACCAACGTTCTTCAAAACTTCGACTGACTCTGCTGTGGGTTTGCTCTGTTGTGGACCATTACCTGTCTGCATGTCAAGAGTCAGCATTATCTTTCGATTGGAAGGACAACACTACTTCTTCAAGACTGCAAATAAATCCACTACTTCCGTGTGCATTTTCTTTTACTGCTCAGACTTTGTGCATAAAATTGTAATTAATACTATGATGAATGATCAGGACTGTCTTTATGGACTGTGAGAATTTTAGCTTTTGACCAAAATTGTATAGATAAGTGTGTGCATTTGATATATTTGTTAGCAATAATAAAAATTTTTTTAACAAATATGTAATGGCCAGTGCCCAAAACAACTTGTAAAATTTTTTGTGGGGGGCATGGGTCTATGTAAGTAGGCTGTTCAGGTTCTTATATTGGTAATGCCTCGTAGCGCTCTGCATGAAAATCACTGGCTGTGCTGTGTGCAGTCTGTGGCTGGTTGGCATTGTTGTAATATTCGCTATTGTAGTGTTGGGCAGTTGGATGTGAACAGAGCGTAGCGTTGCGCTGTTGGAAGTGAGCCGTTAGCAGTGGTGGATGTGGGGATAGAGATGGCGGGGTTTTGAGAGCAGATGACCTGAACGTGTGTCCATTAGAGACAGTAAATTTGTAAGACTGGATGTCTTGAACTGATATATATATATATATATATATATATATATATATATATATATATATATAATGACTTTTTAACACTATTAAGGTAAATACATTGTTTGTTCTCTATCAAAATCTTTCATTTGGTAACTACGCCTATCAGTAGTTAGAATCTTTCATTTAGCTGGCAGTATTGGCGCTCGCTGTATTGCAGTAGTTCGAGTAACGAAGATTTTTGTGAGGTAAGTGATTCATGAAAGGTATAGGTTATTGTTAGTCAAGGCCATTCTTTTGTAGGGATTATTGAAAGTCAGATTGCGTTGTGCGAAAGATATTGTGTGTCAGTTTATTGATGATCTGAATAAGTAAAGAGAGAAATGTCTGTGCATGTTAAGTTTTTCTCAGCTGTTTGAAAATCAAATAACGTAAGGGGTTTATCGGCACAATCATTCATAAATTTTTTCTAAGGGGAGGTTTCACAGTTTATTAAGTGACGAACTGAGGAAATGTAAGATCAGCATCTTATGAAAAGGACATCCTCGGTACAAAATAAACTTACAATGACTTCACTTATGTTGTTCAAAGCCGATAACATTTCTCATGTCATCAGCTATTTATAGCCCTTAAAAACTATTTCATCGGAAAAGTCTGCAGTTAATGCGATAACACAGTAGATAATGAAGTTTTGCATAATACTGTCTTCTTACCATTTGCCAGAATCTCATTTCGGTGTCTCAAGCCGTTTATGAAATATGACGGATTTTGTGGATATTTAACTTTGGCTTTATCGCTGGCGCGGTGCGATTGCAACTGAGTGGGCTGCATTAGATCAATTTTCTCGAGACTGGTTGCAGATAGAGACCTCCAACCAAGTCTAAGGAACAATTCACCATGTTATCTAAATTTCATACGCAGCATAATATTACGTAATATGCCCAAGACAGAAAACCATAGCGACCCCTATTTTTCATTGCAAACTTTTTCGAATTTCGCGAAGAGTCTTACTTCCACGCAAATGTCCCAATAACGGTGGGCACATCACAATGAACCTGACACATAAAGCTACAAGTAAACAAAAAAATTAAATGTTTTTCGAATAGTTTCTGTAAAATGGTTTGAGAAAGACTGCATGGCACGAAGGTCGATTCTGTCATCGCTGACCGGCCGAAAGGTGGCACACACTTGTTGGCCTCCCCTGCTGAGCAAACGAATGAACTCGTCCCTCTTTGGACGAAAACTGCTCACTGCGCATCGGACGCCTTATCCTGCGCGAGCGTCCTGAAGACTGCATGAAGAAGTCCGTAACTGCCTGCTGCACATTGTCGTCGGACAGGAATTGCCGACCCTTAAAGACATTTTTAAGTAGCCGATGCCGTGGTAATCGCGCAGGGAGAGATCAGGACTGCCGAGCGGTTCTAGGCTCCACAGTCTGGAGCCGCGCGACCGCTACGGTCGCAGGTTCGAATCCTGCCTCGGGCATGGATGTGTGTGGTGTCCTTAGGTTAGTTTCGTTTAAGTAGTTCAAAGTTCTAGGGGACTGATGACCTCAGAAGTTAAGTCCCATAGTGCTCAAAGCCATTTGAACCAAGATCAGGACTATAGGGGACCCGCCAGGGTAGCCGAGAGCGCTAACGCGCTGCTTCCTGGACTTGGGTAGGCGCGCTGGCCCCGGATCGAAGCCGCCCAGTTGATTAAGAACGAGGACCGTTGTGTTGGCCAGCCTGGATGTGGTTTTTAGGCGGTTCTCCACATCCCGCAAGGTGAATACTGGGCTGGTACTCACGTCCCCCCTCAGTTACACGCGTCGCAGACATTTGAAACACGTCCGCACTATTTCATGATTTACACTAGATGCAGACAGTTGGGGGACACCGATTCCATCCTGGGGGGGGGGGGGCTATGGGGTGGCGGTAGGAAGGACATCCCTCCATCCCTAACACTAACATTGCCAAATTTGCTGTAACCACGCCGACACTGCGATCGCTGCGCAACTATGGCGTAATCGAAAGAAAGAAAGATAAGGACTATAGGGCCGGTTCTCGAGTGTCTCCCACTTGAGTTGGAGAACTTCCTGATTTGTGCGATACGGGGACGTTTTGCTGTCCAAACCGAGCAGTACGAAACTTGGTGCACCGTTCCACAACGATGGTTTTGGACAGACATGGCGCCTCATTCTCCAATGGATGTCTACCAGCGTTCGTCCTTTGGCAGCCAAGAAAACAATAACATCACGTTAGTCTTCGTTGGATGCATTTGATAATACTTCACGTTTCCACATTTACCGTACGCACGTCGGAAAGACACGAACGCCATACTACTCCCTTATCTACACGTCGGTGGTTATAAGGTTGGTCCACTGATAGTGACCGGGCGAAATATCTCACGAAATAAGCGTCAAACGATAAAACTACAAACAACGAAACTTGTCTAGCTTGAAGGGGGAAACCAGATAGCGCTATGGTTGGCCCGCTAAATGGCGCTGCCATAGGTCAAACGGATATAAACTTCGTTTTTTTTAAAATAGGAACCCCCATACGTAAAGAAATATGAATGTTTTAGTTGGACCACTTTTTTCGCTTTCTGATAGATGGCGCTGTAATAGTCACAAACGTATAAGTTCGTGGTATCACATAACATTCCGTCAGTGCGGACGGTATTTGCTTCGTGATACATTACCCGTGTTAAAATGGACCGTTTACCAATTGCGGAAAAGGTCGATATCGTGTTGATGTGTGGCTATTGTGATCAAAATGCCCAACGGGCGTGTGCTATGTATGCTGCTCGGTATCCTGGACGACATCATCAAAGTGTCCGGACCGTTCGCCGGATAGTTACGTTATTTAAGAAAACAGGAACTGTTCAGCCACATGTGAAACGTCAACCACAACCTGCAACAAATGATTATGTGCAAGAAGGTGTTTTAGCTGCTTTCGCGGCTATTCCGCACATCAGTAGCAGGCAAATTGCGCGAGAATCGGGAATCTCAAAAACGTCGGTGTTGAGAATGCTACATCAACGTCGATTGCACCCGTACCATATTTCTATGCACCAGGAATTGCGTGGCGACGACTTTGAACGTCGTGTACAGTTCTGCCAATAGGCACAAGAGAAATTACGGGACGATGACAGATTTTTTGCACGCGTTCTGTTTAGCGATCTAAATGGTGCAATGAAAGTTGAAGGATATTTGCTATCGTGATCCACCGACAACGCCTGACAACATGCGTCAGAGCATTGTCAATGCATGTGCGAACATTACGGAAGGCGAACTACTCGCTGTTGAGAGGAATGTCGTTACACGTATTGCCAAATGCATTGATGGTCGACGGACATCGATTTGAGCATTTATTGCATTACTGTGGTATATACAGGTAATCACGCTGTAACAGCACGTGTTCTCAGAAATGATAAGTTCACAAAGGTACATGTACCACATTGGAACGACAGAAATAAAATGTTCAAACGTACCTACGTTCTGTATTTTAATTTAAAAAAACCTACCTGTTACCAACTGTTCGCCTAAAATTGTGAGCCATATGTTTGTGATTATTACAGCGCCATCTATCAGAAAGCGAAAAAAGTGGTCCAACTAAAACATTTATATTTCTTCACGTACTACACGAATATGTAATAAAAAATGGGGGTTCCTACTTTAAAAAACGCAGTTGATATCCGTTTGACCTATGGCAGCGCCATCTAGCGGGCCAACCATAGCGCCATCTGGTTTCTTCTTTCAAGCTAGACAAGATTCGTTTTTGTAGTTCTTTTCGTTTGACGCTTATTTCGTGAGATATTTGGCCCGGTCACGATCATTGGACCAACCTGTATTCGCGCATCTGAGTCGCTTATATATGCTGCACCAACGCCCTCGAACAGAAACTTTTTGATGCTTCTCGTTAGTAGCAGTGATTTTACACTATTGGCCATTAAAATTGCTATACCAAGAAGAAATGCAGATGATAAACGGGTATTCATTGGACAAATATATTATACTAGAACTGACATGTGATTACATTTTAACGCAATTCGGGTGCATAGATACTGAGAAATCAGTACCCAGAACAACCACCTCTGACCGTAATAACGGCCTTGATACGCTTGGGCATTGAGTCAAACAGAGCTTGGATGGCGTGTACAAGTACAGCTGCCCATGCAGCTTCAACACGATACCACAGTTCATCAAGAGTAGCGACTGGCGTATTGTGACGAGCCAGTTGCTCAGCCACCATTGACCAGACGTTTTGAATTGGTGCGATATCTGGAGAATGTGCTGGCCAGGGCAGCAGTCGAACATTTTCTGTATCCAGAAGGGCCCGTACAGGACTTGCAACATGCGGTCGTGCATTATCCGGCTGAAATGTAGGGTTTCGCAGCGCTCGAATGAAGGGTAGAGCCACGGGTCGTAACACATCTGAAATGTAACGTCAACTGTTCAAAGTGCCGTCATTGCGAACAAAAGGTAACCGAGACGTGTAACCCATGGCACACCATACCATCACGCCGGGTGATACGCCAGTGTGGCGATGACGAATACACGCTTCCAATGTGCGTTCACTGCGATGTCACCAAACACGGATGCGATCATCATGATGCTGTAAACAGAACCTGGATTCGTCCGAGAAAATGACGTTTTGCCATTCGTGCACCCAGGTTCGTCGTTGAGTACACTATCGCAGGCGCTCCTGTCTGTGATGCAGTGTCAAGGGTAACCGCAGACGTAGTCTCCGAGGTGATAGTCCATGGTGCTGCAAACGTCGTCGAACTGTTCGTGCAGATGGTTGTTGTCTTGCAGACGTCCGCATCTGTTGACTCAGGGAGCGAGACGTGGCTGCATGATCCTTTACAGCCATGCGGATAAGATGCCTGTCATCTCGACTGCTAGTGATACGAGGCCGTTGGGATCCAGCACGGCGTTCCGTATTAACCTCCTGAACCCACCGATTCTATATTCTGCTAGCAGTCATTGGATATATACCAACGCGAGCAGCAATGTCGCGATACGATAAACCGCAATCACGATAGGTTGCAATCCGACGATTATCAAAGTCGGAAACGTGATGGTACGCATTTCTCCACGTTACACGAGGCATCACAACAACGTTTCACCAGGTAACGCTGTTTGTGTATGAGAAATCGGTAGGAAACGTTCCTCATGTCAGCACGTTGTAGGTGTCGCCACCGGCCCAACTTGTATGAATGCTCTGAAAAGCTAATCATTTGCGTATCACAGGCTCTTCTTCCTGTCGGTTAAATTTCGCGTCAGTTGCACGTTATCTTCGTGGTGTAGCAATTTTAATGGCCAGTAGTGTAAATGCAGATTAAACATTGTGCTTGACAGACCGTTGACGATAGAGAGCTTCTTGAATGAAAACAAGAAATGAGTTATGGTTAGCGTGTAGCCATATAAATTCGTGTTTTAATAAGTGTACGTATCTGACATTCCAGACCATAGCGTCTGTCGTAAATGGCTGTCTCTCAGCGAACCGCCCACGGCAGACGTCTGCAGGCTTTGGAAAGCCATTGTCTCGCGGTGATACATAAAGGCGGGGAAGCGACGCCGGAAGCGAGAAACACGCCCTCCCTTCACTCCACTCGCATTAACTGCTGCCTGCCTTTCTCTTCTCCTCCCGACTCGTCGTGTTCCGCAGTACCGCACGCCTTACGACTTCGTCACTGGCCCCCTGGAAATGGGAACGCGACTAAAGAGGAGCCGGGCAAAACGGGGCAGTCAGCGGGCCGTGAAGTACAACAGGACTGGCGGGAAACGGAGCGTTTGTGGCCGGGATTCGTGACCGACTCGTCTAGCACTACCTGGACAAAGGTCACCCGTCCTAACAGCCACGAACTGCCTCCCACAAGGACTCTGTGTTAGCAGCCGGGCACACGCTGCGATCCACATTGTCTCAAACCTCATCTAAAACCAGTGAGACAAATGTCCAAAAACAGGATCAGTTTAGGCCTCTTCTCTAAGTTTTAGTGTGTAGATCACTACGAATAGTTTAGATACGCTCGTCGTTCCGTAAACAACAGTGCAAAAATCATTGATGTTGTGGAAAACGTTATGAAAAAATAAATACATAACATAGGTATTTCAAAAAGAATATATTATTTCGAATGCATATACATTACTGGCCATTAAAATTGCTACACCAAGAAGAAATGCAGATGATAAACGGTATTGACTGGACAAATATATTATACTAGAACTGATATGTGATAACATTTTCACGCAATTTGGGTGCATAGATCCTTAGAAATCAGTACCCAGAACAACCACCTCTGGCCGTAATAACGGCCTTGATACGCCTGGGCATTGAGTCTAACAGAGCTTGGATGGCGTGTACAGCTACAGCTGTCCATGCAGCTTCAACACGATACCACAGTTCATCAAGGGTAGTAACTAGCGTATTGTGACGAGCCAGTTGCTCATATCAGCACGTTGTAGGCGTCGCCACCGGCGCCAACCTTGTGTGAATGCTCTGAAAAGCTAATGATTTGCATATCACAGCATCTTCCTCCTGTCGGTTAAATTTCGGGCCTGTAGCACGTCATCTTCGTGGTGTAGCAATTTTAATGGCCAGTAATGTATTTATTAAACTTTAAGACATACGAATATTAAACTTTACACACATATTTACGAACCTCTCAAGTTTAGGTTGCAGATGCTTCCTTCGTCAGCGGCACGAACAATATTACATCGATACTCAAATACCTCTCATTCTTGGGCAAGCGTGTCCTTCGTCACTGATGTTATGGCAGCACGGATCCGGTTCTTCAACTCTTCCAGGTTCTGTGGGAGTGGTGGTACATAAACGTTGTCTTTAACGAAACCCCACAGGAAGAAGTCAGAGGGTGTCAAATCCGGTGACCTTGGAGCCCAGTTGAGACATACTAAGTCACCAGCTTCTGGATGACCCATCCAACGGTTCGATAGAGTTTCATTCAGATATTCACGCATTTGGCGACTCCAGTGAGGGGGTGGCCCGTCTTGTTGAAAAATGAAGTTGTGTTCGTGCAGCCTCGGAAACAACCAGTTTTGTAACATAGCAATATACTGCTGACCGTTAATCGCGTTTCCATCAAAGAAGAATGGGCCGTAAACACATGATCGGGATATCGCACAAAACACATTGGCTTTGGACGAATCTCGTACATGTTCAGTGGTTGCATGCGGGTTCTGTAGGCCCCAAATTCGAACAATTTGTTTGTTTACCTGACCGCTAACACGGAAAGTCGCTTCGTCACTGAACACGAAGCGTTGTGCGAAAGTGTTATGATTGTCAACAGCATCAAGAATCTTGCTACAAAATTCCATACGTTTGCGTTTGTCATCAGGACGCAGAGCTTGTAACAGCTGTAACTTGTAAGGCTTCATAACCAACCGACGTCACAAAACACGCGAAATTGTTGTTGTAGGCAGTTGTAACTCTAGACTGGCACGCCGGGTTGATTTTGGAGGACTACGATGGAAAGCCGGCCGTTGTGGTCGAGTGGGTCTAGGCGCCTCAGTCCGGAACCGCGCTGCTGCTACGGTCGCAGGTTCGAATCCTGCCTCGGGCATGGATGTGTGTGATGTCCTTAGGTTAGTTGGGTTTAAGTAGTTCTGAGTATAGGGTCTGATGACCTCAGATGTTAAGTCCCATAGTGCTCAGAGCCATATGAACTACTTTGGAAAGCAGTTTCAATTTGTACAACATTTTCTTCAGGAACACGAGAGTGGCCAAGACTCTTCCCTTTACATACACATCTTGTATCTGGAAACTGTCGATACCATCTGCGAATGTTCCACACATTCGGTCTGGTACCTCAACCTGAAATGTCTTTGCACAGTAATCACGGAATTGCGCTTCGCGAACTCGAGAACCCAAAATGATTTCTGCTGTGGGAGTAGCCATTTTAAACATATGACGGTTACCAAGCAAAACAGAAGACAACTGACATCTAGCGGCTATTAATATAAACTAAACTGTGTATTCGTTTCTCCAATACCCGAGCCGAGGCGCAGCGATCGATAGTTTGGACAAAATAGTACTTTTTAATACGTATATTCTTTTTGAAAATGCCTGTACGTGCAGTATATAAGAATAAAAATAGAGGTATACACTGAAGAGCCAAAAGATTATGACCACGCCTCAAAATGGTTCTGAACACTATGGGACGTCTGATGTCATCAGTCTCCTAGATCTTAGAACTACATATTCATAACTAACCTAAGGACATCACACGCATCCATGCCCGAGGTAGGATTCGAACCTGCGACCGTAGCGGTCGCGCTGATCCAGAATGAAGCGCCTAGAACCGTTCGGCCACAACGGCCGGCATGACGAGGTTGAATGCCTCCTGGTGTGTTGTGGGCATGTGGCACGGTAAGAAAAGAATGTAAGCGGAACAGAGAGGAATGGACAGTCATTTGGCGAAGATACAGCCCGCAAATGCCGAAATCAACTGACGTAACCAGTTTTGACAAAGGGCACTTTGTCGTGACGTTGCATCTAGAAACGGGAATGTCTGAAACGGTGAAGCTGGTCAGCTGTTGGCGTACTGTTGTCGTAAGCACCTATGGAAACTGGTTGAAGGATGGTGAAATAACGGGTAGGTATTGGACGACCGCATCTCATCACAAAACGTAGAGGTTGAAGGATCCCTCAACGTGTAATCCAGGATAGGCAGCGATCTGTGGCAAATCTGACGACATATCACAATGCTGGTGCAGGCACAAGTGTTTTGGAGAACACCGTTCAAAGGCCCTGAGTGTCCCTGTGCTGACCCAACGACATCATCAGTTATGATCGCAGTGGGCATAGTATCGCCGTTTTCGCCGAGGATCAATAGAAACGGATCACTTCTCGAATGAAACGCATTTCTTGTCACACCAGGTCGATGGTTGGGTCCTTACACGCCGTCATCCAGGCGAATGGCTGTACGGAATATGCACCACGCCACAGATTAGTGCCAGTGAGGGCAGAATTATGGTATGGGGTACATTGAATAGGGCGCCCGTGGGATCTGTGGCGGTAATTGAAATCATGGCACCAGTGGACTACGTTGACATTATTGGGCACCACCTGCTTCGCTTCATGCTTGAAGTCTCCCCCTGTGGCTTCAAAATGGTTCAAATGGCTCTAAACACTATGAGACTTAACAGCTGCGTCATCAGTCCCCTAGACTTAGAACTACTTAAACCGAACTAACCTAAGGACATCACACACATCCTTGCCCGTGGCAGAATTCGAACCTGCGACCGTAGCAGCACCGCAGTTCCGGACTGAAGCGCCTAGAACCGCTCGGCCACAGCGGCCGTCTTGCCCCTATGGCGATGACATCTTCCAGCAGGACAACTCTCGGTGTAGAAAGGTCAGAATCATGCTACACTGGTTTGAGGGGCATTATAGTGAGCTCACATTGATGTCTTGGTCACCAAATGTGTCTGCTCTATACCCACTGGAACACATATCGGCTACTAGCCATGTGCCCCTAAACCATCATCCCGTAATTTGTGGGAGTTACCTGACCTGTGCGTAGACATGTGATGCCACATACTTCTGGAATCCTGTCAAGGACCTGCAGAATCCAAGCCCAGTAGAATCTCCGCTGTACTGTTTGAAAAGTGGAACAACACTCTATTAAAAAGGTGGTCATAATGTTTTGGCTCATCGGTGTAGAAATTTATTTTTTACACATACGCCGAGAATGCACGTCATTTGTCAGACGAAAAATGACATGCTAGTGATGCTGGTTGGTTATGATTAAACTAACTGTGATCGGAGTATTTTAGAGTGGGCAGCATACCGTGCAGGTCGCTGAAACATCTTACACTCATGCTCTTAAATTAAGGATACTGCTGATACATGGTGAAACACCGCTCTGGTAGACGGTTTGAGGGTTTAAATCACCATGGGGTATGACCATGCGGTGCATTTGACGTGCGATCGGCGCACGGTGGCGCTGGCAGCAGTCCATATACGACATGCTAATGGTGACTGTGTGTTGAAAATGGCCCAAAGAACACATATTGATGACCTTATGAGGGATAGAATACTAGGGCGACTGGAGGCTGCTCAAACACAGAAGGTCGTAGCACGTTCCCTCTATGTGTCACTAAGTGTGATCTCAAGATTATGGCAACGATTCCAGCAGACAGGAAACGTATCCAGGCGCTCCAGTATAGGACGTCAACAATGTACAACACCACAATAAGACAGATATCTCACCATCAGTGCCCGCACACGGCCATGGAGTATTGCAGGTAGGTTTAGTCGAGACATCACCGCAGCCACTGGAACAGCTGTCTCCAGACACACAACCTACAGACGACAGAACAGACATGGTTCATTCACCCGGAGACCTGCAAGGTGCATTCCACTGACCCCTGGTCACAGGAGAGCAGGTAAAGCCTGGTGACAAGAACACAGTACATGGTCATTGGAACAGTGGTCCCAGGTTATGTTCACGGACGAATCCAGGTATAGTCTGAACAGTGGTTCTCGCCGGGTTTTCATCTGGCGTGAACCAGGAACCAGATTCCAACCCTTTAATGCCCATGAAAGGGACTTGTATGGAGGTCCTGGTTTGATGGTGTGGGGTGGTATTATGATTGGTGCAGGTACCCCCCCCGCATGTCTTTGACAGAGGAACTGTAACAGGTCAGGTGTATCGGGACGTCATGTTGCACCAGTATGTCTGCCTTTTCAGGGGTGCAGTGGGTCCCACCTTCCTCCTGATGGATGATAACGCACGGCCCTACCGAGCTGTCATCGTGGAGGGGTACTCTGAAACAGAAGATATCAGGCGAATGGAGTGTCCTGCCTGTTCTCCAGACCTAAACCCCCATCGAACACGTCTGGGATGCTCTCGATCGACGTATCGCTGCACGTCTTCAACCCCCTATGACACTTTAGAAGCTCCGACAGGCACTGGTGCAGGAATGGGAGGCTGTACCCCAGTAGCTGCTTGACCACCTGATGCAGAGTATGCCAACCCGTTGTGCGGCCTGTGTACGTGTGCATGGTGATCATGTCCCATATTGATGTCGGGGTACATGCGCAGGAAACAGTGGCGTTTTGTAGCACATGTGTTCTGGGATGGTTTTCTCAACTTATCACCAATACCGTGGACTTACAGATCTGTGTCGTGTGTGTTCCCTGTGTGCCTATGATATTAGCGCCAGTTTTGGGTAGTGCCACGCTGTGTGGCGCCACATTCTGCAGTTATCCTTAATTTATGACCATGAGTGTAGTTGTGTTCATTAATCCGTGTGCTCGCAGAGCATACTAAAAAACAGAGCAGTTCCACTTTCTACCACCACGTGAATCTATGACACTGTAAGCAGTCAGACTGTGAAATGTTTCCTGTTTTGACTTGAGTATGCTGTTTGTGACTTGGCGACGCCAGCTGACTTTTTTTTCTTTGTGTATATGAAATGACTTTCGGTGTAAAGGGTTAACAATGTTAGCGTTTTTTGTACGAAACGCGATAGCTGTTGAGAAGAAATACCATGTAGAGACCATGTACTGCTGGTAAAGTTGTTTTATCAGAAAGGCAGAAATAGCAGCGTTGCAATGCGGGAATACCGCCGACAAAACATCTGCGAAGAGGGCCAATGTTAATGAATGGGGTAACGAATACGATCAACGAAATTTGAAGTAACAGGTGAATTAGGTGATACAGCAAGGACAGGGAGGCGGCCCATGCACAAGGCAGTTATTGATAAAGTTGCTGTAGCTATAGCCAGTTGTGCAGCACGTACCTAAAATTCTTCAGCCAGTGGTCGAGCCGTGGCACGGGAATTGTTTCTCCAACAGTCAGCAGTTAAAAAGATTTTGCAGCGCATTTTACACTGATATCCCAGCAACTGAAGCCCCAAGATAGGCTACCACACCGTGACTTTGCCCTTACGTATTTTGGCACCCATGGAAATGGATTAGATGCGGCTGGGGAATATTCCTTAAGTGGATGAGGCACTTACTCTGCACGGTACTGTGAATGCAGAGAACTGTCGTATAGGGGATTCTACTTCGACACTACTGTACTCAGCCTTTGTCACAGTTGAATGGTTACAAAAGGGCTGTTGGATATACGACATCTACCTGTTATAAGGACCTACTGTGCAACATGTGATTCCAGCTTTGTAAAAAAGCTGCCGTGTCCACACCACTGTTTTCATTTACGGTGGGGCAACACCATATGTCACTTCCCACGTGAAAGATTTACTTCAAGAGACCTTCAGGAACGACCACATTGTCTCTAGGCAATTTCAAGATGTGTGGTCATCCAGACCCATGCGACTTCCGAATGATACCTGAATGATTGTGTCTATCAGGGATGTCTACATCTACATCTACATACATACTCCGCAATCCACCATACGGTGCGTGGCGGAAGTTACCTCGTACCACAACTAGCATCTTCTCTCCCTGGAACAAACAGAACGAGGGAAAAATGACTGCCTATATGTCTCTGTACGAGCCCTAATCTCTCTTATCTTATTTTTGTGGTCTTTAGGCGAAATATAACTTGGCGGCAGTAAAACTGTACTGCAGTCAGTCTCAAATGCTGGTTCTCTAAATTTCCTCAGTAGCGATTCACGAAAAGAACGCCTCCTTTCCTCCAGAGGCTCTCACCCGAGTTCCTGAAGCATTTCCGTAACACTCGCGTGATGATCAAACCTACCAGTAACAAATCTAGCAGCCCGCCTCTGAATTGCTTGTATGTCGTCCCTCAATCCGACCTGACAGGGATCCCAAACGCTCGAGCAGTACTCAAGAACAGGCCGTATTAGTGTTTAATAAGCGGTCCCCTTTACAGATGAACCACATTTTCCCAAAATTCTACCAATGAACCGAAGACGCCTTCCCCACAACTGCCATTACATGCTTGTCCCACTTCATACCGCTCTGCAGTGTTACGCCCAAATATTTAATCAACGTGACTGTGTCAAGCGCTACACTACTAATGGAGTATTCAAACATTACGGGATTATTTTTCCTATTCATCTGCATTAATTCACATTTATCCATATTTATAGTTAACTGCCATTCTTTACACCAATCACAAATCCTGTCCACGTCATCTTGTATTCTCCTACAGTCACTCAACGACGACATCTTCCCGTACACCACAGCATCATCAGCAAACAGACGCACATTGCTATCCACCCTATCCAAAAGATCATTTATGTAGACAGAAAACAACAGCGGACCTACCACACTTCCCTGGGGCACTTCAAATGATACCCTCACCTCCGATGAAAACTCACCATCGAGGATGTGTGTGCACTGTTTCTGATCTGAAGGATAGCTTAAAACGACATATCGGTCTGATTAAACCAGACATGCTGCGAGCAACCGTCGACCATATTATGTTACAGATGCAGCGTCTTGCTGAGTTCGGAGACTGTACTGAACACATCCTGACCGCTTACAGCGCCATATTTTCACCTGATGGCAGAAAGTCGAACTATTGCTTTTTATTTCTTCTTTTCATGATACTCTGCGAGTGTACCCATCAATGAACGTACCGACGATGTGTCAGCTTCCTGCGATGTATACAGCCCGCACTACAGTACTCGGAACACTGTCAGTAATTACAGGGTGTTTCAAAAATGACCGGTATATTTGAAACGGCAATAAAAACTAAACGAGCAGCGATACAAATACACCGTTTGTTGCAATATGCTTGGGACAACAGTACATTTTCAGGCAGACAAACTTTCGAAATTACAGTAGTTACAATTTTCAACAACAGATGGCGCTGCGGTCTGGGAAACTCTATAGTACGATATTTTCCAGATATCCACCATGCGTAGCAATAATATGGCGTAGTCTCTGAATGAAATTACCCGAAACCTTTGACAACGTGTCTGGCGGAATGGCTTCACATGCAGATGAGATGTACTGCTTCAGCTGTTCAATTGTTTCCGGATTCTGGCGGTACACCTGGTCTTCCAAGTGTCCCCACAGAAAGAAGTCACAGGGGATCATGTCAGGCGAATAGGGAGGCCAATCCACGCCGCCTCCTGTATGTTTCGGATAGCCCAAAGCAATCACACGATCATCGAAATATTCATTTAGGAAATTAAAGACGTCGGCCGTGCGATGTGGTCGGGCACCATCTTGCATAAGCCACGAGGTGTTCGCAGTGTCGTCTAAGGCAGTTTGTACCGCCACAAATTCACGAAGAATGTCCAGATAGCGTGATGCAGTAATCGTTTCGGATCTGAAAAATGGGCCAATGATTCCTTTGGAAGACATGGCGGCCCAGACCAGTACTTTTTGAGGATGCAGGGACGATGGGACTGCAACATGGGGCTTTTCGGTTCCCCATATGCGCCAGTTCTGTTTATTGACGAAGCCGTCCTGGTAAAAATAAGCTTCGTCAGTAAACCAAATGCTGCCCACATGCATATCGCCGTCATCAATCCTGTGCACTATATCGTTAGCGAATGTCTCTCGTGCAGCAATGGTAGCGCCGCTGAGGGGTTGCCGCGTTTGAATTTTGTATGGATGGAGGTGTAAACTCTGGCGCATGAGACGATACGTGGACGTTGGCGTCATTTGGACCGCAGCTGCAACACGGCGAACGGAAACCCGAGGCCGCTGTTGGATCACCTGCTGCACTAGCTGCGCGTTGCCCTCTGTGGTTGCCGTACACGGTCGCCCTACCTTTCCAGCACGTTCATCTGTCACGTTCCCAGTCCGTTGAAATTTTTCAAACAGATCCTTTATTGTATCGCTTTTCGGTCCTTTGGTTACATTAAACCTCCGTTGAAAACTTCGTCTTGTTGCAACAACACTGTGTTCTAGGCGGTGGAATTCCAACACCAGAAAAATCCTCTGTTCTAAGGAATAAACCATGTTGTCTACAGCACACTTGCACGTTGTGAACAGCACACGCTTACAGCAGAAAGACGACGTACAGAATGGCGCACCCACAGACTGCGTTGTCTTCTATATCTTTCATATCACTTGCAGCGCCATCTGTTGTTGAAAATTGTAACTACTGTAATTTCGAAAGTTTGTCCGCCTGAAAATGTACTGTTGTCCCAAGCATATTGCAACAAACGGTGTATTTCTATCGCTGCTCGTTTAGTTTTTATTGCCGTTTCAAATATACCGGTCATTTTTGAAACACCCTGTATAATCACTTGGTATACACTGTGATCTGCAAAGGAGTTTCACTGTGCAGGCTAATTCAATAATGCTTATAAATAAGTTAAAATATTATAATGTGACAGGAAATACCACTAAATGGGTCAAATTGTATGTCTCTGACAGAAAACGGAAGATAGGAAAGATTTCTGAATTAAGCTTTCAGTCATAAACGGAGTTGTAACTAATGACATGTGGTGTTCCACATTTCTGTGTATATTAATGGTCTCTCATGAGTAACATTACCCAACACCAAGTCTGTTATTAACAAGTGATACATACATTGCAATAAATACTATATGAAGAAAAGCTTTACAAGGAGCAGTTAATGAAATCTTCGTGGTCATTAATAGATGGTTCCCAGTCAATTCCCTTTCACCCAATGACATAAAGATCAGAAACTCTAAAAGGTCCCTCCCAGTATATGTCTGAAATAGGATGACAAACAGAGAGAACTGGTTGACAGTGTTAAAATTAACTGTACAGCAACTTGATAACAGAGTCAGCTGGAGGAGCAAACAACATTGCTGAAACACTTGAACAAATATTTACTTGAAATTCAAACGTTGCCAGGCGTGACTGATAATTTGAAAAGCTATAATATTTCATTTAGTTCTATTCTAAAGAGCCCTCTGCAATAATTTTATCGGTTACTCTTCAAACTTAGCTAATGATACGAATTAACAGTGGTGTGAACTCAAGAATTTTCATCAGAGGCCTCTTAAAAGTCAGTTGCTATTGCTTCCTAACATATATATTCCTAACGAAATTTGTCAGAAATAATACATACTTTTTTTAAACCAACAGTTCAGTTCAATGAATCAATACTAGTTCCGAGTCACTTACTTTGGTCCAGACTAGTCTACATTATTCAGTTACATTTACTGTTAATAATTTATCAGCTGACATAAAATGTTTGACTATTAACAAAGTTCAATCAAAAATAGAAATTTAACGTATGTATTGGATGTCGTCTACTATTCCACATAGGAATTCCTTTGTGGAATCAGTCTATGTATAAATCAGTCTATGTATACGTTATTAATAATACTAAATACCGTGAGCATTATGTAAAAGCTGACTTCAGCTGATCTTCAGTGCAGTAATATCATCATTGTAAATAAATGTGGTAAACTGCTTTCTAATAGAAGACACATTGCTACTATAGACCAACAATTTTCATATGCGCGTCCACGTATTTTGCGTTTACATATTTCGTAACAAGATCTATTGACTTCTTCCACGTGCAGTAGTACCAAACACCTAGCATCTGTCTAAGGGAACTTAACATTTCTTTTTTTTTTTTTTTTTTTTGAAGTACGCTTTCTTAAGACATATTCTACATGCTTGAGGATCTCCTCGCTATGTATCTTTGGCAAAAAAGAGAACTTGCGTGCCAACACATTCACTCCCTAAAAAACGTATGTTATCAAAACAAAAATGTATTTAGGTTGAAACCACAATACTAGAAAAAAGTAATGTTCAAAATGACTGCACATGTCCGCCAAGTGTTCAAAAAGGAGTCATACTTTCCTATGTTCCTGGTAAAAACAAACCGTTGAATCTAAAATTCGTATCCCTCTGTAGATTGGTGAAAATGAATTATTTTTGCTTTCGTAGGAGACATGTGGTTATTGAAGTTTCGTGAAAAGATTTCGCCACAACGAAAAATGCTTTTGTTTTAATGATTGCCACCCGAAATCCCTTATCATACCGGCGACAACCTCTTCCCTATTTGGCGATAAAACTGAAGAACGGCCTTTTTTTACATTTTCCAGATGTCCTCCGTCAATCCTATCTGTGTAGTATACACAGAAAAACTCTAGCAGGGAGCGGACAAGCGTAGTGTAAGCGGTCTCTTTAGCAGACCTGTTGCATCTTCTAAGTATTCTGCCAATAAAATGCAGTCTTTGGTTTACCTTCCCCCAACATTATGTATGTGATCGTTCCAGTTTCAGTTGTTCGTAACTGTAATTTCTAGGTATTTAGTTGAATTCATAGCCTTTAGATGTGTTTGATTTATCGTGTAACCGAAATTTAATGGATTTCTTTTCGCACTCATGTGGATGACCTCACACTTTTCGTTATTCATAGACAGTTTCCACTTTTCGTACAATACCGACATTTTGCCCAAATCGTTTTACAGTTGGTTTTGATCTTCTGATTACTTTGCTACAGCTTCGTTTGTAAACATTCTGAGAGGGCTGGTCGGATTATACAGACTGGTAACAGCACAGAGCATATAACACTTTCTTAGGTAACGTCAGGCCTCTGTTCTCTTTTTTCGATGCTTTTTCGTCGATTACTACGTATTGTAGTCTTTCTGATAGTGAATCGTGAATCCAGTCGCAGAACTGAGACAGTATTCCAAAGGCACGCGATGTGATTAGTAGCCTCTTGTAAGGAAAGGTCTCAAAAAGCCTTCTGAAAATACAGAAAAATGGAATCAATTTGAAATCCACTGTCGACGGTACGCATTACTTCGTGAGAATAAATAGATAGCTGTGTCTCAAAACAACGACATTTTCTGAATCTTTGATGACTATGTGTATTCTTCGGGGCAAATCGTAATATTCGAACACAGTATACCGGGTGATTACAATTAAACTTTCAAAGCGCTGCAGAAATAACACCACTGGTCAGAATGAGGTCAAATTGCAATAATCGGACAAGGGCGAAAACGTATGGCAGTAGAAAAATAAACAGTTACAAAATCTGGTAACAGATGGCTCTGTAAACATCATAATTTAATAGAAGTCGAGCACAACTGACAAATGAATTATACAACAATGCCTAAGGTGTACGTCTGACGTTAAACAAACTGTACTACTCAGTGTGCATGGATGTAGAGGTGTGATACTGTTAGTTACGTAAGCCCATCCACCACGGCAAGGACATGTCACATCGGATGGGAAAAATCGGTTTTTAATTTTCCTGAGGCCAAAAACCGCATAAAAAGCATCACTCAAAATCAGATCGGATTATTAATTTCCGTGTGACTGGCGCAAAACGTGTTCAGTATGCAGTCCATCGTTTTCTGCAACGAGTTGAAATCGAGAAACAGCATGTTCCACAACTGATCGATGTGTTTCCGGGGTCAAATGGTTCAAATGGCTCTGAGCACTATGGGACTTAACATCTATGGTCATCAGTCCCATAGAACGTAGAACTACTTAAACCTAACTAAGGACGTCACACAACACCCAGTCATCACGAGGCAGAGAAAATCCCTGACCCCGCCGGGAATCGAACCCGGGAACCCGGGCGCGGGAAGCGAGAACGCTACCGCACGACCACGAGCTGCGGACGTTTCCGGGGTCACGTTCAGAATGTGTTGCATACTGTGTGCCTTCAAAGCAGCTAAGTTTGCAGTCGGAACATTGAACACAACATCTTTCACATAGACCCACAGCCAGAAGTCACACGGATTAAGATAAGGTGACGGGGCCGGCCAAGCTGTAGGGAAATGGTGGCTAAAAAATTCTAGCATTTCCGAAATGGCGTTTCAGCTGGAGCTTAACTGGATTTGCAATGTGCGGAGGTGCGCCATCATGCTTAAAAATGTTCCCATCCACGCTCTTGGAGATCTCGAATGACGTGATTGCGCAAAAGACACTGACAGCCCTTACCAGTAACGGTACAGAAAAGCCGGCCGTTGTGGCCGAGCGGTTCTAGGCAATTCAGTCCTGAACCGCGCTGCTGCTACGGTCGCAGGTTCGAATCCTGCCTCGGTTATAGATGTGTATGATGACCTTAGTTTAGTTAGGTTTCAGTAGCTCTAAGTTTGTGGGACTGATGACCTCAGATGTTAAGTCTCATAGTGCTCAGAGCCATTTGTACCATTTTTGGTACAGGTAACACGATCGGAAGCACCTGTCTCTTCAGAAAAGTATGGCCCTATGATGAATGATGCCGTAAACACGCACCACACACTGCCCTTTTCAGGATGAAGTGGTACTGGTTGATTTTCGTGTGGATTTTCCGTTACCCATATAAGACAACCCTGTGTATTGACTTATCCTGTCAGATGGAAGTGGGCTTCGTCTGTCCACAAATTCTTCCACGGCCAACCATTGTCCACATCCATGTGAGCAAGAAATTCTAAACCAGAGGTCTCTCTTGCTAGCTGGTCAACAGGAAGCAGCTCGTGCACATGGGTAATTTTGAATGGATAGCAAAGCAGGATGTTTCGTAGGATTTTACGCACAGTGCTCACGGGTATGTCCCATGTTCGGGCAATTCTTCTTGCACTACATGTTTGCACACCATCACTCGTCTCCTCCTGCATTGCTGTGCCCAGTGCATCCACTGTCGTCGAATCAGTTCGTTTCCTCCCTCTACCAGTTTGCACACCAAAAGAACCCGTCTTTTCGAATTTCCGAATCATTTTCTCTAGTCATCGGGCCAACGCCTTTTTTCTAACCTTTCAGGTCCGGAACTTCTGCAGAGCGATGTGTGCACAGTCATCATTCTTCTAATACGGCTTTACAGGCAGAGCGCGATCCTTCATTGAGACAGTCATGGCGAACGTCGCAGAGGCGAAAAGAGGAAAAAGCCATGTACCCGACGTGTTTATACCAACTTCCATGGGTTGTGCGCATGACAGGTGTTTTCACTTACGTATTCTGACACATACAGCGCCATCTATTGATCTGTTTTCACACTATTTTTCTTCTTCTGCCATATGTTTTCCCCCTTCTCCAATAATATTACGTTGCAATTTGCCGTCATTCTGACCAGTGGTGTTATTTCTACAGCGTTTAAAGTTAACTTTAATTATAATCACCCTGCATATTCCAAAATCGAATTTCAAATCTACGTCAGTGATACGAGCTGTAATTCAGCTGATTACTCCTATTTATTTCTTGAGTGCTAGTGCGACTGTACAACTTTCTTTTGGTAAGGAGCTTTTGTCGAACAATCAGTTGTATATGATTGCAAAGAATGGGGCTATTGTACTACATACTGTGAGAGGAACGTAATTGGTACACTATCTGGATCACAAGACGTGCTTATTAAGCGATTTAAGCTACTTCGTTACGCCGCGGATATCTACTTTTAAGTTACTGATACGGGCAGTTGTTTTTGATTCGAATTATGAAATATTTACTTCGTCTTCTTTGATGAAGGAATTTCGGAAAACTATGTTTAATAACTCCGCTCTAGTGGCGCTGTCGTAATATTACCATCCTTATCGTGCAGTGAAGGTACCGACTATATCTTGCAGCTGATGTACTTCACCTATGACCGGAATTTCTATTTCGAGACAGAGTTTCATCGTGGATTCATTGAAAGAATCTCGTACTGAAGTCCGTACTAGGTTTAGAGATTTAGTAACATCTCCCAATCTTGGAGATATTGTGTTCTTTTAAATCCGGCAGGCTTCTTTCGTCGTTTCTGCAATAATCTTCTGACCTGTTTTGTGTACCATGAGGGATCGGTACCATATTTTAGAAATTTATTCCGTACAAATCTCTCACTTGTCGTCGACATACATCTTTGAATTTACGCCACAACTGGTCTACACTTATATAGTTAGCTGGGAAGGAGAGGAGATTGTCTCTTAGGAAGGCGTCAGACGAATAAGTACCTTTAAGTTCACCAGCATGTAGACAGCTGTGTGTGTTCTGTGTGAAGTTACATATGCAATTAGTTTGAGAAACAGCAGGTGAGTAATATAAGAACGACAGCAGTGCTTTTTCGTGTAGACAACAAAAGTAATCTAGAAGTAGTTTCCGTAATTATCAGAGTAACTACAGCAACACAAGTTGTAAAGGGTTGTCACTATTCCTTACTGAAGTGGTCTCCACTGGCTACATGTGTCACTTGATGTATAGTTGTAATCGTTTTGTGTTGAAACATACTGCCTTTTCCCGCATCGAACTGCTTAATAAGTGCGCAAGATCGCCGCCTATTAGTCGATAATTTCTGCAAAGTATCGTAGGATTCCTGTGTATGGCTGACTGCCGCAGCTATCTCAAAATAGCCTAGCGTGGTATGTTTCTCGGAACTGCTGAAGTTTCTGTTTGAGACAACTGGGCAGGAAGCCTCTCTGGTGCTAGTTTTCGTATGGACATGGATGCAGATCTTCGATTTCCATATATTTAGCAGAAATCGCTGCGAGCTCTTGGGTTAAGAGGATGACCCTCTTTGAACGAATAAAAAAGGTGATTTTGA
The DNA here is from genome assembly GCF_023898315.1 of Schistocerca nitens. Taxonomy (NCBI): domain Eukaryota; kingdom Metazoa; phylum Arthropoda; class Insecta; order Orthoptera; family Acrididae; genus Schistocerca; species Schistocerca nitens. The sequence goes on along the minus strand of NC_064614.1, from coordinate 164,208,036 downwards.
TGATTTATTTGAGGTAAAATATAAGTTAATGCTAAATCGGATGACATTGTTTTATTTCTTACGCTTGTATCTTCAAGAAATCGGTTTTGTGTCCACACCTATTCGACCTACAGCAAAATAATTTTTTAAGTCATTTTCAATAAGTTTTCTATTTGCGTACATAGGATAATTGAAAAACATTAAGTTTCCACAAAATGGTGACCTGTCGAAAGAAATTTTCCTCATCCCCAAAATCTAGACAGAAGCGTGCGCCGAAAATAGACCTTTGAAAATATAGCAAAAAGCTACGTAAGTTGAGAATGCTGGCATCAAGTTCAGATCAAAACTGTTTGCATCGTCACAAAAATTGTTCAAATGACTCTGAGCACTATGGGATTTAACATCTGAGGTCATCAGTCCCCTAGAACTTAGAACTACTCAAACCTAACTAACCTAAGGACATCACACACATCCACGCCCGAGGCCGGATTCGAACCTGCGACCATAGCGGTCGCGCGGTTCCAGACTGAAGCGCCTAGAACCGCTCGGCCACAACGGCCGGCAGTTACGTCACAGCACGTGACACCACAGGTCTTACCAGCTGCAGCTTCAACAGGAAGCGAGTTACTATTTGAGGTAACTGTAGTACTTTGTAGATGCGCTTTTAGATTGACTCACCTTCTCGATAACATATGACAAAGTTAAGGACTTTACTGGACCCATTTTCATCGGCATACTGATTTCCCACCTGGTCCCAGGCGTAGCCGAGCGTTCGCTATGTATATTGAACGAGGCGACTAATTTGACGTCACAAGTTTGTTGCAGGACCTGTATTTCCCCTGGACTCGGCCGTGGGCCGAGTCATGTCAGGTGCCACGAGGGGCTGGCACCACGTTTGCTACTGACTGTAACACAATTTTTGAAAATTCTTAATTTACCAACAGCTGAAGGCAGAAGCCTAGTAATAACCTGCTTACAAACCTACAAGAACCTTCTATCAGGTCAGATACTGTGAATATTCTTCAGCTGCTGTGTATGTAACCTGCAGTAATCGTGCGGATAAATTTAAACTAATAACATCTAGCACGCAGGCGTGGTAGCAACTATTCTTCCTGCGACACACTCGTGAATGGAATGTTCTACGGTAGACTAAAAAATACTCCCGTACGCATTTTGATTGCTTTGTACATGTTTGACACTAAACATGTGGTAGAGTGAGATATTGTGTTTTATGTCTTTGGTCAGTACGCCTCAGTGTTAGTATGCACACGTGGAGGCCGCAACGTGACCGTCTTTCTCCAGTAGAAGTGCCGCGTTGAGTTTCACTAGTTAGCGGAATCGCAGCCGCTGGTGGAGTACCTTAGGAGCAGAGCTTTGCATGTCCACTTTATCAGGTCCTACGCTTTCACCTCGGCCAGTAAACTCTGTCTCGTTTTCTCTCTCTCGCTTGTCTGTCATGTGCCTCTTTTCTTCTACCCCTTACCTCTCTCCAGCAGACAGATTTACAGAAGGAAATGAACAGTATCTCTCTTCCCAGAGAGTGTATATTTAATTGGAGATTCAACCACCGAAGGTTTCACCAGCTTGCCCATCTCCCACATTCTTTCACCTTCTCTTTCGCCGTGCGTACGCAAATACATTACATACGAGTGTGTCGCGCGCGAAGTTCAGATAATGAGAAACATGTGGTTAACTAGCTAATATTCCTTCACCGTCTATTTCTTTTTCGTGTCTGCTACCTCTCGCGTCTCATAAACATAGGTGATCCAGTGTCGCCGCTTGAGTATTATCGCACCTCGTGCGTTCTTCTCGTAAAGCAATAGATTAACTCATTGTGTCCATAGAGCAATAATGCGACGAACTTCGTATGTTATACTTCTTCCCTCTTGCTTCATTTTAAGTGCTGTGAACTGGGAAAAGGTATGTGAAACCCTGAAGAAAATTTGACCACAGGATGACAAAGTACACAGGAACAAGAATACGCATCAAGGTTCCCACACTAAAGTCAAACCACTCGTGCGAATAACTCAAACTTTTTGTATAGTGTCTGAATTAAGGCAAGGTAGAGTTTTATCTTCTGTTGTTGCCATTACTGTAACGAACGAGATCTAGAAAAAAGTACACCAAAATATCTGATGTGAAGTAATGAAAACCATGTTGTTTGCTTATGACGTATGTCTGTGGGGTGACTTTAGAAGATACCTTCAACATCAAATAAATAGCTGGGGAGAGGCTGCTGAAGAAATTGGTCTCATTTTCAGCTAGGAGGTATGTACATTGATGTTCATGTTTGGGATCTGTAGCTTTCGTCGTTTCTTTCCGCGTTTACAGTTAAATTATAGGATATGGGTTCCGCCTCTTTGGAAACACACTGCTTTTCCTTTTTACCAAAATATGTTTCAGCACCTCTGTGCTATCATCAGTGGGTTTGTTTTGTTTATTAAAAATCTGTAAAAAGTGCAAGTATTTTAGGGTATAATTGATTTAACAAAGTGAGGCCTAAAGGAAATTTTTGTTCGTTTTCCTTCTTATCGTGATTTTACATTATGTGGTTTTGCAGGACCAACTCTGTAGTTTCCTGCACTAATAGCTTGTCATCAGCAAACCAAACGATGTAAATGTAAATTTCGTCAGCGATTTAAAACATCCCTCGGTTTTCAGGCATGCGCCTTATCGCTAGACCACCAGGACCGACATCTGCAAATATGATTCATGCATACGTTTTCACGAGTGAGTTTGTCAGCATCAAAATATGTAACAAATCTGGCTGTATCCTTTGTATGCATTCAGTTAGAAGGTTAAATATTTTACATCGCCAAGGGATCGTAGACTGTAGTATTTGACAAAAATTTCAACTTGGTATTGAGTAGGACGTGGAAATGAAAACGGATCAATAATTGCTTGAATAATTGGAAAAACTGATTGGATAGAATGGTTGAGGAAATTTTAGAGTAATTTATGAATCTGTGCACAATCTTGGGTGAACCTTAACTGTTGCCAAGCATCTTGGCATATTGAATTTTGTAATGAATAGCCATTTCCTTTGACTCCATTGTCAATAGTTTTTAACAAAATTATGAACAAAAATTTTTTAAAATGAAATTTTGTCTGTATCGGTATTTTTAAATTAAAGTTGGTTTAGCTGTGTATTCACTAATGAACATGATTACTACCTGACACAGTCTTACAGAATTTAATTGGTTTATCTTACACTTTAATAATGACTTTGTGCAAATTTTCGTCTTTTCTGTAGAAATGCACTTTCCATAAAGGATATTAATTGGAAGGAAAAGAGATTATCTACTGCTTGAGAGACAGCGCCAAGCGCGGTCACATAAGCATACAGCGTAGCAGCTTCCTACCTTCACCGCTGTAATCAGCATTCCCAGCTCGTGTCGTTTGTAGGCAGAATTTAATTTTAATCAGCTCCTTCAATGGTTTTATCCTTCCCAATCTCGTGGACATGTAACAAATACAATGAAAGTTTCATTAGTTCCTTGTAACAGTAATATGAATCATTTATCTCAAAAATGTTTATCTTGACAATTGAAAGGTCTGTTCATATTTCGCTCGACACCTTCCTGTCACGTTCGCCATTGAATAGGGCTGTGGAAATGGAAATGGATTTATAATTGCTTGAATAATTGGAAAAATTGATTGGAAAGAATAGTTGAAAAAAGGTTGAAATTTATTTATGAATCTGTGCACTATCTTAGTAAACTTTAACTGATACCAATATCAATAGACCTACATTCAAGGTGAACAAAGATAATTTGCCTTACGCACTGCTGCTTCCAGTAGTGTGTGGTAACAAATAATCACCACAACCGTTCAAATTGTCGATCTGTCTATAAGGTCTTAAACACGGGAAACACAATATTTTTAGTATTAGTTCAATAGGTGCCTATCAAGTCTGAGTCTTTACCTTCACATTAATTCTATTGTGTTTAGTCTCGAGTGTGACAATGTCGATGCAGGATCGCTCCTCCAGATACGACGTTAATTATTCTTGTCTGCGCCGAACCTCTTGATCCAGATCTCGGCGGTGAGTGAAATAATGAACAGATAGGAGTTGAGCTTATAACCGTGCGAATAAGTATTCCTTTTCTAATAACTTTTTATAATACTTTTAATAAACGGTTAAAATTCACATTTTTAATCATGCTGGTTCGACGAATCTAAACATACGTCCGTACGCTACCATTTCCCGAAACAAAAGGGTGAAGATGCATGAATTAATAAACCGAAGAGCGTATTTCTTACTTTGTTCGATACAGATATTTAACGGTGTATCAAAACATTATCCTTGCCACAAAACAACTCGTTAATTTACTTTTGGCGGTATCTTTCGTTTATAGCTCATTCAGTTTACATATACCTTACATATAAGAAAGAAAAGAAAAATAATATGATTCAATACAGTATTTCTACCAGTTCCTGAGAAAAGTGGATATTAACAGGCAGACAGATAGACAGAAGGAGAAAAAAAAGTCCCTTTAAGGGTTCCGCTTGAGGTACGGAATCCTAAAAATTAACTAAGTTCTACAGCAGCTAGCTACCGAAATATGTAAGCTACGAGACAGAAGGATCGTGCGTGAAAATGTGTTGATATTTTACAAGTAAAGTGACAACGCGACCTCTATGACCAGACGTGAAGAAACGCAAATTTCATCGGGAAAAACAGATAACAGTAAGTTGTAATTTTTAGTATAACAAATGTGAGACGAACTGTTTTTTGATCTCTAAGTGTTGCATATAGAAACAAAACTGAAGATACCTTATCATAAAAGACTAAACAAGCCTGGTACGTAGGTAAATATAGACTGCAGCAAGAAAATGGCGTTTAATTTTATAGAACGAACATTTGTGTACTTGCTGTGCATAATGGCCACATCAGCAAGCTTGAGAGATCAAGTACAAGGTGCATTCAAGTTCTAAGGCCTCCGATTTTTTTTACCCAGACTGGAAAGAGATAGAAACATGTGCATTGTTTCAAAATGAGGCCACGTTCATTGTCAATACGTCCCAGAGATGGCAGCACCGTACGGCAGATGGAATTTTACCGCCAGCGGCGAAAATGAGAACTGTTTTAAATACTTAAAATGGCGACGTTTTCCTTACTTGAACAGCGCGCAATCATTCGTTTTCTGAATTTGCGTGGTGTGAAACCAATTGAAATTCATCGACAGTTGAAGGAGACATGTGGTGATGGAGTTATGGATGTGTCGAAAGTGCGTTCGTGGGTGTAGGCAGAACATCATGTGACAACAAACCGAAACAACCTCGGGCTCGCACAAGCCGGTCTGACGACATGATAGAGAAAGTAGAGAGAATTGTTTTGTGGGATCGCCGAATGACTGTTGAACAGATCGCCTCCAGAGTTGGCATTTCTGTGGGTTCTATGCACACAATCCTGCATGACGACAAAAAAATGCGAAAATTGTGATCCAGGTGGGTGCCACGAATGCTGACGACGACCACATGGCTGCCCGTGTGGCATGTTGCCAAGCAATGTTGACGCGCAATGACAGCATGAATGGGACTTTCTTTTTCAAAAAAATGGCTCTGAGCACTATGGGACTCAACTGCTGTGGTCATTAGTCCCCTAGAACTTAGAACTACTTAAACCTAACTAACCTGAGGACATCACACACACCCATGCCTGAGGCAGGATTCGAACCTGCGACCGTAGCAGCAGTGCGGCTCCGGACTGGAGTGCCTAGAACCGCACGACCACCGCAGTCGGCGGACTTTCTTTTCGTCGGTTGTGACAATGGATGAGACGTGGATGCCATTTTTCAATCCAGAAACAAAGCGCCAGTCAGCTCAATGGAAGCACACAGATTCACCACCACCAAAAAAATTTCGGCTAACCGCCAGTGCTGAAAAAAAGATGGTGTCCATGTTCTGGGACAGCGAGGGCTTAATCCTTACCCATTGCGTTCCAAAGGGCACTACGGTAACAGGTGCATCCTACGAAAATGTTTTGAAGAACAAATTCCTTCCTGCACTGCAACAAAAACGTCCGGGAAGGGCTGCGCGTGTGCTGTTTCACCAAGACAACGCACCCGCACATCGAGCTAACGTTACGCAACAGTTTCTTCGTGACAACAACTTTGAAGTGATTCCTCATGCTCCCTACTCACCTGACCTGGCTCCTAGTGACTTTTGGCTTTTTCCAACAATGAAAGACACTCTCCGTGGCCGCACATTCACCAGCCGTGCTGCTATTTCCTCAGCGATTTTCCAGTGGTCAAAACAGACTCCTAAAGAAGCCTTCGCCGCTGCCATGGAATCATGGCGTCAGCGTTGTGAAAATGTGTACGTCTGCAGGGCGGTTACGTCGAGAAGTAACGCCAGTTTCATCGATTTCGGGTGAGTAGTTAATTAGAAAAAAATCGGAGGCCTTAGAACTTGAATGCACCTTGTATATTTTAGAATTGTACATATGCGTTATACATAACAAGAAGTTTGAAGTCCGTCAGACGATGACTTGATGTAGTTCCAGCATTATAGAACATTTTAGCTGCTTGTGGTGGCTTAATACCAAAATGTCGGCAAAACCTGCCCTTTCGTTTTTGTTAACGCTGAATCGGACTTTACCAGGCTACATAGATCGTTTAGTTGTCGATTGAGCTAATTGACAATGGTCTGTCAGTTCACGGTCCATAAGGTGCGGTGGTCACTGCTTCCTCATTGCTGCTCAGACTTCCGGCTACCTTACAAGCAAGCTTACGTGGAAAGGTAATTGCTGGGTACTGTATGGCTAAGGCCTTGCTTGCCGGGGAGCTGATCTGCGAGCGGTAATCACAGTATCTGGACAGACCAAGCTCTCACAGTAACGACAGGGTGGTCACGGACCAGTGGCTGACGTACGAGCATTCGATCACTGGAGCGTGCAGTACAGATTCGAGCGCCTTAGTTCGAATACCGGGCTGGTGCACGTTTTTAATCTGTCAGCAAGTTTCAGTGCTACGCGCTTCCTGCTCCAGAGTGGAAGATTCTTTCTGGAAACATCCATGTTGTATTGCTTCGGTGGTTGCACAACCTCTGGAGCTTGCGTCTCGACTTATCAACCCGTCACCACTCACCGCGTTGTCATTACTGACCCACGGCTAGCACCGAGCGTAACTCAGATCTCCGGTAAGAGCACTACGTAATCTCGTGGCTCACCGGTTACGGGATTTCCTCGTGCCATAACGGCGCCATTGCGACATCGCGGGAGAATGTCGTCTCCCTAAATTCTGTTACAGATTAGATGGTTAAGTAAGTAACTGCGTCTTCCGCGTGCCTCGTTAATAACAGCAGTAATAGTGACCCACTTAATGAATCTACAGCCTGCCGGAACTGGCCCGCCATTGTCAGTCGCCAGGGCAGTGCCTCTCACGCTGGGCTCGGACAACGTGAAAGCAAGTGGTTGCCTGTGACGTCATTTCACGTGGCCTTACCATTAGCCACACAGTCTCTTGACTCATGAGTGTATATTGCTACAGAGCAAGTGAATTAAAATGCAACAAATCGTACACAAAAATAGTAACTTTACATAAATCACAATTTTCAAGGATATGTCCGCTATTTCCCTTCTTATTCCTCACTTCATTGATTAGACTTTTAAACATTTTACGTCTTTACAAATTCCCTCTGTCTCTTCCTAGGTCTTCCGATGCTTCGTCCCATATAGTTTATAATCTAAGGCTTGCAGAGGAAGTCTTTCAACATTTATCTTTTGTGTTCGTACCAGTTGTTGCGCTAGTTGTTTGTTTTATTCAGGACTACCTCTACCATTCGTAACGTTTACTCTGTCTCTTTCTTTTTCGTGGCAGGCGTGTACAACGAGTGGAAGCAGCATAGTTTTAAAGAACTTCAGTCTCGGTCTTTCCGGGTTCACTTCTTCAAGATGCTGGAAATATTGTTGTCGTGGTCTTCAGTGTGGTTGGATGCGGCAATAGTTTATCCTGTGCAAGCCTCTTCATCTCCGAAGAACTACTTCAGCTTACATCCTTTGAACCTGCTTGCTGTAGTCTAGCCTTCGTCAACTTCTACGATGTTAGCCTTACAATTCCCTGCCTTATCGAACAGGTAATTCCCTGTTGCCTCCAGATGTGTCCTGTCAACAAATCCCTTGTTTTATTCAAGTTGTGAAGTTAATTTCTTTTTTTCCCCAATTCAATTTAGCACCTCCACATCAGTTATTCGATGTATGGATCAAATTTTCAGCATTCTTCTGTAGCAAAATATTTCAAAGTTATTCCCATCTGAACAGTTTATTGTCCAAGTCTCGCATCCGTATAGTGCTACATTCCAGATAAACACCTATGGAAAAGACCTCTTAACAGTTAACTTTGAATCAACGTTAAAAATGTCACTAATCAGAAACATATTTTTACTTCTTTATATTGTTGACAAAATTAGCTACACATTGTTATTTCTCATTGATTACGTAAGTTCACAACAAGCTGTTTTGGCGTACTCGAATCATCAAGTATTCATGTTGACATTACATTTATGAACCATTTTATTCTACATCTATGTGACAGTACTATCAGATCTTATATTGCACTTAGGTCTACATGAACTGACGTCTATTTATCATCTTAAAATGTCAGAGCTTTTATGTGCTATGTATATTGTTAAAATAGGTCACGTATTTATTTTCTGTAGAAATTTCGTGTTATTTTTCCACAGTTGTAAAATGATAAACCGTTCCAAATGGCTCTGAACACTATGGGACTTATCATCTGAGGTCATCAGTCCCCTAGAACTCAGAACTACTTAAACCTAACTAACCTAAGGACATCACACATATCCATGCCCGAGGAAGGATTCGAACCAGCGACCTTAGCGGTCGCGTGGTTCCAGACTGAAGCGCCTAGAACCGCGCGGCCACACCGGCCGGTCAAATCGTTCTAATGATGTTTCATGTTTACAAGTAAATTAAATCTTGGGTAGTCAGAGACTGGACAAAAAGTATTTAAATGAGGAGACAAGGTCTATATTGGCTCCGTCCTAGATTGTTGAGAGTCGGTTCTGCAGGTAAATTTTAAGGCACTTTTGCAACTTTTCTCACATTTATCTCGTTGAACGCTTGCCCTGAATTACTTTTGAGCCAAACAACCGAAGAAACGTAGCTTTAAAACACAATTTATTGATCTTGTATTATGACAAGCAACATTAAAAATGGGCCAGAGAATATGTGCCATCACTATGCCACGTACTGACACTCCGAACAGGTAAAGGCGTTTTAAATGAGCCTGTCAGAATTATTATCAGATGTCTGAAGTCTGCACCTCTCCACAAAATTGACCCACTTGCACCATAGCGCCACCAGATGTTAGACACAAAGTAACCAGTGAAACAGAGAGAAAAAAACTGCAAAGTGACGCTCGGTACTTAATGTACACTCCTGGAAATGGAAAAAAGAACACATTGACACCGGTGTGTCAGACCCACCATACTTGTTCCGGACACTGCCAGAGGGCTGTACAAGCAATGATCACACGCACGGCACAGCGGACACACCAGGAACCGCGGTGTTGGCCGTCGAATAGCGCTAGCTGCGCAGCATTTGTGCACCGCCGCCGTCAGTGTCAGCCAGTTTGCCGTGGCATACGGAGCTCCATCGCAGTCTTTAACACTGGTAGCATGCCGCGACAGCGTGGACGTGAACCGTATGTGCAGCTGACGGACTTTGAGCGAGGGCGTATAGTGGGCATGCGGGAGGCCGGGTGGACGTACCGCCGAATTGCTCAACACGTGGGGCGTGAGGTCTCCACAGTACATCGATGTTGTCGCCAGTGGTCGGCGGAAGGTGCACGTGCCCGTTGACCTGGGACCGGACCGCAGCGACGCACGGATGCACGCCAAGACCGTAGGATCCTACGCAGTGCCGTAGGGGACCGCACCGCCACTTCCCAGCAAATGAGGGACACTGTTGCTCCTGGGGTATCGGCGAGGACCATTCGCAACCGTCTCCATGAAGCTGGGCTACGGTCCCGCACACCGTTAGGCCGTCTTCCGCTCACGCCCCAACATCGTGCAGCCCGCCTCCAGTGGTGTCGCGACAGGCGTGAATGGAGGGACGAATGGAGACGTGTCGTCTTCAGCGATGAGAGTCGCTTCTGCCTTGGTGCCAATGATGGTCGTATGCGTGTTTGGCGCCGTGCAGGTGAGCGCCACAATCAGGACTGCATACGACCGAGGCACACAGGGCCAACACCCGGCATCATGGTGTGGGGAACGATCTCCTACACTGGCCGTACACCACTGGTGATCGTCGAGGGGACACTGAATAGTGCACGGTACATCCAAACCGTCATCGAACCCATCGTTCTACCATTCCTAGACCGGCAAGGGAACTTGCTGTTCCAACAGGACAATGCACGTCCGCATGTATCCTGTGCCACCCAACGTGCTCTAGAAGGTGTAAGTCAACTACCCTGGCCAGCAAGATCTCCGGATCTGTCCCCCATTGAGCATGTTTGGGACTGGATGAAGCGTCGTCTCACGCGGTCTGCACGTCCAGCACGAACGCTGGTCCAACTGAGGCGCCAGGTGGAAATGGCATGGCAAGCCGTTCCACAGGACTACATCCAGCATCTCTACGATCGTCTCCATGGGAGAATAGCAGCCTGCATTGCTGCGAAAGGTGGATATACACTGTACTAGTGCCTACATTGTGCATGCTCTGTTGCCTGTGTCTATGTGCCTGTGGTTCTGTCAGTGTGATCATGTGATGTATCTGACCCCAGGAATGTGTCAATAAAGTTTCCCCTTCCTGGGACAATGAATTCACGATGTTCTTATTTCAATTTCCAGGAGTGTATAACCACCAAACAGTTCCATCACAACTTAAGTCGAGGAAGAGCTTTATCCAACGGACTGTGCCGCTAGAAGGCCGTCCTGAAACCTACCGCATATCTTTATGGTTGGACTCTCTGCAAAACACAAACCTGCAACCCAAAGAGGAAATCATACAAGGGCAGGAACTACAGTAGAGTACATGGAAAGCAATGAACACGAGGTGGAATCCAAAATTTTCGGGACTGGTGTTGCTATCTGGAAAGTAGGAGTAGTAGATCTGTGCACCGCTAGGTGGCGAGAGCTGCATATCTTATGAGTCAGTGTGTGGAATAGCATTCAGCTGGGAGGACAAGTTGCGTATCCACAGCGATTTCCGTAATATTCTGTGTTTGGTGTGTGACGATTTTACGACGGATCCGCTGGCAGAACAGCGTATGTGTATCAAATTCTGTCTTTTTGTCACAGGTTATCACCGGCGACTAGAGCTGGATTTACGGTTATGACCCAGAAACAAAGCAACAATCGTCCCAGTGGAAGAGCCTGGGCTCTCCAAGACCCAAAAAAGTGAGACAGGAGAAAAGCAAATTGAAGAGCACGATCATCCTTTTCTTTGATACCAAGGGAATTGAGCACAAAGAATTCGTCCCACCCAACCAAACAGTGAATTTTGCGTACTGCTTTTTGGCAAAAGCAACATGGCAGTTGTACCCCACCCACTGTACTCGCCAGATTTGGCACCTTACGACTTCGCGCTATTCCCAAAAGTGAAACTCAAGTTGAAAGGCCGTCGGTTCGATACTTTAGAGAGGAATCAAGAAGCATCGCTGGCGGTGATAAACACGCTCAAAGAACAAGGCTTCCAGAAAACGGCAGAAACCTTGGGACCGGTGTGTACGTGCGGATGGGAACTACTTCGAGGGTGACGGTGACCATTAGTCCAAAGGTAAGGTTTTCAACAGATGGCAGCACCAGCCCCGAAAATTTTGGATAACACCTCGTAAATTAAGAAGAGGAGTCGCAAAATGCAAAGTAAACACGATTAAATAGGGCTACTCTGAAAACAACAAATGCGAATGCGGTGACACACAGAGGATTGAACATTTGCTCATGTGGCCAAGGATGGAGTTTGTTTGAACAGTGGACGATCTATTTTTATGCAATATCAAGGCTATTAAAGCTGCAGCGCTTTGGAAGAAGAGAGTTTAGGTATTAAATGAAACACCGAGTTTACTGTTACCAGTCACCGCTTTATTTATTTCCACGATGCGTTTCATAGGTTTAAACCTCCATCATCGGGTGGTTTTACATTAGATAGTATGACATTTGTGTGTGTGTTGTATAACGATTTCTTTGGAGGAACTTGTGGCACTGCCTAGTGGAGAAACAAGACACTATTTCAGAACATGGTTTTCGATTTCTTCTGAGAAAAAATTAAACTGGTATCTAATGGTAAACATAAAATAAGTAAAATAGAGTACCTCCAGTGGTCACAGGTTCCTGGTAACAGTAAACTTGTTGTTTCATTTAATGTCAATAACAGTAACAGTAAACTTGTTGTTTCATTTAATGTCAGTAACAGTCACGGTAAAGCCTAACCTAAAATGTTCGCATTTAAAGTTTAGGTATTCTCACCCTGACACTTAGCTGATTTTTTATCTCACATTTTTATTGAAGTATTGAAGTATGAATAAAAGTATGTTTTCCAAATATTTTTTAGTTTTATTTTGCACCTCTTTTGAGCTAATAACCTTTGAAAACTACGTATATTTCACAGATATTGACGAAAAAGGCTTACTCTTTAGTTATGAACCTGGTGGATGCTGTATCATGGTATGCTTTAATCTCAAAATTCTCAGGAAGAACCAAGTGACATATTACAAGAGTCATCTCAAAACAAACGCCTCTTCCATTTTTAGCAAGCTTTAATTATGTCACTTTCCTGTCTATTCGGTGCAAATTTTGGAGTTGATTTTAAATTAACTTTCCGATGAGCTACAGACGTGAAACTTTTGACATAGCTCATAACTGGATGACAATGCTCTATTAACTCGCCTTTTTTGTCTGGTGTGTGGCGGAATGCATTTTGAGTAGCACTGCTACTTCCCCCTATTTCCTGTTCCTGTAGCGAACGTTTCGTGCCAAGAATGATTGCTAGTAAGCCTTCATGTGATCTCGAATTCCCCCAATTTGCACCTTCACGATCTTTTCGCGCCATACACATAGGCGGATGCAATATATTTGTTGAATCAAGTGAAGAGAAACTAAAATTCATACTGTCTGGTAAATTTCACACACGCAAGACTAAACCGCAGAAAATAATTATTTAAATCAAAAGCCTTTTAATATAACACGTTTATAGACCTGACTAAAAGTATAAAATAATTTCTCCCAGACACATACAGATTAGCAGCATACAGATGGTCCTGAAAATTTGTGCTTTTCAATTTTTCTTAGTTATCCCAGTAGTTGGGAAATGTAAGAAGAAAAACATGGAGCAAAAGAAAAAGTTAATGGCCATTCATGCATCAATTATGTATTGCATGCACGTCATGCTTATCGTTTTAAATTTTACAAGTACTGTTGTAGGTACTAAAAATTCGCAAACACAAATTTTCAGAGCTGTCTATGTGCGTTTAAGAAGATACATGGGGCTAGGAGTGATTGTTTTATATTTTTCAATCCTTTTTAGAATCGTGTTATAAATAACCTTTTTGAGTTCGTGTAGCAATAATGTTTGAATTTGTCGGTGAACGTCCAGGTGGTTCTGCAATGGATAGCAGCTGCAGGGGGCATTTCAAGGTGCACATAAAACCGAGATGTCACTGAATTCCTCATCGCTGAACAAGTTGTGCCAAATGAAATCCATCGACGCTTACTGTAGATTCATGGAGACGATACAATAGATGTTAGTAATGTGAGGCAATCACAAAAATACAAAGAAGGTAACTGCGAAGAAACCATGGGTAACAAAAGAAATATTTCGCTTGATCGATGAAAGAAGGAGGTAGAAAAATGTTCAGGGAAATTCAGGACTACAGAAATACAGGTTATTTATAAATGAAATAAACAGGAAATGCAGGGAAGCTAAAACGAAATAGCTGCAAGAAAAATGTGGAGAATTTGAAAAAGAAATTATTGTCGGAATGGCTGACTCAGCATATAGAAATATGAAAAAAAGTCTTCTTGAAACTAAAAACAAGGGTGTTAAGATTAAGAGTGCAAAGGAATTACACTGTTAAATGCAGAGAATAGAGCGGACAGATGGAAGAGAGGCTCAAAATGGTTCAAATGGTTCTAAGCACTATGGGAGTTAACATCTGAGGTCAGCAGTCCCCTAAACGTAGAACTACTTTAACCTAACTAACCGAAAGGCATCATACATATCCATGCCCGAGGCAGGTTTCGAACCTGCAGCCGTAGCAGCAGCGCGGTTCCGGACTGAAGCGCCTAGAACCGCTCGGTCACAGAGGCCGTCCACACCGAAAGCCTCTATGAGGAGGAAGATCCGATAGGGAAGAGATAGGGGATCCAGTATCAGAATCTGAATTTAAAACAGCTTTCGAGGTCTTAAGATCGAATAAGGAAGAAGGGATGGATAAATTCTATCAGAATTTCTAAAACCATTGGGGGGAGTGGCAACAAAACGACTATCACATGACGTGTAGAATCTATGAACCTGGCGATATACCGTATGATTTTTAGAAAACAGTGCCTCAATTAGTGACAGTTTAACTAAAACCATCGGGTTTACTGGTCGTGGCTCGCCAACACCATGGACTACCGGGTCCCCAGATTTTCACTCGTTGGTTTCTTTTTGTGTGGGAATATTTAACAGCTTAACTGTGTACTAGCCCTGCTAATAGTGTCGATGAACGCGAGGAACGCATTTTGGGTTGTTGGAAGTGCTTTTGGAACACGTCTAGGATTTTTGAACATGGACGGGCATCGAGGAGCAGACCTGCTGAATCCTGCCTTCACATGAACGGTAACCATGTGGCACACTTGAAATGTGATTGACCTCAAGTGCCTGTCTGCAGTTTCGATTCTTGGGAACTCTGTTATGAGGTGTTCATGTACTTTGTCGAGATACGTCGTAATGAGGAAAAAGAGTGGTTTCTGGACCTACGTCTAATCGAATTATTTGCTTGTTTCGTAGTCCTCTAATCGCCGCTTTTGTTGATACTGGGGCGATTAGTAGTAGTAGTAGTAGCGGTAGTAGTAAAGTCATTTCTGCGCACGTCGATATTAGTTTGTCATTTATCATCTCATTGTGTGCAAAGTCGTGCCAAAGACTTTTTAAAGTTACAGAGACTTGTTTACTCATAAATCATTAAATCCTAAAAAAGTTTTTGCAATTTGTAGCGAAAAGACCAACTAAACGCCAGAACAGGTGCCTATCCAACGTTGTATGCTTTTTTGAGCTCCACAAGTGTCGTAACGCAACTGTTGCTACTAAAAACATTTGCATGTTTATCCGAGTGCATTAGACGTTCGTAAATGCCAAAAGCAATTTTCTAAGTTCAAATCTGGTAATTTTGATCTTTGAGACTGCTATCGATCAGGAAGGCCAACCAATTTAGCCAATGACATGTTAAGGGCTGAAGTGGAAGCAAATCCATGTCAGACATCGAGGGACTGTCAAACACCAATAACAACTCTTGGTCGACCATCCAAGGTAATCTGTAGCAGACTGACAAAGAAAGCAAGCGTTTGAGTCCCGTACAACCTGTCCGAAAAAGCCGAAAATTTTTTGATCGCTTGATCATTGGATATGAAAAATGGGACCTCTGTGCTAATCCAAAACGCCAAACCCAGTGGTCCAAGATGCTACTCCGGGCGGGTGTATAAATGAATGTGCGCAGCGAAAAATAATAAACGCTAAAATGATGATTTGGCCCTGTCTGAGTACCCCCTGAAGCAGATCTTAGGACCTTTTAATTCTCCTTTTTACATATAAATTACAATCTAAACATAAATGAATGAGGAAGGCAACTAATAATACTAAATGATAAACGTTGTTGTTCAATATATATTTATTATAGACTAAAATCAACCCTTTAAGTACAATTGTCTTTATTTACTAACTAAAATTATTAATCAATTGCCCAACTCTGCCCCTTATTATGACTGCGTAGTCTAATATCAATAACGCAAAATGACTGCCATCATCTACGTACCAAACACTAGAAGACACTACTTTCGAAGATGATCTACGCTAGTGTGGAACCTCAGTGGAAATAAACTAACGTGATCACAGCTGTTTAGCTTTATAGCCCTAATAAGCTGAAGCAATTTGCGATATCTCCTAACGTACTGCGTCCGATGCGTCGAAGTGATGGTTCTTGTACTCGTCTGCGACGATGGAAGAACTCCAGCCACAAATAAACTCGTTCAAAAACTAGGATGGCAGAAGGCAGTCCTCTGACTAATATACTCTAATACTGTCTTCTCCTCTCTGTGCACTACAGACGAGAATCGCGAACTCCCAGCCACAAGGACGGAGTCCAGATAACGTCTCAACGTAAGTAAAGGCAGAAAAAGCGCTCTCAATTACTGCGTACTCAACGACGACTTACAACCCGGCCTGAAGTCCAGAATCGTATAGGTTCGCAACAGTACAGTGCCTAACTGTTCTAACTATAAACTCTCCTGAGAGCAAAGACAACAAGTCAGTCTGTGCCAACAAAGCTGATGCCGAGCGACCGTCACAAACTGGCGCTCACAACGGAAACTTCGTCTCTCCACTTCTGGCTTCCCAGCAAGGCTCGGCTCCCCACCCTCGTAATTCCGAAAACGAATCGTACTCCCGACACCACGGAATATTCTCCCTCTCTACAGATTCTTCCGAACGCCGACCAACCATGTTTTAGTCTTTTATCGTCCAGTGCGGAAAGTTTGCGAGGAAAAACCCATACTCATACAATGGTACGCTTGTGAGTGAAAATCCTTGGAAATAACCCAGCCTGCGTGGTTTCCGAGGTGCCGCTTCTTCGTCGCTCTCACTTGCGTCCAAGATCTGCAGTTCCCGGTTATCCTTCCGGTCCTTCTACAATAGCAGCCGGCCGTCACCCTGTTGTGTTCCAGAGCTCAGGTGTCACGACGTCCGTCTAGCTACTTCCTGTGTTTAAGCAGGACCACCACCTGTGCTGGCCTTCCATCCAAAGCTTGAATTCTGCCTGCCGTTTCATCTCTACTGGCGTTCCAACCTCTACTAGTATAGGCAATCATTCATTACGCCGTTCTGATAATAAAGACAATCCGTAACCTTTCATGCAATAAGCGTTAACAATTATTTACAAGGTGTACGCGACAGTGTCAGTCTCCTTTAAATATTCATATATATGATGTACAACCTATCAAATGATACCTAATTGTGGTTGTAGATGACGGCAAAGTACATGAATGAGTGCTTTTAAGGTGCGAAATTGTAGCCATCTTACAGTGGCTTTCTCCGAATGAATCGCCACGACGTACAGCTAAGCAAGATTTACACCCCAAAAATTCGCTTTTGTGTGGTTCATGGAAAATTCACGTGGTCGTTCATTTCGAAGTGATGAAACATGGACAAACTGAGAACGGGGAGACCTTTACTGTGAACAACTGGATCGAATAAATCAATGTTTACTTCAAAAGTGCCCGATGATCGTCCACCGAAAAGGCATTATTCTGTAACAAGATATTGTGAGGTCGCTCTGCGAATGTCGAACCCTCGAAAAAAAATCAATGAATTCGAGTGGGAGGTATCGCGTCGCCCATCATACTCGTCTGATATTGTGTCATTGGATTTCCATTGATGCCGATCGCTACAACATTTTCTAAACGGCAAACGCACAATCGTTAAAGCATTTCATGGGAAAGATGATAAGACGGATGTCAACAGTTATTATCCAGTTTCTTTGCTGACATCTTCTTCCAAAACGTGCGAAACAATGATGTTCTCGAGAGTGGTCACACACTTAAATGGAAATAATTTACTTAGCAAATCACAGTTTGGATTCCAGAATGGTTATTCTACTGAGAACGTTATTTATACTTTCACTCATCAAATAGTACAAGCATTAAATAATATTATATCGCCATATGGTACTTTTTATGAAGTTTCTAAGGCATTTGACTGTGTAGATCGTGTTACTCTTTAAGAAAAACTCAAGTTTTATGGAACTGATGGCTTTACAGATAGCTGGTTTGAAACATAATTAAGAAACAAATGCAAAAGGTTGTGCTGAATAATTCCACTCTTATTTCTTACACTTGTGAATGACCTTCCACTTAACATTCAACAAGTAAAATTGGTACACCTATACAGACAATATTAGTGTTCTAATAAACCCCATTAGAAAGAAAGCAATAGAAGAGTTAATAAATGATGTTTTCCAAAGAATTATTAAGCGATTCTCTGAGAATGGACTCTCCATAAATTCTGATGAAAACCACACTACATTCAGTTCTGTACGACAAAGTCATGCCAACAATTGATGCATCATGTGAGCAGGAGTCAGTAAGTACAGCAGAATGTTCTAAATTTTTGGTGTACATAATGAAGTGGAAGAATACTAATGAGCTTCTCAAACAGTTAAGTTATGCTACTTCTGCTCTTCGTATAATTGCTAATCCTGGAAACAAACTTACCAGCCTCCTGATGTATTTTGCATGTTTCCACTCAATAATGACTTACGGAATAATTTGCTGGGGTAGCTTATCACTTACAAAGAAAGTATTGACGGCGTAAAGCGAGGAGTAAGAATAACATGCAGTGTTCAAGTCACGTAAGTACCTCTTCATTTAACTACACTGTCGCAATACATGTATTCGCTAGTGAAATTGTGATAAATAATCCATCACAGTTTGAAAAGAACATTGAGGTGCACACCTACAGGATGAGAGGGAAGAATAACTTTTATTACCAGGTGTTAAAGCTGCCAATGGCTCAGAAAGGAGTTCAGAATGCAACAACAAACATTTTTGATCGTTTTCCCAGTAAGACAAAATGTTTGACAGATGGCGAAGGAAGTTTTAAATCTAATTTAAAAGCATTTCTCCTCGACAATTCTTTCTATTCCATTCATGAATTTCTATTTAAAAACCGGAATCCAGTTTTAAAAAATTGTTTTTAACTGTAGTTGAATGAGTAGGACTACAGTAGTATGTTCATTAATGTTAAAAAATCATGTATACGTATCCTACAAACTGACCCGCTCCACATCATTTCGATAAAAAAAATCGTTCAAATAGTCGGTGGAACATGTAACTAACTAACTGAACGTGGACATTTGGAATACGTCCAAGAAGCCATCTTCAGATATATTGCTCAAAAACAAATTGATAACAAATTGATTTTCATCGATCCAACATGGTAAATTTGCACACTATGTGGCAAAAGGTTGTTGAGGGTGATTACATAGTTAGTTAAAAATAAAAGCTTGTAGAAATGTATCTGTTCGAATGTAATATAAGAAAACCAAATTATTTTCGGTCCCCGTAATATCTATAGTAGTCACAAACTTATGTACATTGAAGAGCCAAAGAAACAGGTATAGGCTGAAGTATTCAAGTACAGAGATACGTAAACAGGCAGAACACGGAGCTGCGGCCGGCAACCCCTATACAAGACAACAAGTGTGTGGCGCAGTTGTTAGATCGTTAGTGCTGCTACATAGCAAGTTATTAAGATTTAAATGAGTTTGAACGTGGTGTTATAGTCGGCGCACGAGCTATGGGACGCAGCATCTACAAGGTAGCAATGAACTGAGGGTCATCCCGTACAACCATTTCACGAGTGTACCGTGAATATCAGGAATCCGGTAAAACATCAAATCTCCGACATCGCTGCGGTCGGAAAAAGATCCTACATGAACGGGACGAACGACGACTGAAAAGAATCGTTCAACGTGACAGAAATGCAAACCTTCATGAAACTGCTGCAGATTTGAATTGAAACATCATTGATATGGTATTTCGGAGCCCAAGGCCCACTCGCTTACCGTTGATGACTGCACGACACTAAGCTTTACGCCTCGCCTGGGCCCGTCAACACAGACATTGGACTGTTGATGACTGGAATCATGTTGCCTGGTCGGACGAGTCTTATTTCAAATTGTATCGAGCGGATGGACGTTTACGGGTATGGAGACAACCTCATGAATCCATGGACCCTGCATGCCATTAGGGGGCTGTTCAAGCTGGTGGAGGCTGTGTACTGGTGTGGGGCGTGTGAATATAATATTGGTTCCCTCATACCTCTAGATACGATTCTGGCAGATGACATGTATGTAAGCATCATGTCTGATCATCTGCAACACTTCAAATTAGAATTATATTAATACCTTCAGTTGCTGACAGGTGAAATGTGTGTCCCGACCGGGACTCTAACCTGGGATCTCCTGCTTACATGGCAGATGCTCTATCCATCTGAGCCACCGAGGGCACAGAGGATAGTACGACTGCAGGAACTATCTCGCGCACGCCTCCCGCGAGACCCACATTCTCACCTTTTATGTCCACACACTACATTCGTAGTGTCTCACCTCAGCACACTCATTACTCGTGGAAGACGTTCTTATCAAATCCCGTAAGAGTTCGGGGAATATGTGTGCATCCGCACAGAAGAAGAAGGTCATGGACGATATTGCCAGAACTATATACTTATATGGATATGGTGTCTGTTCTTTCGGACATGTATCCATATAAATATATGCATCAATTCATATCCATTGTGCATTCCGACGGACTTGGGCAATTCCAGCAGGACAATGTGACACCCATACGCCCAGAATTGCTACGGAGTGGCTCAAGGAACACTCTTCTGAGTTTAAACACTTCCGTTGGCCACCAAAATCCCCAGACATGAACATTATTAAGCATATCTGGGATGCCTTGCAACGTGCTGTTCAGAAGAGATCTCCAACCCCTCGTACTCTTACGGATTCATGGACAACCCTGCAGAATTTTTTGTGCCAATTCCGTGCAGCACTAATTTAGACATTAGTTGAGTCCATGTCAGTCGCGTTACGGTACTTCCGCGTGTTCGCGGGTGCCCTATACGGTGTTAGGCAGCGGTACTAGTTTCTTTGACTCTTCAGTGGAGCAAATACTTATCCCCCTGAAAGCGTACCTACAAGGTGACTTCGCTGAACACCATATACTTCTCATATTGCTCGCTTCCGTGCAGCCAGTACTTTCTATGCGATGGCCTGGCTGTCGAAATTTTCGCAAACGTCAGCGTGTTTAGCAGACGAGGCGTGCCAAATGAATTGCCGTGTCCCGCTTACTTTTGAGCGATGCCAGGGGAGATGGCCGGGTGACATCAGAGGCTGGCTTCGTACTGGGGCGGAGAAAGCCCGCCCGCTCATCGGGATGCGTCCGCGGGTCGGTATAGCGCTGGCGCTGACCTTGGGGCCAGGAGAGAGCAAGGCTGGGCGGGGCGGCGCTAGGCGCCTCGGTGTGAGTCAGCGCGCCCGGCCCCGGGCTTTCTTCCGCCGCAGGAGTGGCCGCAGGGCACGCCGCCTGCCAAGCGGGCGGTAAGCCACGCCTTGGGACGCCAGAAAGTGGCGGTCGGCGGTCGGCGGCCGGGCGCTGAGGCCGTCGGCACACGCACCGTGCATTCGAACGTCAACATTGAGCGTGTCGAGTTCACCGTGCTGCTGCACGCTTACAAACGGCGCGGCTTGTGCGTACGCTTCGAGTGTCTCAACGATGGATACTTCTCGTACAGCCTACACTAGTGGTCGTAAAACTTTTTTGCTCGAGAGCCGATATTGACATTGCACGGCGACACCTCGGGCGGCATAAGTATAGTGGTGCGGAGGTGGGAGAGGGTAGGGGAGAGAGGAGGGGCGGTGAAGGTGATGGGGGAGTCAAGTTAGTAGCAAAGTGGCCATTAGAGGGAAAGTTAAATTTTCACCAAACCAACTTACAACTTACACATTGCCAATCTTCATGTTATAAAGTATGACACCAAATATTTGTAAGTGAAAAAGAAAATAATATAGTACAGGTACCACATCCATTTGTTAAGGCTTAGAAGGTGTCCACCTTTCCATACCTAAGCGGGTAATGTGGCCAGTATCGTCACAACAATATCCCACGTTTGTTTTCCTGATTTCCGGTAACAATATCCCACGTTTGTTTTCCTGATGCTCGGTAATATTTTTCAGGCATAGTCAGGACCTGCCAACGGCTTTGCTGCAATGGTGACACGGGTTATCGTAAGATCACCGAAGTCAAGTGCTGTCGGGCTTCGTTAGCTCCTGGTTAGGCCACCGTCCTGTCCGCCGAGGGCCGTTGGCAAGCGGGTTGCATTCTCGCCTTGGGAGGCCAATTGAGGACCTACTTGATGGG
The DNA here is from genome assembly GCF_023898315.1 of Schistocerca nitens. Lineage (NCBI taxonomy): Eukaryota > Metazoa > Arthropoda > Insecta > Orthoptera > Acrididae > Schistocerca > Schistocerca nitens. The sequence goes on along the minus strand of NC_064614.1, from coordinate 164,185,920 downwards.
GAAGTAGCGGCTCCGGTCATGAAAACTAACAAGGACGGGAAAGCAGTGTGCTGACCACATCCCCCTCCATGTCTGCGTCCAGTGACGCCTGTGGGCTGAGGATGACACGGCGGTCGGTCGGTACTTTTTGGCCTTTAGGGTTCAAATGGCTCTGAGCACTATGGGACTTAACATCTGAGGTCATCAGTCCCCTAGAACTTAGAACTACTTAAACCTAACTAACCTAAGGACATCACACACATCCATGCCCGAGGCAGGATTCGAACCTGCGACCGTAGCGGTCACGCGGTTCCGGACTGAAGCGCCTAGAACCACTCGACCACTCCGGCCGGCGGCCTTTAGGGACCTAGTATCTGTAAGAATCCCAGGCCGCTGCAGCAAACCATTTTCAATCGATCTTTTGTAGTAAGCCTAATGTAAGAGGACCGATACTGTTTTAAAATATATAATTTAATTAATTCAAAATTGTCACGGAGTATAGAACGGCGGGTAATAGCTAGTTATATAGAAGAGTTTACTCCTATTGGGATAGACAATTTGACCACGTTGCCTGAGGAGTAGTGTTCCCATTTTTCCCAATCGAACACCATGCCGGCATTACTGATCCACTTAAGATACTATCAGACTGAAATAAATGACAAAAATCTACATTTATATGCCAAAACGGGGCGTTTAAACATTGATGTACAAGTAAAATAGATACACATAAGCTATCAAGAATAACTGAAATGGTTTACCTTACATTAGACGACTTGGAGTGAAACAAATTTTATTTAAAATTAACGGAACAATCTCTCTCTCTCTCTCAATCTCGCTGACAACAATGGTGACATATTAGAATTACGCTGACCACTTCTCGGCAGACAGCTGCGTTGTTGAGGGCAAAAAATATTCAATGACCACTTTTCCCGTCCTGGCCACTTTACCACACGTTCCCCTACCGATCTTAGCGTTAACTGGAAACTACGTCAATTAGTATGTTATACGTATTAATTAATAACAGTAACTGCAATATGAGACACGATCAAAATGGTTCAAATGGCTCTGAGCACTATGGGACTTAACATCTGAGGTCACCAGTCCCATAGAACTTAGAACTACACCACTGGCCGTTAAAATTGCTACACCACGAAGATGACGTGCCACAGACGCGAAATTTAACAGACAGGAAGAAGATGCTGTGATATGCAAATGATTAGGTTTTCAGAGCATTCACACAAGGCTGGCGCCGGTTGCCACACCTACAACGTGCTGACATGAGGAAAGTTTCCAACCGATTTCTCATACACAAACAGCAGTTGACCGGCGTTGCCTGGTGAAACGTTGTTGTGACGCCTCGTGTAAGGAGGAGAAATGCGTGGCATCACGTTTCCGACTTTGATAATCGTCGGATTGCAACCTATCGTGATTGCGGTTTATCGCATCGAGACATTGCTGCTCGCGTTGGTATATATCCAATGACTGCTAACAGAATACGGAATCGGTGGGTTCAGGAGGGTAATACGGAACGCCGTGCTGGATCCCAACGGCCCTGTATCACTAGCAGTCGAGATGACAGGAATCTTATCCGCATGGCTGTAACAGATAGCGCAGCGTCTCTATCCCTAAGTCAACAAATGGGGACGTTTGCAAGACAACAACCATCTGCACGAACAGTTCGACGACGTTTGCAGCAGCATGGACTATCAGCTCGGAGACCATGACTGCGGTTACCCTTGACGCTGCTTCACAGTCAGGAGCGCCTGCGATGGTGTACTCAACGACGAACCTGGGGACACGAATGGCAGAACGTCATTTTTTCGGATGAATCCAGGTTCTGTTTACAGCATCATGATGGTCGAATCTATGTTTGGCGACATTGCGGTGAACGCACACTGGAAGCGTATATTCGTCATCGCCATACGGGCGTATCACCCGGCGTGATGGTATGGGGCGCCATTGGTTACACGTCTCCGTCACCTCTTGTTCGCATTGACGTCACTTTGAACAGTGGACGTTACATTTCAGATGTGTTACGACCCGTGGCTCTACCCTTCATTCGATCCCTGCGAAACGTCTGGTCAATGGTGGTCGAGCAACAGGCTCGTCACAATACGCCAGTCACTTCTCTTGATGAACTGTGGTATCGTGTTCAAGCTGCATGGGCAGCTGTACCTGTACACGCCATCCAAGCTCTGTTTGACTCGATGCCCAGGCGTATCAAGGCCGTTATTACGGTCAGAGGTTGTTGTTCTAGGTACTGATTTCTCAGGATCTATTGCGTGAAAATGTAATCACACGTCGGTTCTAGTATAATCTATTTGTCCAATGAATACCCGTTTATCATCTGCATTTCTTTCTTGGTGTAGCAGTTTTAATGGCCAGTAGCGTACTTAAACCTAACTAACCTAAGAACATCACACATATCCGTGCCCGAGGCAGGATTTGAACCTGCGGCCGTAGCAGCAGTGCGGTTGCGGACTGAAGCGCCTAGAACCGTTCGGCCTCAGCGGCCAGCTGAGACGCGATCAGAAATTGTTACTAGATGTTTTCAATGTCAATTTAATTTTCCTCTAATCATTGTATTGTATTAAAACGGCCTCAATCTGATTTCAAAATGCTTCTTTTTGGCACTTAAGTCACAGCACGCGATCGCAACAATTTGCGCACGTTCGTGAGTTTTCAGCACTGGAAGACAATCAGTAAAATATTGCCCCTCTCATTTCTATTAACCCCGCACTGCCGCGCTACTTAGCACGCTATCCGTGAGGTAAGTGGGTAACTCTACTTAATTCACGGACGAATTCACCAACGTCTGTTAGAATTAGACACATCTTAAGATATTACTGTCTCAGTAATTATTTATGCTTGTTACTGAGCAAGAAAATACATTCTTAAGAAACTGTTAACGTGAGTTGAAGTTTTTGGATTCTGCTGTAAATGCTTATTAGTATAAAATACGGCTGAGAATCGCGGCACGCACGAGCACATTATTAGGGCCACATGCAGTCCGCGGGCCGCAATTTGACCACCACTAGTCTACGCATTAACGTGGTCACCAACGAAGTCAATTTCCTCTTCATTTCACTTTACCTGCAATTTCCTTGGATGGTAAATAGCAGTAATCTCAGAAAAATAATCACGCTTCAGAAGGGGGAGTTTGTGTAATAACACATTTATAATAAAACAAATTATTGAAAAACGTCGGGAACTTGGCTTCAAAATGCATTTAGCATTGTTTTATATGAGAAAGACTTTGATAAGGTAAATAGACCCCCTTTGTGTGAAATACCTTATTAACAGCCTAAAGAGTCTATATGTGAATACAAAAATAGTTATAAGTTTGTTGTTGTTGTGGTCTTCAATCCTGAGACTGGTTTGATGCAGCTCTCCATGCTACTCTATCCTGTGCAAGCTTCTTCATCTCCCAGTACCTACTGCAACCTACATCATTCTGAATCTGCTTAGTGTATTGATCTCTTGGTCTCCCTCTACGATTTTTACCCTCCACGCTGCCCTCCAATGCTAAATTTGTGATCCCTTGATGCCGCAAAACATGTCCTACCAACCGATCCCTTCTTCTAGTCAAGTTGTGCCACAAACTTCTCTTCTCCCCAATCCTATTCAATACCTCCTCATTAGTTACGTGATCTGCCCACCTTATCTTCAGCATTCTTCTGTAGCACCACATTTCGAAAGCTTCTATTCGATTCTTGTCCAAACTGGTTATCGTCCATGTTTCACTTCCATACATGGCTATACTCCATACAAATACTTTCAGAAACGACTTCCTGACACCTAAATCTATACTCGATGTTAACAAATTTCTCTTCTTGAGAAACGCTTTCCTTGCCATTGCCAGTCTACATTTTATATCCTCTCTACTTCGCCCATCATCGGTTATTTTACTCCCTAAATAGCAAAACTCCTTTACTACTTTAAGTGTCTCATTTCCTAATCTAATTCCCTCAGCATCACCCGACTTAATTTGACTACATTCCATTATCCTCGTTTTGCTTTTGTTGATGTTCATCTTATATCCTCCTTTCAAGACACTGTCCATTCCGTTCAACTGCTCTTCCAAGTCCTTTGCTGTCTCTGACAGAATTACAATGTCATCGGCAAACCTCAAAGTTTTTACTTCTTCTCCATGAATTTTAATACCTACTCCGAATTTTTCTTTTGTTTCCTTTACTGCTTGCTCAATATACAGATTGAATAACATCGGGGAGAGGCTACAACCCTGTCTCGCTCCCTTCCCAACCACTGCTTCCCTTTCATGCCCCTCGACTCTTATAACTGCCATCTGGTTTCTGTACAAATTGTAAATAGCCTTTCGCTCCCTGTATTTTACCCCCGCCACCTTCAGAATTTGAAAGAGAGTATTCCAGTCAACATTGTCAAAAGCTTTCTCTAAGTCTACAAATGCTAGAAACGTAGGTTTGCCTTTTCTTAATCTTTCTTCCAAGATAAGTCGTAAGGTCAGTATTGCCTCGCGTGTTCCAACATTTCTACGGAATCCAAACTGATCATCGCCGAGGTCGGCTTCTACCAGTTTTTCCATTCGTCTGTAAAGAATTCGCGTTAGTATTTTGCAGCTGTGACTTATTAAACTGATAGTTCGGTAATTTTCACATCTGTCAACACCTGCTTTCTTTGGGATTGGAATTATTATATTCTTCTTGAAGTCTGAGGGTATTTCGCCTGTCTCATACATCTTGCTCACCAGATGGTAGAGTTTTGTCAGGACTGGCTCTCCCAAGGCTGTCAGTAGTTCTAATGGAATGTTGTCTACTCCCGGGGCCTTGTTTCGACTCAGGTCTTTCAGTGCTCTGTCAAACTCTTCACGCAGTATTGTATCTCCCATTTCATCTTCATCTACATCCTCTTCCATTTCCATAATATTTTCCTCAAGTACATCTCCCTTGTATAAACCCTCTATATACTCCTTCCACCTTTCTGCCTTCCCTTCTTTGCTTAGAACTGGGTTTCCATCTGAGCTCTTGATATTCATACAAGTGGTTCTCTTCTCTCCAAAGGTCTCTTTAATTTTCCTGTAGGCAGTATCTATCTTACCCCTAGTGAGATAAGCCTCTACATCCTTACATTTGTCCTCTAGCCATCCCTGCTTAGCCATTTTGCACTTCCTGTCGATTTCATTTTTGAGATGTTTGTATTCCCTTTTGCCTGCTTCGATTACTGCGTTTTTATATTTTCTCCTTTCATTAATTAAAGTCAATATTTCTTCTGTTACCCAAGGATTTCTACTAGCCCTCGTCTTTTTACCTACTTGATCCTCTGCTGCCTTCACTACTTCATCCCTCAGAGCTACCCATTCTTCTTCTACTGTTTTTCTTTCCCCCCATCCCTGTCAATTGTTCCCTTATGCTCTCCCTGAAACTCTGTACAACCTCTGGTTTAATCAGTTTATCCAGGTCCCATCTCCTTAAATTCCCACCTTTTTGCAGTTTCTTCAGTTTTAATCTACAGATCATAACCAATAGATGGTGGTCAGAGTCAACGTCTGCCCCTGGAAATGTCTTACAATTTAAAACCTTGTTCCTAAATCTCTGTCTTACCATCATATAATCTATCTGATACCTTCTAGTATCTCCAGGATTCTTCCATGTATACAACCTTCTTTTATGGTTCTTGAGCCAAGTGTTAGCTATGATTAAGTTATGCTCTGTACAAAATTCTACAAGGCGGCTTCCTCTTTCATTCCTTCCCCCCAATCCATATTCACCTACTATGTTTCCTTCTCTCCCTTTTCCTACTGACGAATTCCAGTCACCCATGACTATTAAATTTTCGTCTCCCTTCACTACCTGAATAATTTCTTTTATCTCGTCATACATTTCATCTATTTCTTCATCATCTGCAGAGCTAGTTGGCATATAAACTTGTACTACTGTAGTAGGCATGGGCTTTGTGTCTATCTTGGCCACAATAATGCGTTCACTATGCTGTTTGTAGTAGCTAACCCGCACTCCTATTCTTTTATTCATTATTAAACCTACTCCTGCATTACCCCTATTTGATTTTGTATTTATAACCCTGTAATCACCTGACCAAAAGTCTTGTTCCTCCTGCCACCGAACTTCACTAATTCCCACTATATCTAACTTTAACCTATCCATTTCCCTTTTCAAATTTTCTAACCTACCTGCCCGATTAAGTGATCTGACATTCCACGCTCCGATCCGTAGAACGCCAGTTTTCTTTCTCCTGATAACGACGTCCTCTTGAGTAGTCCCCGCCCGGAGATCCGAATGGGGGACTATTTTACCTCCGGAATATTTTACCCAAGAGGACGCCATCATCATTTAATCATACAGTAGAGCTGCATGTCCTCGGGAAAAATTACGGCTGTAGTTTCCCCTTGCTTTCAGCCGTTCGCAGTACCAGCACAGCAAGGCCGTTTTGGTTAATGTTACAAGGCCAGATCAGTCAATCATCCAGACTGTTGCCCCTGCAACTACTGAAAAGGCTGCTGCCCCTCTTCAGGAACCACATGTTTGTCTGGCCTCTCAACAGATGCCCCTCCGTTGTGGTTGCACCTACGGTATGGCCATCTGTATCGCTGAGGCACGCAAGCTTCCCCACCAGCGGCAAGGTCCATGGTTCATGGGGGGGGAGTTATAAGTTAAAGATAGAAAATTTCAGATGAAATTTTAATAAATCAAGCTGGTCGACAAGGGTGCCGTCTGACACCAACTTCATTTAATTTACAAAGACGACCTAGTTATGAAGCAGAAAAATGAAATACAGTTAGGAATTAAAGTAAGATTTTGTGCTATTAAATACTCTGTTATATGCCGATGACCACATAATTATTGAGGAAACAGAACATAATTTATAAAGATCAGTATACTGATTGAGCCAGAACGTGATATATTACAGCTCAACTATATCTGCAAATATTAAAAAGATAATTGCTTTCAAATGAAAGAATCCAATTGCTATCAAAGGAATGAATCCAATCAGAAAAGAATAATAAATGAAAAAATATTATAACAAATATCCCACTCTAGTTATCTAGGATGTGATATTAGTTTTAACTAGGACAAAGATATTGAGAAGAATGTTAGTAAATATCAAGCTGCCTGCGGAACAGTTGGAAGAACCTTGGGAAGAAAAACAAGCAAGGAAACACAAATGAAATTCTACAAAATCATAGCTTTACATACTCTTATGTATGGTTACGAATGATGGACGGTAACAAAAAAAGAAAAATCACATTTACAGACAGCAGTGATGTTCATGACATATGTAAGGGGACGTAATAAGATGGATAAAATAAGGAACTAAACGATAAGGTCAGTTTAAAAATATTTTCAGTTAATGACAAGATAGAAGAGAACGGAATGAAATGGACCATGTTGATAGAATGACAGAAGACAGATCCCAAAAAACAATAATGAATTACTGGCCGACTGAAAAGAAAGAACTACATGGACTTCGTAAGAGAAGGATGGATGGATGATAGCGACTGGAGCAGCTGACTACAAAACCTAATCCTTGGAGGGAGATGATGAGGATGTCTAGACTGCAGCATAATACCAAGACCGTCTTCCACCGGCTTCGAGCGTCGGTTTCCTTAGGCATGTAATTCACTGATTGGCAATGCAGACTTTCACTCAGTGCTGTTCAGTTTCGGCAGTTTTTTGCAACGTCCACATAACCACCCAGCCTTCCGTTATCGGTTGCCAACAGCTAAGGCCGAGCGGACACGGCATTCCGTTAAGTCGACGCTGCAGACTTTGTGCGTGCCCGCAGGCCGTAGCTATGCTACAGGCACAGACGCTGACCTGGGGTTTCGATTACGATCCGAATATGCTCACGGATCAAGTAGAGCAATATTCTTCACTGGAAACCTTGATTCACCGAGCGAAAACTATGTTTCTCAATGGCAACCTACCCATGGTGAAGGAGCAACATTTTGATACCACATGCTGATGCGACAAAAATCATGGGACAGCGATATGCACATATACACATAGCTGTAGTACCGCGCACGCAAGGTATAAAACGGATTGGCGGAGGTGTCATTTGTACTCAGGTGGTTCATGTGAAAAGATTTCCGACGTGATTATGGTCGCACTACGGGAGAGCCAGTCCTGACAAAACTCTACCATCTGGTGAGCAAGATGTATGAGAAAGGCGAAATACCCACAGACTTCAAGAAGAATATAATAATTCCAATGCCAAAGAAAGCAGGTGTTGACAGATGTGAAAATTACCGAACTATCAGTTCAATAAGTCACAGCTGCAAAATACTAACGCGAATTCTTTACAGACGAATGGAAAAACTGGTAGAAGCTGACCTCGGGGAAGATCAGTTTGGATTTCGTAGAAATGTTGGAACACGTGAGGCAATACTAACCTTACGACTTATCTTAGAAGAAAGATTACGAAAAGGCAAACCTACGTTTCTAGCATTTGTAGACTTAGAGAAAGCTTTTGACAATGTTAACTGGAATACTCTCTTTCAATTATAAGAGTCGAGGGGCATGAAAGGGAAGCAGTGGTTGAGAAAGGAGTGAGACAGGGTTGTAGCCTCTCCCCGATGTTATTCAATCTGTATATTGAGCAAGCAGTAAAGGAAACAAAAGAAAAATTCGGAGTAGGTATTAAAATTCACGGAGAAGAAGTAAAAACTTTGAGGTTCGCCGATGACTTTGTAATTCTGTCAGAGACAGCAAAGGACTTGGAAGAGCAGTTGAACGGAATGGACAGTGTCTTGAAGGAGGATATAAGATGAACATCAACAAAAGCAAAACGAGGATAATGGAATGTAGTCAAATTAAATCGGGTGATGCTGAGGGAATTAGATTAGGAAATGAGACACTTAAAGTAGTAAAGGAGTTTTGCTATTTAGGGAGTAAAATAACTGATGATGGCCGAAGTAGAGAGGATATAAAATGTAGACTGGCAATGGCAAGGAAATCGTTTCTGAAGAAGAGAAATTTGTTAACATCGAGTATAGATTTAAGTGTCAGGAAGTCGTTTCTGAAAGTATTTGTATGGAGTGTAGCCATGTATGGTAGTGAAACATGGACGATAACTAGTTTGGACAAGAAGAGAATAGAAGCTTTCGAAATGTGGTGCTACAGAAGAATGTTGAAGATTAGGTGGGTAGATCACGTAACTAATGAGGAGGTATTGAATAGGATTGGGGAGAAGAGAAGTTTGTGGCACAACTTGACAAGAAGAAGGGACCGGTTGGTAGGACATGTTCTGAGGCATCAAGGGATCACAAATTTAGCATTGGAGGGCAGCGTGGAGGGTAAAAATCGTAGAGGGAGACCAAGAGATGAATACACTAAGCAGATTCAGAAGCATGTAGGTTGCAGTAGGTACTGGGAGATGAAGAAGCTTGCACAGGATAGATAGCATGGAGAGCTGCATCAAACCAGTCTCAGGACTGAAGACCACAACAACAACAACGGGAGTTAACAGACTCTGAAGGTGAAATGGTAGTTGGAGCTAGGTGCACGGACCATTACATTTCGACAATCGTTAGGGAATTCAGTGTTTCGAGATCCATAGCATCAATAGCGTACCGAGAATAACAAATACCTGTCACCACTGACATCTTCAGTCGGCCTTCAGTTAACAACCGAGAGCAGGAATGTTTGCATAGAGTTGTAAGTGCTAGCAGACAAGCAACACTGCGTGAAATAGCCGACATATGACGAACGAATCCGTTAGGATAAAGCGGCGAAATTTGGCGTTAATAGGCTATATCAGCAGACGACCGACGCGAGTGCCTTTGCTAACAACACGACACCGCGTGCAGACCCTCGCCTGGGCTCGTGACCATATCGGTTGGACCCTAGACGACTGGAAATCTGTGGCTTGGTCACATGAGTCCCGACTCCATTTGGTAACAGGTGATGGTACGGTTCGAATGTGACGCAGACCCCACGAAGCTAGGGACGCAAGATTCCAACAAGGCACTGTGCAAGCTAGTGGTGGTTTCTGTAACAGTGTGAGCTCTGTTTACGTGAGATGTACTGTGTCTTCTGGTCCAACTGAAACGATCATTGATTGGAGATCGTTATTTTCGGCTACTTGGAGACCATTTGTAGCCATTGATGGACTTCATGTTCACAAACAACGATGGAATTGTCACTGGGCCACAGTTGTTCGCGATTGCTTTGAAGAACATTGTGGAAAGTTCGAGTGAATGATTTGGCCACCCAAATCTCCCGGCATGAATCCCATCTAACATTTATGGGACGTAATCCAGAGTTGAGTTAGTGCACAAAATTCTGCACAAGCAATCCTTTGCCTGTTATGGACGCTTATAGGTAAGGCATGGCTCAATATTTCTACTGGGGACTTCCTGCTACTTGTTGAGTCTATGGCACATCGCTCGGTACAGAAGTTTCTGCCACGATATTAGAAGCTGTCTCATGACTTTTGTCAAATGGTTCGAATGGCTCTGAGCACTATGGGACTTAACATCTGTGGTCATCAGTCCCCTAGAACTTAGAACTACTTAAACCTAACTAACCTAAGGACATCACACACATCCATGCCCGAGGCAGGATTCCAAACTGCGACCGTAGCAGTCGCGCGGTTCCGGACAGAGCGCCTAGAACCGCTAGACCACCGCGGCCGGCTGACTTTTGTCATCTCGGTGTATGCTGGCATAGCCTTCCACAGAATCGTTCGAGCTCTGAAACGAACCAAGTCATTCCGAGTAGAACGCTTCTGGGCAGCGTGTAAAGAAACATAGGGTTTCTTAAGCCTGAAGTCTATGTCATACCTTACAAATATAGGAAAACACACATGAAAGATACAGAGAATTGTATCTTGCTGCGCTAATGAGATAAAGCATTACGACTACCTGCTGAATAACGAGTTCAGCAATCTTGGGAACGCAATAACTCAGCAGTACTGGGTGACATGGATTACGGGCCAGTGGTCTTAGGTCGCAGACTGGCGGTCGATAGCACACCAGATACGTTCTGTCGGGTTCATATCTGCCAAATTTTGTGGCAAAGGCGTCAACATGTGTTCAGTATCATGCTGCTCAAACCACTATTTCATGAGTCTGGCTTCGTGACACAAACCAACGACATCACCTGCATTAAGGGTTTGAAATAAACATCAAGACGGCAGGTGAACCCGGATTTCCCTCTTAACGCAAACGGTCGCCTTGACCGCCTTGGTTCTCCTGGCAGCCTTCCCATCCGACCCAAATTCCCAACCTGTCGTACGCAAGTACGGTGCCTACCCGTTCTCCTCGTGCTAGCAGTTCACCCTGACTCCCACAGGAGTTCGGACGTAATGTGCGTCCGCAATGAAACTATTGTAAGAGCCTCCGCACTCATAGACATGAAGATATCTACATATACATATGTGTGTAAATCTTCATAAACAACTATCGTAATGGAAGATGCCATCGTGGTCGGGGAAGGGATGCATATAGTGCACAATAATGTTCATGTAATCCACAGCCGTCACGGTTTCTCCGATTACTACCGCAAGTCTAATAGGAGCGGTGCATGATTCGCAGTTCGCCTGCAGGTATAACGAGAAAAGTGAATCCTCGCGTCACGTTTCCATTAATCCAAGATTGCATCTCGATGATTCCGTGATCACTGCAGTCTTAATTGACTATTTTGTTCGGTCAACGCGTACGGGTAGTCTGCTGTGGAACACCACGTTCAACAATTTGCGCTGAGCAGTGTGCCCCGAGACACTTGTGACAACACAGCAGTGTCAGATCTGTCACAGACTGCCCCCTATCCTGCTTTACAGAACGCGGGAACCTCCGAACACTACGTCAGTGAAGAGACGTGGACAACAAACATTTTGCCGCATATTCGCGGTTTCACCGTCCTTCTACCATTTTCCATAATGCTCACGATAGAAGCATGTGAAAAGCCGACCAGTTTCCCGGATTTCAAGCTGTTCGTCCCCGGACGAGTCGTTTAAGTCAGTGGATTCACCAGTTACGGCCAGTGTCATCGCCAGGATGACTAACCGCAAATAATCGTGGTCGTTTGTGACTGTACAGGTGATTAATGTAAATCTGAATAAAAACCACTATTTCATGTGTATTTATTACCCCACAACCGATTTCATTCTAATTTAATATCATCATTTGAGCTGCAGGCCAACAAGACACATATTAGACTCAAAGCTACTAAAATATGCACGTAATATAGAGCTATGACATGTAGTCTGAATATCTTAATTTTACAAAGTGTTAGAACAGCGATTGGATGATGTCTACGATTGTGCCGGACGATCGGTGAAGTGTTTGTGTGTGCTTATCGTGGTCCAGAATGTGAATCACAGCTCTATATATGGTGATTAGTCGGCCGCTGAGTCCGAGCGGTTCAAGGCTCTTCAGTCCGGAACCGCGCTGCTGCTACGGTCGCAGGTTCGAATCCTGCCTCGGGCATGGATGTGTGTGATGTCCTTAGGTTAGTTAGGTTTAAATAGTTCTAATTCTAGGGGACTCATGACCACAGCTGTTAAGTCCCATAGTGCTCAGAGCCATTTGAACCATAAAACTACAAACAACGAAACTTGTCTAGCTTGAAGGGGGAAACCAGATGGCGCTATGGTTGGCCCGCTAGATGGCGCTGCCATAGGTCAAACGGATATCAACTGCGTTTTTTTAAAACAGGAACCCCCATTTTTATTACATACTCGCCGGCCGCGGTGGTCTAGCGGTTCTAGGCGCACTGTCCGGAACCGCGCGACTGCTACGGTCGCAGGTTCGAATCCTGCCTCTGGCATGGATGTGTGTGATGTCCTTAGGTTAGTTAGGTTTAAGTAGTTCTAAGTCTAGGGGACTGATGACCTCAGGTGTTAAGTCCCATAGTGCTTAGAGACATTTGAAACATTTTGTATGGTGATTAATTAACTACCCGTGGTCTAGAGGTAGTGTCTTTGATTAATAAGCAAAACTTCCGCGGTACCGGGTAGGGTATGGAACCCGCCACTGCTTAACTTCTGAATAAAAATCACTACTAATGGTGGCCAAAGACTTCTGGCATGAGAAGTCACCCTCATTCAGCCAACAGCCTTGTTAAAGAGGGCGGAAGAACGGACAGTACCTCAGCGCACTCTCTTGCGCTGAGAGAGGCAATCTGGTACTAAAGAAGAAAGAATCAGCAGTGATCAACGTCATAAGGATGCAGAAGGCAATGGAAAACACTCCATTAAAGATAAGCAGGACATGTGACCAGTAACTGAAAAAGTGTTATGACGATATCTGCATTGGCAAAAGATCCCGAAATAGTCCCATATTCGGATCTCCGGGGACAGGAGGTGGCCATGAGAAAAAGATTGAATAACCATCGAAAAGGTAATGCTCTACGAGTAGGAACGTGCAATGTCAGAAATTTGAATGTGGTAGGGAAGCTAGAAAATCTGAAAAGGGAAATGCTAAGGCTTTGTATAGATACAGTGATGTTCAGTGAAGTGAAATGGAAAGAAGACAAGGATATCTGGTCGGGTGGGTATAGGGTAATATCAACAGCAGCAGTAAATGGTGTAACGGGAGTACGATTCGTTATGAAGAGGAAGGTAGGGCACAGATTGAATTACTGTGAGCAGTTATGTGATAACGTTGTTCTCATCAGAATCGACAGCAAACCAACACGGACAAAAATAGTTGAGGTATACTTACCAGCGTCGCAAGCCGCAAATGAAGAGATAGACAAAGTATATGAAGTACTGAACGGGTAATTAAGTACGTTAAGGGAGATGAAAATCTAATAGCCGTGGTGGACCCGAATGCAGTTGTAGGGGAAGAACCAGAGGAAAGTGTTACTCGAGGATATGACTTCGTACTAGGAGTGAGAGAAGAGGGAGATTAATTGAGATCTGCAATAAATTTCTGCTAGTAATAGCGAATACCCTTTTCAATAATCACAATAGGATAAGCTATACTTGGAAAAGGGCAGGAGATACTGCAAGATTTTAGTGAGATTACGTCACGGTCAGGCAGAGATTCCGAAATCAGATGTTGGATTGTAAGGCGTACACAGGAGCAGGAATAGACTCAGATAATAATTTAGTTGTGACGAAGAGTAGGCTGAAATTTAAGAGACTAGTCAAGATGAATCAATGCGCAAAGAGGGGGGGGGGATACTGAAGTACAAAGGAATGAAGAAACACGCTTGAAATTCTCTTTAGATACAGGTACTGCGATAAGAAATAGATCAGTAGGCAGAAGTTGGAAACAGAAACATAGGTACGAGAAAACTAGAAGAAACCATCGGTAAGAGAAAAAATACTTCAGCTGATCTATGAAGGGGAAAAGTGTAAAACTTATCATGGAAATTCTGGAATACAGAAATACAAGTGACGTAGGAACGAAATAAATAGGGGTGTAGGAAAGCTAAGGCAAAATGGTTGTATGAAAAGTGTGAAGAAATCGAATAACAAATTATGTTTGGAAGGACTGACTCAGCATATAGAAAAGGGGAAACAGGCTTCACTGAAACTAAAAGCAAGAGTGGTAACATTAAGAGTGCAATGGAAATTCCACTGTTAGTTGCAGAGGAGAGAGCAGATAGGTGGAAAGAGTGAACTGAAGACCTCTAAGAGGGGAGGACTTGCCTGATGACGTCATAGAAGAAGAAACAGGAGTCAACAGAGAAAAGTCAGGGGATCCAGTATTAGAATCATTTAAAAGAGCTTTGGGTGCCTTAAGATTGAATAAGGTAGAAGGGATGGATAACGTTCCATCAGAATTTCTAAAATCACTGGGGCAAGTGGCAACAAAACCGCTATTTACTTTGTGTGTAGAATGTCTGACTCTGGCGACTTACTGTCAGATTTTCGGGAAAACTTCAGTCAGACAATTCCAAAGATTGCAGAAGCCGACTAGAGCTAGAATTATTGCACAATCAGCAAACAGCTCATGCATCCAAGTTCCTGACAGGAATGATACACAGAAAAATGAAAAAGAAAGTCGAGGATGTGTCAGATTACGATCAGTTTGGCTTTAGGAAAGATAAAGGCACCAGAGGCTGTTCTGATGTTACTGTTGATAATGGAAGCAAGACTGAAGAAAAATCAAGACACATACATACGCATTTGTCGACTTGCAGAACGCATTCGATAATGTGAAATGATGCAAGATGTTCAAATTTCTGAGAAGAATAGATGTACACTATAGGAAAAGGTGGTTAATATATATTACGTGAACAGAACCAAGAAGGATCATTAAGACTGGAAGACCAAAGACGAAGTGGTCGGACTGAAAAGGGTATAAGACAGCGCTGTAGTCTTTTGGCCCTATTGTTCAATCTATACATCGAAGAAGCAATGATGGAAATAAAAGTAAGGCTCAAGAGTGTAATGAAAATCAAGATGAAAGTATATCAGTGGTAAGATTTATTGATGACATTGCTATCCTGAGTGAAAGTGAGGAATAATTACAGGATATGTTGAATGTAATGAATAGTATAATGAATACAGAATATGGATTGAGAGCACATAGAGGAAAGACGAAAGTTATGAGAAATAGCAAAATGAGAACAGAAAGAAATTTAACATAAGGTTTGGTGAACACAAAGTAGATGAAGTTTAGGAATTCTGGTACCCAGACAGCAAAATAATTCATGACGGACGAATAAGGAAGACATAGAAGGCAGAACAGCGCAGGCAAAGAGGACATTCCTGGTCAAAAGAAGTCTACTAGTGTCAAAATTAGGCCTTAATTTGAGGAAGAACTTTCTCAGAATGTACGTTTGGAGTTCAGCATTGTATGGTAGTGAAACAAGGAATGTGGGAAAACCGGAACAGAAGAGAATCGAAGCATTGGAGATGTGGTGCTACAGAAGAATGTTGAAAATTAGGTAGGTTCTGCCCAGAATCGGAGAGGAAAGGAATATGTGGAAAACACTGACGAAAACAAGGATGGCAGGACATCTGATAAGACATCAGGGAATGACTTCCATGGTACTAGAGGGCGCTCTAGTAGGTAAAAGCTGCAGGGGAAAACAGAGATTGGAATACATTCATCAAATAATTGAGGACGTATGTTGCAAGTGTTACTTGGTGATGAAAAGGTAGGCACAGGAGAGGAATTCGTGACAGGCCGCATCAAACGAGTCATAAGATTGAGGTTTCAAAAATAGATATTTAGACATTTTAGAGTCGTATGGCATTGGTTGCTGAATTTTCGGCGTGAGTTTGATAAATACACTGTCTGATCGAAAGTATAGGGACACCTACAGGTGAACATTTATACGAGGGTTGTTGTTGTTGTGGTCTTCAGTCCTGAGACTGGTTTGATGCAGCTCTCCATGCTACTCTATCCTGTGCAAGCTTCTTCATCTCCCAGTAATTACTGCAACCTACATCCTTCTGAATCTGCTTAGTGTATTCATCTCTTGGTCTCCCTCTACGATTTTTACCCTCCACGCTGCCCTCCAATACTAAATTGGTGATCCCTTGACGCCTCAGAACATGTCCTACCAACCGATCCCTTCTTCTGGTCAAGTTGTGCACAAACTTCTCTTCTCCCCAATCCCATTCAATACCTCCTCATTAGCTATGTGATCTACCCATCTAATCTTCAGCATTCTTCTCCAGCACCACATTTCGAAAGCTTCTATTCTCTTCTTGTCCAAACTATTTATCGTCCATGTTTCACTTCCATACATGGCTACACTCCATACAAATACTTTCAGAAATGACTTCCTGACACTTAAATCTATACTCGATGTACGAGTGTATCTATACGAGGGTAAGTCAATTATTATCCTCAAAGTAGTTATAAAATTTTATTGTAATCAAATAAGAAACTTACAAGAATATCATTTTTAGACATAGTCTCTTTGCGTTTCAGTGCAGGTGGTCAATAGTTGTACAAGCTTCCTGATACCCTCATAAAAGAAGGTTTTCGGTTGAACTGCGAGCCAGGAATGCACCGCTTCTTTGACCCCCTTAATGCCGGAATGGATGAAAGAAGTGATAGTCAGAAGGGGCAAGTTCGGGACTATATGGAAGATGATACAGTAGTTCTAATTTGAGTTTCTGGAGCGTTCCAACAGAGGGGGCAGCAGTATGCGGACGGGCATTGTCGTGCAACAACACACCTTTTGACAGCAATCCTAGGCGTTTGATTCCAATTGCAGGCTTTAGCCTAGCAGTAAGCATCTCACAGTAACGTACACTGTTTATTGTTGTGCCCCTTTCGCCATAATGTTCCAGTACTGGACCTTGTGCGTCCCAAAAACCCGTAAGCATCACGTTTTCTGCTGACGGTTGGATCTTGAACTTCTTCTTGCACTGTGAATTCCGATGTTTCCATTCCATACTCGGCCGTTTACCCTCCGGCTCGTAATGATGGATCCATATTTCGTCACCAGTAATGATCCTGTCTAAGAAGTTGTTCTCTTCGTTACCAGAACGATCCAAATGTTTTTGCATATGTCCAAGCGCGTTTGTTTATGCAACTGTGTAAGTCGTTTTGGGACCCATCTTGCACAAACTTTATGAAACCCAACTCTGTTGTGGATGATTTCGTAGGCAGAACCGTGGCTAATTTTCAGACGGTGTGACACTTCGTCAATAGTTACTCGTCTCTCTAATAGAATCATTTCACGTGAACGCTCACTGGTTTCTTCATTTGTGGCGGTAAACGGTCGTCCGGCTCCTTCATCGTGCGTAACACTTGCGCGACCATTTCGGGATTTTTCAATCCATTCGTAGACACTCCTTTGTGGCAAAACACTGTTCCCGTACTGTACCGAAAGTCATCGACGAATGTCGGCCCCTGATACGCCTTCTGATCACAAAAAACGTGTCACTGAACTTGCTCTTCTTTGGTACAAATAGACAGCGGAGCAGCCATGATTAACAGCACGGCAGCGATAACGATACTAACCTAGCAGCTTGAAAAATGTGAAGATATAACAACAAATAAACAAAGCATGCGTCATCACCGTAAAACGACAGTACCACCAAAATAAACAAAAATATGACTAAATTACGGATAATAATTGACTTACCCTCGCATGAGTTGCGTCCACCATTCATTTACATGACTTCTGGACACTTTCCGTGAGGTGCCTCAATGTCTGTGGACCAATGGCACCCATTCTTCCTCAAGAACCGTAATCTGATAAAGCTGGGGTCTGGATAGCTCATCCCAAATGTGTTCCATTCGTTTCACCTTGGGAGTCTGGGCAGGCTCGTCGGTTTCAGGAATGTTAATTTTCACAAACCATTGACTCACATATTCTGCTTCATGACAGGATTCATTGCATGTTGTTGCAAACAGTCATCGTCGTCGAACTGTTCGTCTGTTGTACGCTGTACACAATGTTTTAAAACGTATCCTTCTGCATGTAGCTTTTGCTTACATTCAACAAGACTACCACAACCCAATCACAGATAACAGCCCCATATCGTAACGCCACCTCCTACGTACTTCACTGTTGGCACTACACGCGGTGTCAGGTAAGGTTCTCCAGGTATCCTTCAAACACAAACCCTTGCATCGTATTGAGACAAGGTACAGCTTGATTCATTACTCTTTTTAACTGTCCAGTTACGTGGCACTTTACACCATCTCAAGCGTCGCTTAGCAGTAACTGCAGGAACGTGTTGGAAATGAAGAACTAGATTAGATTATATTAGCACTTGTTCCATAGATCATGAATACGACACTTCGTAATGATGTGGAACGTACCAGGTTAATAAAAGGTGGCTATACAAGATATTACATTACACAAAATATTAAATGACACTTCATATTTTTTTGTGGTGGTTGCTGAAATTACCCACTTACTATACCCAAAAATTCATCTAATGAGTAGAAGGAGTTGCCATTAAGAAATTCTTTTAATTTCCTTTTAAATGCTATATGCCTACCCCCATGAACCATGGACCTTGCCGTTGGTGGGGAGGCTTGCGTGCCTCAGCGATACCGTAGGTGCAACCACAACGGAGGGGTATCTGTTGAGAGGCCAGACAAACGTGTGGTTCCTGAAGAGGGGCAGCAGCCTTTTCAGTAGTTGCAGGGGCAACAGTCTGGATGATTGACTGATCTGGCCTTGCAACACTAACCAAAACGGCCTTGCTGTGCTGGTACTGCGAACGGCTGAAAGCAAGGGCAAACTACAGCCGTAATTTTTCCCGAGGGCATGCTGCTTTACTGTATGGTCAAATGATGATGGCGTCCTCTTGGGTAAAATATTCCGGAGGTAAAATAGTTCCCCATTCGGATCTCCGAGCGGGGACTACTCAGGAGGACGTCGTTATCAGGAGAAAGAAAACTGGCGTTCTACGGATCGGAGAGTGGAATGTCAGATCCCTTAATCGGGCAGGTAGGTTAGAAAATTTAAAAAGGGAAATGGATAGGTTGAAGTTAGATATAGTGGGAATTAGTGAAGTTCGGTGGCAGGAGGAACAAGACTTTTGGTCAGGTGAATACAGGGTTATAAATACAAAATCAAATAGGGGTAATGCAGGAGTAGGTTTAATAATGAATAAAAAAATAGGAGTGCGGGTAAGCTACTACCAACAGCATAGTGAACGCATTATTGTGGCCAAGATAGACACGAATCCCACGCCTACTACAGTAGTACAAGTTTATATGCCAACTAGCTCTGCAGATGATGAAGAAATTGATGAAATGTATGATGAGATAAAAGAAATTATTCAGGTAGTGAAGGGAATAGTCATGGGTGACCGGAATTCGAGAGTAGGAAAAGGGAGAGAAGCAAACATAGTGGGTGAATATGGATTGGGGGAGAGAAATGAAAGAGGAAGCCGTCTGGTAGAATTTTGTACAGAGCATAACTTAATCATAGCTAACACTTGGCTCAAGAACCATAAAAGAAGGTTGTATACATGGAAGAATCCTGGAGATACTAGAAGGTATCAGATAGATTATATGATGGTAAGACAGAGATTTAGGAACAAGGTTTTAAATTGTAAGACATTTCCAGGGGCAGACGTTGACTCTGACCACCATCTATTGGTTATGATCTGTAGATTAAAACTGAAGAAACTGCAAAAAGGTGGGAATTTAAGGAGATGGGACCTGGATAAACTGATTAAACCAGAGGTTGTACAGAGTTTCAGGGAGAGCATAAGGGAACAATTGACAGGGATGGGGGGAAAGAAAAACAGTAGAAGAAGAATGGGTAGCTCTGAGGGATGAAGTAGTGAAGGCAGCAGAGGATCAAGTAGGTAAAAAGACGAGGGCTAGTAGAAATCCTTGGGTAACAGAAGAAATATTGACTTTAATTAATGAAAGGAGAAAATATAAAAACGCAGTAATCGAAGCAGGCAAAAGGGAATACAAACATCTCAAAAATGAAATCGACAGGAAGTGCAAAATGGCTAAGCAGGGATGGCTAGAGGACAAATGTAAGGATGTAGAGGCTTATCTCACTAGGGGTAAGATAGATACTGCCTACAGGAAAATTAAAGAGACCTTTGGAGGAAAGAGAGCCACTTGTATGAATATCAAGAGCCCAGATGGAAACCCAGTTCTAAGCAAAGAAGGAAAAGGAGAAAGGTGGAAGGAGTATATAGAGGGTCTATACAAGGGCGGTGTACTTGAGGACAATATTATGGAAATGGAAGAGGATGTAGATGAAGATGAAATGAGAGATACGATACTGCGTGAAGAGTTTGACAGAGCACTGAAAGTCCTGAGTCGAAACAAGGCCTGGGAGTAGACAACATTCCATTGGAACTACTAACGGCCTTGAGAGAGCCAGTCCAGACATAACACTACCATCTGGTGAGCAAGATGTATGAGACAGGCGAAATACCCTCAGACTTCAAGAAGAATGTAATAATTGCAATCCCAAAGAACGCAGGTGTTGACATATGTGAAAATGACCGAACTATCAGTTTAATAAGTCACAGCTTCAAAATACTAACGCGAATTCTTTACAGACGAATGGAAAAACTGGTAGAAGCCGACCTCGGCGATGATCAGTTTGGATTCCTTAGAAATGTTGGAATACGTGAGGCAAAACTGACCCTACGACTTATCTTAAAAAATGGATTAAGGAAAGGCAAACCTACATTTCTAGCATTTGTGGACTTAGAGAACGCTTTTGACAAAGTTGACTGGAATACTCTCTTTCAAATTCTAAAGGTGGCAGGGGTAAAATACCGGGAGCGAAAGGCTATTTACAATTTGTACAGAAACCAGATGGCCGTTATAAGAGTCGAGGGGCATGAAAGGGAAGCAGCGGTTGGGAAGGGAGTGAGACAGGGTTGTAGTCTCTCCCTGATGTTATTCAATCTGTATATTGAGCAAGCAGTAAAGGAAACAAAAGAAAAATTCGAAGTAGCTATTAAAGTCCATGGAGAAGAAATAAAAACTTTGAGGTTCGCCGATTACATTGTAATTCTGTCACAGACAGCAAAGGACTTGAAAGAGCAGTTGAACGGAATGGACAGTGTCTTGAAAGGAGGATATAAGATGAACATCAACAAAAGCAAAACTAGGATAATGGAATGTAATCGAATTAAGTCGGATTATGCTGAGGGAATTAGATTAGGAAATGAGACATTTAAAGTAGTAAAGGAGTTTTGCTATTTGGGGAGCAAAATAACTGATGATGGTCGAAGTAGAGAGGATATAAAATGTAGACTGGCAATGGCAAGGAAAGCGTTTCTGAAGAAGAGAAATTTGTTAACATCGAGGGATTTAAGTGTCAGGAAGTCGTTTCTGAAAGTATTTGTATGGAGCGTAGCCATGTATGGAAGTGAAACATGGACGATAAATAGTTTGGGCAAGAGGAGAATAGAAGCTTTCGAAATGTGGTGCTACAGAAGAATGCTGAAGATTAGATGGGTAGATCACATAACTAATGAGGAGGTATTGAACAGAATTGGGGAGAAGAGGAGTTTGTGGCACAACGTGACAAGAAGAAGGGACTGGTTGGTAGGACATGTTCTGAGGCATCAAGGGATCACAAATTTAGCATTGGAGGGCAGCGTGGAGGGTAAAAATCGTAGAGGGAGACCAAGAGATGAATACACTAAGCAGATTCAGAAGGATGTAGGTTGCAGTAAGTACTGGGAAATGAAGAAGCTTGCACAGGATAGAGTAGCATGGAGAGCTGCATCAAACCAGTCTGAGGACTGAAGACAACAACAAACAATGCTATATGGCTATCTGTCAGACTTTTGATTTTTGTGGCAGCATAATTTACCCCCTTCTGAGCCAAAGATAGATTTAACCTTGAGTAGTAAAGATCATCCTTTCTCATAGGGTTGTAGCCATGTACACTGGTATTACTTTTGAATTCGTTCGGATTGTTAATAACAAATTTCAGAAGTGAATATATATGTTGTGAGGCTACAGTGAAGATCTCTAGATCTTTAAATAAGTATCTGCAGGATGATCTTGGATGAGCTCCAGCAATTATTCTGATTGCACGCTTTTGTGCAATGAACACTCTTTTACTCAATGATGAGTTACCCCAGAATATGATGCCATACGAAAGCAGAGAATGAAAATGGGCGTGATAAGCTAATTTACTGAGATATATATCGCCATAATTTGCAATGAGCCTAATAGCACAAGTAGCTGAACTCAAACGTTTCAACAGATCTTCAGTATGATTTTTCCAGTTCAACCCCTTATCAATGCATACACCTAGAAATTTTGATTATTCTACCTTAGCTACCGATTTCTGATCGAAGTCTGTATTTATTAATGGTTACTGGAACTGGAACTGTATATACTGTGTTTTGTCAAAGTTTAATGAGAGTCCATTTGCAGAGAACCACTTAATGATTTCCCGAAAAACATCGTTTACAATTTCATCAGTTAATTCTTGTCTGTTGGGTGTGATAGCTATACTTGTATCATCCGCAAAAAGTACCAGCTTTGCCTCTTCGTGAATATAGAATGGCAAGTCATTAATATATATTAATAACAGCAGAGGACCCAGACCGAACCTTGCGGCACCCCATTCTTGATTCTTCCCCAGTTTGAGAAATCACCAGTTTTTTGCATATTATGTGAACTGCTTATTTCAACTTCCTGCACTCTTCCAGTTAGGTATGATTTAAACCATTTGAGGGCTGTCCCATTAATACTACAGTACTTGAGCTTATCTAGAAGTATTCCATGATTTACACAATCAAAAGCCTTTGAGAGATCACAAAAAATCTCAACGGGTGACTTCCGGTTACTCAGAGCATTTAGTATTTCTTTAGTGAAAGTATATATAGCATTTTCCGTTGAAAAACCTTTCTGGAAACTGCTCGGCTATTGTACCCCATACTTCTTAACTCCCCGCACTCAGGAAGCTGGAGAGTTTGTAGCAATTTGATTCTTTTCGCTGATTTCATGCGATATTCTACAACGATCCTCCGCAAAGCTCCATCGTTCCAGTAACCTTAGTATCACAGGTCTGTCTGGTCTTGGTTCCGAAGTACTTGTTCCTTCCCGTTTCCGCTTCACAGTCACATGACCTGTACAGCTCTGGAATAGTTTAAACGTCTCTGATGGATTTTTACTGCGGTGACATCCAGCGACTAATTTGCGTAAATGATCACTTCTGACCGATCCATTCTGCTATTACTGCTTCTTTGCTGACAACAAAATTACTCTTTTTTGTACTGGTGGGTCCGCCTCCCATGACATCTAGATGTCCAGATACTTTTGATCAGATACTGTATAGTATACCACGTGAATGTCTTCGTAACTTTTAGCCTAAAATGTGTTTCGTTGAAATTACACGTTCAGCTGATGAAAACCGGTTGGGGCACTGTAAACGCACTTGAAATATAGCTTTGGTGGTTTTTATAAACATTCAGTTACCGCAGTCACGCACCTGCGTCGCCACCAGGCGGCATACAAACTCGCAGTGGGCAGTGATTGTGACTCAGCAGTGTATTAGTCTCGTAGAACTCAGTATGAACATATAAGGCTGCACTGTCTAAGCACAATTTATGACGTGAGCACTCAAAAAGATGTTGGTTATCTGTTCGCCAGTTGGTTTGTGGGAAAGCGTAATTAAGATAGCAATTTAAATACGAATGAGGGACTTCCCCTCATCACAGTTTGCCAGCAGTATTCGAAGATACCTATTGCCAGGTTGTTAGCTAGTTCTAGACTTGCTCTGTGGACCATCTGCACGGTTTCTAACGAGATGATAGATTGCATCGAGAAAGATAATTGGTTCCACTAAAATGAAATATCTCTATTAGGCAATATTTGATTACTTTCAAACTGCCGATTAAAGGACAATCTTTCCATCAGAAATGTGGCTTGGTAAGCAAAGAATATGAGGGAGTTCTAACTTAAAGTATGTCGTTCGTCTCACAATTAAATATTTGCATATCAAAGAATTGAAATATTACCTTCACAAACCTTAAAAAATAAATTGTGGAAGATTTGTTACGTAGCAAGCAACGTTCACTTGCATCGTTACAACGAAGATATTCAGCAAATAACACGCGTGGACAACTGTACAGAATGTAACCACTTAGACATGCTGCAGGTATTAAATTAGTGATAGCCAACTAACGGGGTTACATCAGGATTTTCTTGAGCCGTGCAGGTGTGAAAAAAAGGGCACTTCGTACCAGAAGGTACAGTGTCTAGAAATGCATCGCTAAGACGAAAGACTCATGGTCTAAACGAATTCCACACATAGCGTGATGATTTATATTCAGGTCATCTCCCATGAAAGCGGTTGTGAACGTTTGTTGAAAATTCTTGCGACAACTATCCAATGAAGCTTAGCAACTTCAGATACTGGGTAAGGAGCAACAACATTTGAAAAGATGCTCGGTATTTCGGACATTACGAGTATTTAAAGTCACTTTAATTCGGGTTTAAATTTAATGTTGTGTGTTGTAATAAACTAGACATAGTGTTACAAAATCACATTGGACGTGATTTTGTGGCCATGTTTTGCCTACTTCTCTAGTTAAAAACAGACTCCAGTGATATTTGTCTGTGTTAGCCCCACTTTCAGTAACATTTTTATGGTATGCAATTTGTTCTTTTCACAGTTTGAGTCTCTAATTAAGATGAAAACATATTTTTTATACTGTAAAGATTGAGAAACTAATTTAAATGAAATCGATATATTAATTATGAAATGCACTTCAGTGTGACATTTGTAATAATTAAAAAAATAATTTGACTAACGCAACCAGTTTAAATAAAATGGTAAAATTGCAACTGTTTTTATTTTCCACAAAATTTATCTACTTTTAATCACTCTTATGAAGTTGTTTAGCAACTTATCGACTGACAGTGAACATCTTTCTATCGCAAACAACGAATGTAAACTATATGACAGTATTCCCGGTACACACTGCAGAGCCAAAGAAATTTTTACATGTGCCTAAAATCGTGTAGGGCCTCCGTGAGCATGCAGAAGTGCCGCAATACAAGGTGGCATGGACTCGACTAATGTCGGAAGTAGTGCTTGAGCGAACTGACGCCACGAATCCCGCAGGGTGCCCACAAATCCGTAAGAGTACGAGAGGGTGGAGGTCTCTTCTGAACAGCAAGGCATCCCAGATGTACTCAATAATGTTCATGTCTGGGAAGTTTGGTGGCCAGCGGAAGTGTTGAAGCTCAGAAGAGTGTTCCTGTAACCACTCTGTAGCGCTCCGGACGTATGGTCGGTCGCATTGCCCTGCTGGAATTGCCAAAGTCCGTCGGAATGCACAATGGACAGGAATGGATGCAGGTGATGAGACAGGAAGCTTACTTACGTGTCACCTGTCAAAGTCGTATCTAGACATATCATGGTTCCCATATCAATCCAACTGCGCACTTCCCACACCATTACAGAGCCTCTACCAGCTTGAATAGACCCCTGCTGACATGAAGGGGCCACGGATTCATGAGGTTGTCTCCATATCTGCACGCGTCCATCAGCTCAAAACAATTTGAAACGAGACTTGTCCGACCAGGCAAACAGTCCATTGCCGGTGTTGATGAGCCCTGGCGAGGCTTAAAACTTTGTGTCGCACAGTCATCAAGGGCACACGAGTGGGCCTTTGGCTCCGAAAGCCCATATGGATGTTTCATTGAATGGTTCGCACCCTGACACATGCCCTTGAGCATATCCGCACCTGCGCCGGTGAGTCCTTCATCATCTGTAGTGACTCGTTAAGCAGCCTACAAGCTCTCGACCAGTGCTTCACTCGACATCCTCTGATAATGATCATCCATGAGTCTGTTGACGCCCTCGAGAACAATGGACTTTGAGTGTCCTTCATCTGGAGCCCAGGACATGTCGGGCAATGAACTTGCTGACCATCTGGCCAAACAGGTTACCAGTAAACCAACTCTGGAGACTGGCCTCCGGCAGATCGATTTGCAATCGGTATTCCGCCGCAAAGATATCACCATCTGTGACCCTCACTACACCAAATAAAGTCCGTGTTATCAAGGAGACAACAAATTTGTGGCGGTCATCCATGCAAGCCACTCGCAGGGAATCTGTTGTCCTTTGCCGGTTTCGCATCGGCCATACGTGGCTAACACATGCTCACCTTCTCTGTGTCCGTCCCGATAGCAGAGTGGGCAACATGACGGATTGCCATCCTACTGGCCCGGGTTCGATACCCGGCTGGGTCGGGGATTTTCTACACTGAGGGATTGGGTGAGATGTTGCCTTCATCATCAATCCATCCCCATCCAGCCCGCAGGTCGCTCAATGTGGCGTTGAATGTAATAAGACCTGCACCAAAGCGGCCGGACCTGCCCCGTAAGGGGCCTCCCGGCCAATGACGCCAAACGCTCATTTGCATTTTAACGTCCTCCGTTCGCGAGGACCCACCTCGGTGTCGCTGTGGCTTCCCTAAGACGGTCGCCCACATCTTGTTGGACTGCCCAGTTTTAGCCGCTCTGCAGCGGACTTTTAACCTTCCCAGCACGCTGATGCCTCAACAGCAGATTTAGTTTTACGCTTTATTCGTGACGGTTTTTTTTTATTGTACCATCTAAGGGTGGGCATCTGACCTTCTCTCCGAGGCCTCCACCCTCCTTCCGATTTCACTCACTGTCATCATTTCTGTGCATTTTGTTTGCTTTGTTGTTCTTTTCCGTATGTGTGTTCAGCTCGCCTTGTCGTTTTGCTGTATATTTTCATGTGTCTCAGAGTGGCTGGCACACCCTCTTTTATTTTTGTGGTCAGCCAGCCCAGACCATTTGCTCTATGGCTTTAATACGTTCCTCAACTTTTTTTTGTGGTGTACTTCCCCCCCCCCCCCTTTTTTTTGTTCCTTTCTTTCGTTTTCTCTTTTTGTGTGGTTCCCCATTCCTCTTACTCCCTTTTACCTCCACAAATGAAATTTGGGTGTTGTTTTACCTGGAGCCTTGTTTGCATCAGGAAAAAGGGATTGATGAACCTGTAGCTTGGTCCCTTTATATCCCAAACCAACCTACACGCTGACGGCCCAGCATTGATACCTGCAGCAGTTTGCGGAAGTGTTGCACTTATGTCATGCTGAACGGTTCTCTTCAGTCGTCGTTGGTCCCGTTCTTGCAGGATCTTTCTCCGGTCGCAGCAATGTCGGAGATTTGATGTTCTGAAGTGTCCCCTTAAAAAAATTATACATGACTGTGCTTAAACTGACACACAATATTTTTTTAGCGCAACGCAATCTGACTTTCAATAATCCCTACAAAAGAATGGCCCTGACTGACATTAACCTATACATTTCACAAATCACTTACCTCACAAAAATCTTCGTTACTCGAACTACTGCAATACAGCGAGCGCCACTACTGCCAGCTAAATAAAAGATTCTAACTACGGAAGGCACTAACTACTGATGGGCATAGTTAGCAAATGAAACATTTTAATAGAGAACAAACAATGTATTTACCTTAATAGTCATAATATATATAGCAGTTCATGACATCCATTCTTACAAATGTACTGTTTCTGATGGACACACCTCCAGATTATCCATTCTCAAAAATCCGCCATCTCACTTCCCCACATCCACCACTGCTGGCGGCTCACCTCCAACTGCGCAGCGCTATGCGCTGTTAACAGCCAACTGCCCAACACTACAATAGCGAACAACAATGAAAACAGCCACAGCCTTCACACAGCACAGCCAGTGATTTTCATACAGAGCGCTACGTGGCGTCACCAATGAGAAAACCTAAACAGCCTACTTACATAGCCCCAAATGCACACACTTATTGATGCAATGTTGGTCAAAAGCTAAAATTTTCTCACAGTCCGTAAAGAAAGTCCTGATCGTTCATCACAGTAAAATTGCAGTGTTTTTTTTTTTTTTTTCTCAATGTCTGAACAGTAAAAGAGAATGCACACGGAAGTAGTGGATTTACAAGCAGTCTTGAAGAAGAAGTGTTGTCCTTCCAATGGAAAGACAGTGCTGACTCTTGACATGCAGACAGCTAATGGGACACAACAGAGCAAACCCACAGAAGAGTAAGTCGAAGTTGAAGAATATTGGTAGGTAGGTCATCACAGAGCAGACCCACTGTAGTCCTGGTAGAGTGTATGGTATTGGTGGGCCACCAGAGGTGCAGACCCACTGCAGTCCTTGTAGAAATAATGGTATTGGTGGGCCATCAAAGATGCAGACCCACTGTAGTCCTTGTAGAGACGACTAGCAGCCATCTGTTGCGACTGTGCAGGTGCACAATCACAATCGAAGAGTCTTGCGGAGAATATAGAAAGTCCATAAACCACTCACAAAGTTTTTGGAATTGTCCTTAGAACCAGCAATGCTGTTAATCAGTCCCTTGCTGAATTATTAACACACGCCCAAACAACAACAGACCTCTTTTTTCACATATTGTGCATATACTATAACCAACAGAAATATGTGCAGTGAAATGAATGCTTACAAGTTACTTAATTTGATGAACTGGTGTCAATTACAATTTTATAACATAAGAATACAATAACAAAGGTACAAAATACATCATTAAAGAACATAACAATACAGATTACATTTGTAGTAATAGGGGCTTTACAAAAGAATGGAAATAAACATATACATCAGTGTTACAGGAATTATGACATAAGTAAATACATAAAAGATCAGAATAACTTCTGAAACATCAACTTCACACATGAGCATTAAAACAAAACAGAATAAATAATGTCTAAAAATCTTTACAAAGTAAATGACATATTATCAGAAAAATTCTACAACGTAACTCTCATCAGATAAACACATAGAGACAGGAAGAACACAAATACCCAAGGGTACACAAACACGTAGTGGAATAACACAAGAGGAAAGGGCAGGGTTTGTTTTCAGTGTAACATTTGGTACTGCAGTCCAACCCAAAACTTCATTCCATAGATCTTTCGTCTTATTTCAATATTTGTTTCCACCAAAACATCCTATCCAAGCATGCTTTCTGTATTTATATGTTCACATATTTCTTACCTCATTATCTATTTTCCATTATCTAACCTCATCATTTATTTCCAAGAAAATCCTACCTAAACTTGATGTCTCTAAACCCTACTTTTTTGTTCATATCCTCTTTCAAAATACATTTTTGGCCAACGATTTTCTTATAGCTTCTCAATGTATTTTTTACAATTCATTATAGTTAGTTTCTTATATAGTCTACCCTCTCTTAAGCTAACTTAAATCTACTGAGCTCAGATGCTAAACTAAGGGACGAGGCAATGCAGCAGCACAAAACAATTAACACAAACAGCAATGACAAAAAAATGCAAATTGGCAAAGCAAGCAGCAGGAAATCTAAATTAGCAAAGCAATTGCAATATTACAACTAATATAAGGCAGTGTGCAGAAAACAAGAAAAATAAATCAGTAGTAAAACTGGCTTAACAGAGTAATACAAAGTGAAATTTAGTAGCACTATGCCTGGCAAACAGCAGCAGCAAATGCAATAACTTATACCTAAATATGACATAGCTCAAGCAGAAAAAAAATTACAGTAAAGATAGGAAATGTCTAATAACGATGTCACATCTTAACACTAGAGTGATGCACCACGAGAACTTACTCTAGCAGACAAGTTACCAAATCGTAAAAAATTATTTATGCAATTCCTGTGAAGGCAAATGTCTATTTATGTCCCCTCGTTTTCTTAGAAGTAAATCATAAAATTATTATTTACTGGATCTGTAGACAGAAAATATTTACATTAGTACATCTATTAAATTTTATTTTAACCAATGCTGCAGTGGAGCTAGATACTAGATATTAAACAAAATGAGCAATCTCTCAACTACAAAGACAATAGATATAAAATGTTTCTCATCATTTCATTAGGCATTTTAGACAATAGATATAAAATGTTTCTCATCATTCCATTAGGCATTTTAGACAATAGATATAAAATGTTTCTCATCATTTCATTAGGCCTTTTGGTAAATATAAATTACGAGCTCCACGGTGTAAGCATATGATTTCAAGTTTGAGCATGTCGTATTTGCGATGCTTTCTACAAAGACATGTCAATAGCGAGGATAATGGCCTCCTTCTTTCTCCACCTGTGCCTCTGAAAGGCACACACTAATGGCTTTTTTCCAGGCAACTGTCACGCAGTTGGGTGCCCACGACACATTACGTGAAGGTGGTCACTTAACTTTCTTACCGAAATATTTACGACACCAGTTTGCACTACAGTCGAGAATTTGCGTTACAAATGTGTAGAAACAAAATCCTTAAAATAAAATAGTGTCCAAAAATTTTCGTCAGCATTGTGACACATTCACGCATTTACACACATTTCGTAACTCTTTAAAGTACGATTCTTGGTTTCCAACGTCCTTTTTCACATATCAGAGACCCTAACCACTATTCATTACTCCTTACTTTATTACACATACACATATTCGACGACACTTCAATCTTGCGTGGACACTTCAACATTTCATCATAATAAATATGTAGCACACTCAAATTTATCATATAGCCTCAGCTTATTGATCATAAACATTCCTCAACAGCATAATACACATTGTCATCGTAATAATATCATAACACATCAGTCAAATCTCAAAATCGTCGTAGCTTCCTCCAATAATTTCAAAACCAAAAAAAAAATTCTCTGCTCATTTGAATAGTGTCATCTACCTCAAACGTACTTTAAATATCATGATTCCATACCAAACACATCATTCAAAGCTCTCATAGTATCACAATGGTTCCGAAAAAATATATGAACAGTTCACAAAGTACAGACAAAATACAATTTCATAAGCGTGAAGTTATCCAACTGTGTAATTGCGTAAACATGTCTCACTGACGTAGTAAAAAAATGTTTGTTTCTCTGTTAAATTATCAGATAGCTGTGTAATTTATGTGTTAGAGAAATATGGTACCGATGTGTAAAGTTGTATAAGCGAATACCATATTAGCTAGGGCTCCTTGTGCTTGCCAGACACATAGTACACAATGTAGGCGTGTACCGCCTGAGGATTAATGTAATTATACCCTCAGGTGTTACAGATTACAGAAATGGAATGAAATGTATCAGGGAAAACCTTTGTATCATTGTAATTCAAAAATCTTTAAAAATAAATGTTTTAAGTACAAAATTAATCACTCAAATACGTGTCCTTTAGCGCTAAATGTGCGTCTTGCTGTAAGATAATTCTGTGGAAGTGTCGTAGTTATCGTCCTCCGAAATCTAAGTTCTGCAGAAGTCAATGTACTTACCTCATCATAAACAAAAGTGAAATGCTATGCGTATAGATAACGTAGTTATTACGTACATTACCGTGATCAAGAAAGTACTACACTGCAACGTATTGTTGTGCTGCAAAAAAAGGCTCTCTCATTATAGCTATACCACAAAGTTATTACTAAAACATGCTTCACTTTCCAGAAGAATTCAGAAAAACTATGCAGATATAAAGCAGATACAGCACAAAAGCAACAATGTAAATTGTGTCACACGTTAGTGGCGTCGTGATATAATCGTGTAGCTTTCAAAGAAACCAAATACTAAGTCATCTTTAATCTCACAGAAAGTACTTCAAATAAAGAATGTCTTTTCAACTAAACCAAAATGTTGCTTTAAAATCTCATTAGCAGTATATGTTCTAAGTATGTAAGCCTTATAGTCGTTACGTAATCGTGCAACTAACAAGCAAGAGTGTACACGCACAATAACACTGTGTCGTCTGTTCACGATAACAATGCACTCGTAAAAATTGTCTAAATATGTTCCCTAGGTTCTAGACTGGATAGTTAACTTCAAAACATTGTTGCATGATAACAGTTTCTAAGTCTGACAAAGCATACTACTAATGTAAAGTGAAATATTTTGTACCAAAGACTAAGTTAAAAAAAAACAGATTATCTCTCAATAAACGGTTTTACATGTGAAATGTGGTGCAATCCTTTACTCTTCCTAGTACGCAGAGTTTCAACTTCAACGCAATTATCATGTGGTATACTTCGGTAAGGAATGCTAAAATTTTTCTCAAGGTTAGCGTCTATGTTATTTTTCGCTGGGCCAGCCGGCGCACGTGGCTGCCTGCAGTGCGAGTCATTGACTGTCTCTTTGTTGGCGCGCATCGTTATTGGGATTTGGAGACCTAACTTCTACAAATTCACCTTGTTGAGAGGGCCCTGCCCTGTTTGAATCCTGCCAGTTCTGATGCAATTCATGTCTGTCGTTACGATCATATCGTCTGTCGTCATGTCGGTAGATTCCATACTTTCTTTCTTGTCGGTCAGGTGGTGGAGAATTTCTCCCTGAATCGTAACTGCACGCTGGACCGTTGCGTCTGAAGTTATTCTGTCTCCCTTGACAATAATAGTTCCGGTTGCCATATTGTCTGTTTCTATGATTGTCTCTGTCATATTCATTACTACGGAAATGCGATCTTTCTCTGTAACTATTACTCTGCCAGTGGTTGTCATATGGGTGATGTCTGTTTTGTTCACGATTTGCGTTGTAAGAATAGCCTTGTCGTGTCCAGTTATTATTTCTTTCATCGCAGAATTGTGACGGATGTGACCTGTAATTGTTGTGTTCCTGTTTTTGCATCCCGCGATTGTCAGTGTCAATTTCCAATTCTTGTAACAGTCCCTGAAAAGCTTCAATGTCGTCTTTACAACGTCCTGCCAAAATAGTATGCCGTAAATGTTCAGGCAATTTGATTAAGCAAATGCGGATGAGTTCTGAGGGGCTGTAAGGGTTTGACAGATACTGATTCTTATGTAACATGTCTTTGAAATATTTGACAAGACCAGAAAATTCCGATTGTTCGAAATGTTTCATCATTATGATGCTATGTTTTACTCGGTCTTGTGTAGCTTGAGACCAATATGCTGAGAGGAAGGCATGATGAAATTCTCCTTCACTGTGACAATCGTGAATGACTGATCGCATTCTTACAGCTGTTTCATTCTCTAAGTAGCCACACATAAATTCTAATCTGTGCTCTAATGACCAGTTGGGAGGAAAACAATGCGAGAATTGATGGAGCCACGTTTGTGGATGAATGTCGTTGCCAGAATTCTTAAATGTTTTGAATTTACGTGTAGTAATGAACAGCTTATAGTCAAAATCATCCTGTCGGCGAGTAGCATATCGGTCACTGTTACGTCGTGTCGGCGGTTCCATCTCAAAATTCGGTGCACCTTGCCAATTTCTTTCATAATTTCCGAAATGCCCTGTGTTATTATTTTGTGGCTTTTCCGTATTTCTAAGTCCCTCTTCCCGTGTTGGAGCGCGAGTGTCCTCTGAAATACGTAATTTTTGTGTTACTTGTGCCAACTGATCTTGTACTTCCCGGATTTGCGTATTAATTTGATTCTGATTTTGTTTGAATTTCTTAATTTGTTCATACACTTCTGTGTCAGTGATGGCTACAGGTCTTGTGTCATTCAGATCATCATCTACCTTTGTAGATAAGTTAGTGAACTGATCCGAAAGTTCGGCTACTTTCTCCGATAGTGTACTTAATTCCTCCATGTGTCTTTCTGAACCTATTTTCAGAGTATCTACTGTGTCCTTTAAGTTTTCCTGAGTTTTTGCAAGTTGTGTAACCAAATCGGTAGATGCAACTGAGTCAATTTCAGCTTGCAAGGTCTCATGATTTTCATGAACAATAGTTTGCAGTTCTTTTATGGCTGCTTCGTGATTCTGTAATGCATTTTCATGCCGCGAAAAAATAGGTTGAAAATGCTCACAAATTTGTGTTTTTACGTCATTACAGACTTTTTGACATTTCAATTCAATATTATGTAACTCAGCAGTTAAATCTTCACGTGTTTGTTGAAGTGTGGTGTCCAACTTTTGAAGATTTTGTTCCATTATGTCTAACGTTTGAAGCTTTTGCTGTGTTTGTCTCTGATTTTGTTCCATTTGTTGCATTAATTGCAATAATAATGTATTAGTGTCTGGAATCTGTTTCTCTATGCTTTTTGGCAGTGCATTTTCACCGGCAACATTCACATTTTGACAAGCAGAAAATGTGGTTTGACTCATTTGAGAAAACGGTGAGGACCCAAAACCTGAATCTGCAGTATTTGCGAGATTGTGTCCTGTCATTCCCGATTCCTGAGGCAGGCTGTTGCCGACCGATCAATTGATAATGCTTCCCTGTTCACTAATTGTTTCACTGTCTACACCATTGTTTGCCACCCTCTCCATTTCCCTATGCACGATTACCAAATTACTATGTAGAACATTAGTTACTTCATTTCACGGTGGCGCTAACACACTGCTTTCGTCTACACTGTCATTTCTCAGTTTACTTTGGAGCCTAGTATTACGTTTTTCACACGCCATAATTGTCACAATATTTCACGCGATAACACAGAAAAGCACAATTTGAAGAGCAAAAATAAGAAAACACATAAACATAGCACTGAAAATAATATCTAGTTAATTGCAAGCACAGCTGTGAAATACTTGGGGCAAATCTACATGCATGCCACAACTGTTTTACTGTACAACAATGAAAAACTACAACTCTCTATAATTACACGCTAGCAATAAACAAAAGCTACACTGATTACACAAACTACAAGAAAAAATCAGGAGATTCCAGTGAGGTATCCTGGCAGGGTCGCCATATGAAACGTCCCCTTAGAAAAATTATACATGACTGTGCTTAAACTGACATACAATGAGCGCCACTACTGCCACCTAAATAAAACATTCTAACTACGGAAGGCACTAACTACTGATAGGCATAGTTAGCAAATGAAAGATTTTAATAGAGGACAAACAATGTATTTACCTTAATAGTCATAATATATATAGCAGTTCATGACATCCATTCTTACAAATGTACTGTTTCTGATGGACACACCTCCAGATTATCCATTCTCAAAAATCCGCCATCTCACTTCCCCACATCCACCACTGCTGGCGGCTCACCTCCAACTACGCAGCGCTATGCGCTGTTAACAGCCAACTGCCCAACACTACAATCGCGAACAACAATGCAAAACAGCCACAGACTTCACACAGCACAGCCAGTTATTTTCATACAGAGCGCTACGTGGCGTTACCAATGAGAAAACCTAAACAGCCTACTTACAGTTTTACCGGATTTCTGGTATTCATCGTACACTCGTTAAATGGTCGTACGGGAAAATCCCCACTTCATCGCTACTTCGGACATGCTGTGTCCCATCGCTCGTGCGCCGACTGTAACACCAAGTTCAAACTCACTTAAATCTTGATAACCTGCCATTGTAGCAGCAGTAGCCGATCTAACAACTGCACCAGACACTTGTTGTCTTATATAGGCGTTGCCGACCGCAGCGCCGAGTTCTGCCTGTTTACATATCTCTGTACTTGAACACGTATGCCTAAACCACTTTCTTTGATGCTTCAGTGTCAATGAATATTTCAGCTTACTTTTTCTGGATGTTAGTTATTACTTTGCGAAAACGTAACATTGGCAGCTCGTCTTTTGTATGAGGGCTGCAGTGCGTTTTTTACCAGGAAGTGGTATGATTTGCGGGGGTCGAGCCCTTGCATTGTACAACATGGCAACATATCCAAACAGCAGCTAGAGTGAGCATGGTGCCAGTGGGGTTGCAGTGGAAGATATGTGCGCCGATAGTGACTCTGATAATACTGCCGGGTGTACTGCTAGCCTCCACGGGGTGCTTACATCAGATCGGCCTGTAAACAATATGGCGAAGTACGCACATCACACGGGATTTTAAGTTTTACTTACATTTGTTTTATACAGATTGTGTCTACCGGCTCTTACAATATATCCTAAGGGCTGCTATCTGGCCTGGCTCATTCAGCAGACATGATTTGTAGATTTTGACAAGCATCTTTCGGGTGTACTCAATTTTATTGTTTGACTCTTAAGGTGAATAAATTCCCGCAAGTTGGGACTCCATAATTGTCCTTTTACATTATGGAAATACTGCCATTATAAAACTGAAAATGCGTCTATCCTGACGTGAAACCGGGAGTCGCGAATAAAGCACGTTGATGCTGTTATACGGCTTTTGGAAACGCCTTATTATTCTTGACTTTGTAATTGTTATAGTTACTATCGTAATTTGAATGGTTATTGAATGTTCAGTGTTGTTATTCACAACGTCTCTGAGCTGTGTTTGCTCTTCCAAGGAAAGTGTTTGTAGAAACTAAATGTCTCACAACAGGAGTACCTCGAATGCCGTCCGCATATGGGACTACTCAGTAGGGACCTGTCTGTGACGCGAGTTGGCTACGGGTTCCTTGGGAGTTACTTTGTGATTCAATGAAATGCCGATCGTGCCGCTACCAGTTAAAAACCGGCAAAACCAGGTACAAAGAATCGCTCAACCAGCTGTAGCTGGAGATTCGCCGTGACGGTTGCCAGTCACTATAATTCTTCAGTTCCAAAATATCAGTTGCCCTTCTGTGACGCAGAAGATATTACATATTTATAGCGTCATTTTAAATGTACACGTAGTCCTGTTTCTCCCTGTGCTTCACCTGTCGTTAATAATTCTTTTCATCAACTCCGCATTGTTCTTGGCAAATGGTCTCCTTAAAAAGCGTTACACTTGATCAGCTACAAAATAATAGAGGACAGGGCTATCAGTGTCATCGTACATTAATCTCGGTGGGAATGCTATACCATAACTGCGTGTTTGGTGGCTAAAGCGCGAAATATTCTTCTGTCACAACTCCCTACAACATAACTGATCTCGATAACAGTAAATAACCCATTAGCATCATTACATGCCATTAACACAATAATCGTATGAAATGTAATCAAGGGTTTTGCAGCCACAGTAAGAAATTTTTCAGATATGAATTGCTTGCCAACCAGTACTCGTATACAGGGTGTTACAAAAAGGTACGGCCAAACTTTCAGGAAACATTCCTCATACACAAATAAAGAAAAGCTGTTATGTGGACATGTGTCGGGAAACGCTTAATTTCCGTGTTAGCGCTCATTTTAGTTTCGTCCACCTACTCTCAATGGAGCACGTTATCATGATTTCATGCGGGATACTCTACCTGTGCTGCTAGAACATGTGCCTTTACAAGTACGACACAACATGTGGTTCATGCGCGATGGAGCTCCTGCACATTTCAGTCGAAGTGTTCGTACGCTTCTCAAAAACAGATTCGCTGACCGATGTATTGGTAGAGGCGGACCAATTCCACGGCCTCCACGCTCTCCTGACCTCAACCCTCTTGAATTTCATTTATGGGGGCATTTGAAAACTCTTGTCTATGCAACCTCGGTACCAAATGTAGAGACTCTTCGTGCTCGTATTGTGGACGGCTGTGATACAATACGCCTTTCTCCAGGGCTGCATCAACGCATCAGGGATTCCATGCGACGGAGGGTGGATGCATGTATCCTCGGTAACGGAGGACATTTTGAACATTTCCTGTAACAAAGAGTTTGAAGTCACGCTGGTACGTTCTGTTGCTGTGTGTTTCCATTCCATGATTAATGTGATTTGAAGAGAAGTGATAAAATAAGCTCTAACATGGAAAGTAAGCGTTTCCGGACACATGTCCACATAACATATTTTCTTTCTTTGTGTGTGAGGAACGTTTCCTGAAAGTTTGGCCCTACCTTTTTGTAACACCCTGTATACTGTAGTTGGGAATATTTCGTTACCGAGCACAACCTTCGGCAGTCTGCTTCCAGTCCATGTTTTTTATCACAGGCATACATATTCCCTTGAGTACGTCCTTAAATATTTTTGTGGTTTTGGCTACGATCCATCTAACAGTACTTTCTCTTCTTGCAAAGTACAACTTAAGCCTGAACAGACAACCCCGTACATCAGTGAGAGATTCTAGCTGTACAAAGATTGTTATTTCTAAATATGTGTGACGTTTGAAGATTATGCATGTATTCGAAATTTTGTGGTCTTCTTCACTGATCCAGTGTTTCTACATTTCAATATCACCGAGACTGCAACACAAAAACGGGGTTCTACTCCCTATACCGCTGACGGCGATTCATTCAGCGGATTCTGTGAAAAGTTTTATTTATGTACTCTTACAAGACACACGTGTGTCCGGGAATTGTGTGTCTGTGTGGAAGTCTCATTAGTTAGAGTGACTCCGCAATGTAAAATTCTGCGTCCGACATACTTCCATTCTGGGAAGCAGTTTACAGGAGAGATTCCACGAACATATTATCTTTTCATCCACGCCCGTGTGTGTTAGAGCAGCCCTTAAGCTCATTAGCTACAAATACGAAGTCAACCTACATCCATAGACACCGAAAAGAAAAAGAAAATAAAAATATGTATAAGATGTCGGAAAGTAACAGGGAGCCATGAAACATTCAAGTTAGGCCCACGATTTAAGTTACTTTACATTACTTTAATTTTACTTTTATTTTCCCTTTTTCCTACCTGATGTTACGGAGTAGAGGAGGAAGAGACAATATGCTTCGCACTGATTTTAATAGATACGTCTCTCAACTTTACTACGTTATTGCGGTGTATTCTTTTTAATATCTTATCTTATACCGTACATTTTATGCCACAGATTTCACGGGTGGTTTTTGTGATACTTATCACGAGATGATAAATAAAATTATATAAAATTATTTTTGCACTCAAGACAAGTTTTTCCTACAAATGAATCGAACCGTACCACTGGCATTTCCTACTGCTGAGCCTATGGAATCATTCCGTTTCACATCCCTACAAATTGTTACACCAAAGTGTTTGAATGAATTTTATTCTAAATGATATTGCTGTCTTAGGGTACAAAGTTTTCTGCTTGTGTGACGTGCACAGTTTTACATTTCTCAGCACTTAAAGCATGTTGCCCATCTGTACATCACTTTCAAGTCTTATCACGTTGTGGCTCAATGCTAGGTGTTCCATGAGAAATAGGAAACAATTTAGGAAGTGGTAGTACAGACTAATTCAAACAAAACATTCCACATAAAAGGTGTCCAGCGTTATTGATTACTGATATACAGTTGGTTATATAGAATCATTTCGCGTGTTGATACTCCATTTGCTAAGGGCTTAGTTATCGATTATGATTTTGATTTTTGAAGTTGTGTAGCTGTGCTTGAGTTTATACAACTGACGTTTAAAATTGTGACTGTGATTTTTTG
The DNA here is from genome assembly GCF_023898315.1 of Schistocerca nitens. Taxonomy (NCBI): domain Eukaryota; kingdom Metazoa; phylum Arthropoda; class Insecta; order Orthoptera; family Acrididae; genus Schistocerca; species Schistocerca nitens. Next base: position 164,146,441 of record NC_064614.1, on the reverse strand, counting down.
GTCAATTCTGCTCTGTAGTTTAAGCACGATACACGTTGTTTACAAATGTAGAGTTTGCCGACATCGTATTTGTACAAGATTTTTGTAATGGAAACACTGCTTCTGCTTCTAGAGTGTGCGATGTTCAGATTTTCTTATCGCAGAGAACCAGATTCTGGAGTGTTTACTCGTGTTTTCTGTAAACTGTGTTAGATTGGTACGGTGCCCAGCAGAGATATTTCTTCTGATCGTGCGAATGAACAGAGTGCGGATGAAAAACGTGTACATTGACTACATCATTACCATTTACATCGGATTCAGCACCTTCGAGAAAGAAATGAATGTAGACAATTGGCACTTTGTTGCTGGCGGCTACATATCGCCGAGAAAACACGTTAATAATGTTTACAGATGAAGCACGTTTCTCTCACGACAGTATTAATAACACTCGTAACTCATATTGGTGATTCGAAGACATTTGGGTAGAAGGATGGGTATCGTCTTCCAGCTTGACGAGGCCGCTGCACATTCTAATCTCCATGTGAGACATTATCCACCACTAACATTCCCCGGAAGATATTTCGGTAGAAATACTCACGTTTCTTCGTCATCCAGGTCCCCAGATCTTACCGCTTTAGATTTGTGCCTGTGGGGGTGGCTGAAGGGCGAAGTCTGCAAATTTAAAAGTAAATGCAAAAGATGAATTAATCTTTCGGATTATGAGCAGATAAGAACGCAAGATGACCTTAGGATTTATGAAGAACAGCTCTGAAATCAATCATTTGCCTTTGCTTAACACCCTCTGTGAGTACGTTTTAGAGATACGTTCTGACAGCTGTATCTCTTAAGCCAACAAAAATTGGACACCTATTACATGGAATGTTCTATTCGAATTACTGTATACTACTCCCTTCTAATATATTTACTATACCACCAGAAACACCTTGGTTATGTGCAATGTTTTCCAGACATTCCTCCTTTTGTAGACAACGTCTTCCCAATTTTCTTATTTTAAAATTAATTTACAGTGTTACTACGTAAATCTGAATTCCGGTAAAGATATCATAAAATAATTCCTGTTTTGCAGACATTATACCACATTTAGGCTATAAATGTGGCTGAAATCAGTACGTAATCACAAGAAATATAAAATTTAATTCCAGATTCACAAATCTCCCACGTGTAAGTAACTGCGTCCCGAACATGCCTCGGGAGACCCAACGGTACCGGCCGATCATCGTGTTATCCGCAGTCGACAGGCGTCACTGCATGCAGATATGGAAGGGCGTGTGGTCAGCACACCGTTCTCCTGATGTCAGTTTTCGTGACCGGAGCCGCTACTTCTCAATGAAATAGCTCTTCAGTTGACCTCACAAAGGCTCAGTGCACTTCCCCCCCTCCCCCCTCGTTGACAACAACGCTCGGCAGGGGCAGACGGTGACCCATTCAAGTGCCTGCCAAACCCGGGAGAGCTTAACTTCGGTGATCTGAGGCGAACCGGTTTACCATTGAGGCAGGGTGTAACGCCGGAAATGCATATCCTATTTCCATCTGTTGTACTGTAAGTTTTTTCCTTAATTTGTTACCTGAATATATGACATTTCTGTGCCTTTATATATTGTAATTGTTTTACTATTTGTATATATATATATATATATATATATATATATATATATATATGTATGCATTTATGTCGGTGTATAATTGGTTTGTTTCGTAAATATTATTTGTATTTTTACGCTGGGTCTTGCCTAGGGAAAACTGCTATCGAACGATTACATCGATAGGTCGTGTGAAGAATCAAAGTGTGTAGGATCTTTGGTAGGGTTAACTCTGCCGCGTGGAGCGCGGGCAGAGCAGTTGGAGTCTGGCTGGAGTAGCGAGTGGAGCAGGTGTGTGGTGTGACGCTCCCGCGAGTTGCCGCGCTTTCGGGGTTTAGCAGCATGTAATTGCGCTTGACTTGCGATGATAGTTTCTGACATGGTGTCGCGGACGGGAAGCATTAGCTGGCGCACATCAAGAGCCCGTTTCGTCTGGTGACCGTGTTGAGAAGAACGCGCGCCAACATCCAGCTTCTGCAACAGCGACGGCCGACAATGAGTGACTGTCGCCACCTCCTCGATCGACGGCTTCAAACCTTCAATCAACTAACAAGGAAGACCAAAAGCACGTAAAGTTTCAGAACTGTATGGCAGACCTCAGCTTTTCAAATTGTTCCATTTGCCTCGCAAAATTACAGCAACTCAGCATGAACCTTTGTTGCTCATTGTCCCAATTGCATTACCAAGCAGGGTCCCTTCCTTTTCCGAAATGAAACCGAGTGTCGTTGAAATTCAGACGCCAGCATTAAGGTACTATCATTGCATTTCATTACTTTAGTTTCCAAGTGCAGTTAAAGCATAGCTGGCTACAATAGTTAGATTACACAAGCACAAATTAAGAGTGCGAGTTTTGTTAGCATATTTTAGCTTACCTGTGACTGCAGCTCAGCTTGGTACGTACTAAATTTTATTATTGTTAATTATTCAGAATCATTTAATTCAAGTTCAAAGTTAAATCTCTTGTTTCTAAATTGCGTAGAGTCAAGTTGCTTTTGAAATGATTGTTGAGGTAGTCCAAGACTAACCGTATTCTGCTGGATTTCGATGTGCTTCAGAAAGAAAGCTCACTATTAACTTCAGTCACTAAATTAACTTTCGATTTTCCGGTTTTATTAATTCTTTTGCTAAATTAAGTCAGAGTGTAGCGAAATTTATTACTTCTGACAAACTTTCAGTTTTCACACTACACGTGTCAACCTTCAATTGCCACGCTTCTAGTGCTAATTATATGTGTAATAACCTTTCTTTTTCAGTTACTATAGTAATTGTCCTTAGGACTGGCGACCGTGATTTCCCCCAAATCTCAAATATCTAATTACCGCTAGTTAATTGTTGACGTAACGGCCGCACATTTACTTTCTTTATTAACTTTACCCCTTTTCAAAAATTAATTTTCACCAGTTTCATTTGCATTTTTCCTTTCATTAAGATGTAACCCTTTCCTCCCTCTTTACCGACAGATTAACTTCGGTGACGATTGCTTTTCCAAAATTCCCATTAGGTACACGCGGTTTAATTTTTCACTGTCATTAAGGTCGATAAGTGAAGGGGCTGTTACACGTGGCGACCTGGTGACAGGACGATCTTCAAATTTGAGGTTGTTCTGGACACGAATTTTGCATTGTGCAAATCTCGTAACAAAGTACTGGTTACGAAATGGTCGATACGTCAGCGAGAATATTAGTCTGAGGAATGCTAATTAGATTTGAGATTTGTTATTTATATTGAAAATTATTAAAATGAGTGAAGGCAACAATTACCAAAATTTGGTAGACTTGGGTACGGAACAATCGGTCGAACAGTGGGAAACACGCACCGCGGTACCCATTGTTCAGGGGCAGGCGGCTAGCATGAAAGACGCGACCGCCGAGACGCAACAAAGAGCAGAAATGGAATTCCAAACATTAGAAAATGTTTCGGAATCGGAAGTGAAAATCAAATCGGAATCCCTTGATGACGAATACGGGGGGACAATTAAAGAGGAAGCCGCTACGGAAGTAAAACCGGTAGTTTCCGGGAATTTAACTGATTTATTGAATGTTTTGATTAACGAAATCAAGGCTCAGTCTAGCAAGATAGAAACTCAATCGGCAGAAATTAAAGCTCAGTCTGAAAAAATTGACAGGAAGCTAGACAATCAGAACAAAGCTATTAATGTTGTTAACAACAATGTTGGAGTTGTTAACATAAAAGTTGATAAAATCAAAGAAGATATTGTTGTGATTAATACCGAAATCGGTAATCTTAAACAGCAAATGATAGGCGTTCAGGCGGAAATTGCGAGCATAAATACGCGTTTTAGTTCCGAAATTAGCAGAATCGAGAAAAGTGTAGGAGACCCAGTTGCTCCGATCATCGAGAATAAGGTGACGGAACAAATTCAATTAGTGAGAAAAGACGATCAACAGAAGGTGGAAACTTTAAAGGTTTTAGTATCCGAAGTAGATACCAAAGTGAGGAAGCAGGCTAATACCTGCGAAGAGAAAAAGAGGGAAGTGGAAACGCTTGCGACAACCACTTGCCAAGTGATTACGAGAGTGTCGGAATTAGAAAAGAAACTTGAAGAAAAACAGAGCTATGTGCCAATCTGTGCACATAGTTCGGAATTGTTGACGAAAGAGGAGCGGTTCGACCCCTTGAAAAAAGGCGGTATACACGCGACGGATTTCATTAAAAACTGTGAAAGAGTTTTACCCAGATCATGGACTAATGAGAGAAAAATTAATGCGGTTATTGATGTGTTGGCTGGTGATGCCAAGCGTTGGGGCTTAAACCTCAACATTACGAACCTGACCTTTGACGAGTTTAAAAATTTGTTTCTGGCTGAATACTGGTCAGAGCAAAAACAGCAAAGTGTCTGGCGCGAATTTGTCGTATCGAGGCCTTTCGATGCGAATTCGCGCGGCCCGATGAAGGAGTTTTGTGAGGGCTGGATCCACAAGTTGGAATATTTGCGTGATCGCCGCACGGAATCCGAAATAGTCTGGGAACTCTACAAGAAGCTTCCAGATGATACAAAACGCTACGTAGGAAGCAATTACAGGACAATCAATCATTTCCTGGAAAGAGTTGAGGACGAGGACAATTGGCGCAATAATCGCGATACTGGTAGAGGCCGTGGTAACAACAACGGGTACCACAGCAACCACAACAATCATAACTATGGGAATAATGCATACCGCAATCTTGGCAGCAATAACAATAGTGGTTCGGGCCGTAATGACAATCGATACACTGCAAATAATAACAGGAATGACGGAAACCAGTATCATACTAGCGTGATACGGGCTTCGCAGAATAGTAATAACGCCAGAGTGTGTGATCAGCCGCCTCAGCAGCATCCGGGGAGCGTATCTGCTGGGACGAGACAGGGAAACCATTAGCCGCGCCGGTGAGGGGCCGACCGGGCGTGGAGAAATTTTGGCGGCCCAATAACAGTAGAAAACCCAGGTGTCGTCGTTATGAAAATTCCGTGTGGAATAATCAACGACGGGAGAGTGTGCCAGTGTTAGGAGAAAGGAGTGCGCCCACAAGTAGTAAATCAGCTGTATACACGGCAGTAGGAAGTACATTCACTGTCAGTGAGAACAATTTAAGTAGTGTTCCGGAAATCGATTACAAAGTGGTAGCTGTAATACCCACAGCGGAACTGGAGATTGAGTTTAAGAATGATTCGCAAGTGTTGAGAGAAGATCAGATGTCGGATAAAACGTCCGTCATCGAGCGAGGGGATGCAGAGAGGGATGAGGTCTGGTTAAGGCAGTTCGGTCGCTTATACGACGAACTAAGAGATTATAGGGGTCTGTATGGGAGAAGCGTTTATGGGGAGCGCGGGCAGGATTTGCCGCGTCTCGTCCCGCAGGTAGATAGTGTTTGTGAAGTGATAGAAAGTTCTGGCCCTAACCGGCAGACTTTACCAGAAATAGTTGATGTTAATGGGGAGCACGACCAAGATTCGTCGTGTTTCGTCCCGCAGGAGTTGGATGTTGAAGCAGTGACGGAAAGTTCTGGCCCTAACCGGCAGACTTTACCGAAAGTTACAGTGGTAGAAGTAGCCGACCCATCCGACGCAAAACTCCAGTTTAAACATTGCGAAAGTATTGAGGAGAAAGATTACGAAAATTTTAGTGATAGCCGGACACGATTGGTAGAAAAGCATGTGGATTACAGCGTGTATGAGGTTAGAGCTGACATTATACGGTCAGACGATAGCAGTGTGGGTTGCGCAGATCTAGCGGAAGTAATTGCAGAGACTACTGGGCACATTCCTCCAGGTAGATTGGCGGATGATATCAATCTGGCCAAAGTGGAATCAACGAAGGTGACAATTAGTGAAATGATAGCAGGGCAACACTCACTAGTTGACGAGTTAGAGGAAAAGGTTTCGGTATTGGAGGCGAAGCTACAGACTAAGCCTCAGGACAAACGTGTTGAAATTAAGACTGTATGTGAACAGAGGCTGAAAAAGCCGCCAGATAAACCGGATTTAGGATCAAAGCCGGATGGTTTTTTCTGGAATGACCTGGATATAGACAAGGATTTATTGTGGGAAAATAAAGAAACAGTCGAGGACAAGTGTAGACAGATAGTAGTGTCTGCTAATATGCACGACCTACAACTAAACGTGTTGATTGACACCGGTGCAGAATTGAGTGCTGTATCTGGGAAAATATTTGAGTTACTGAAAGACAGACCTGGTATCGTAGTTATGCCAGTAACAGGAGTGAAAATTATCGGTGCTACTGGGAAGGCCAGTAAACCGGTCACAAAACAGATTTTTGTCAACTTCGAGATATGTGGGGCACGATTTGAACAACAGTTTGTCGTCGTGCCAGACTTGACTACGGGAGTAATTATTGGGTTAGATTGGCTATTAAAGTACCGTGCAGTGATTAATTGCGAAAGCAAAACTTTGACATGTACGTCACAAGATAAAACAATAGTAGTTAGTTTTGACGAGGCAGGAGACGATGTGCATAGGCAATACCAGCCTATACACATTGTTAACTGGCCGGATGGTATTGATGTAGGTATTAATTTGAACTACTGTAATGTGAGGAATCTCTGCATTGACAATAGTGTAGAAAGTGAATTGGAAGAGATAATCAAATTCCCTCCACGGATTGACATTAGTATTGGTGTGAAAAAAGATCGTTTGCGAGAAGTAATGAAGCTAAAAGCCGATGCTCGCGTACGTCGTCATGACGCTAAAGCGCGTTTTGCTAAGTTTGCAATCGGAGACTTAGTACTTCTAAAAGCTCATGAGAAATCGAGCGAGGTAGACAGTGAAATCTCTAAATTTAAGTTTGTTTATAATGGTCCATATAAAGTCATTGGTATACCTCACACAAATGCTTATTGCTTAGAGTATCCAAGCTCTGGAAAACTATTAGGTATAAGGAACATTGTAGGCTTGAAATTGTACCAACCTAGGGTTGATTAATACCACAGGATGGGTAATTTGTACAGTATGTAAATATAGAGTGTAAGATTTAAGGTTTGCTAGATTGCCATGCTTTTACCTGACCAAGGGGACATTAAAGAAGTTGTAATTAATAAGTAATTAATTTTGACTGAATGATTTAAGAGGAACTGATTAGTAATCATCTGAAAAATCCAAGCTGCTAGTTTAAGTTTTCAGCTGAGTCACAGTAGATTAAGGAATGTAAATATGCTTTTTAACTAGCTGTCAGATTTCATTAATGTGTGTTTTACTAGTCATTGCCGATGTACTTAGACGCTGTTTTAAGTTTCAGGCTAGTACATGCGTGTGATGATGGACAGTGTTGAGTTATCCACTGTGATAGTATTAAGGGACTCCTTGAGATTACTCGGGAGTGAGTTTTCCTAAATAATTCAGTGAAACGGACGTTCTGGAAATGCCGCTACACAGGAGAGTGAGATCAAGCGTGCCGGACAGGCGGGCGCAACAATAGTGGCAAGGTGGAGCCGCTGTCGGCTCTTGGGTCGCTGTCGGCTCTTGTGCCGCTGTCGGCATTCTTTGTACTTGCGAGTACGGAAGGCGGAGTTGTTTTTCTTCCCGGACAGCTGATGTGAAAGAATTCTGCGGTCAATATTTATGTTTTTGTCGATCTACTGTATATTATTTTCTTGTTTAGCGTTAAGTGGACTCTCATGACGAGTTAATAATTATGAAAAGGTTATATAAATTGTGTATTCTATGTAATTAATAATTAATTTGCGTATTTTGATCTACCTGTTTTTATGACCATGTACTATAATTAATTTTGCAAATAGTATTCCATTTCTTGATACTGCTAGGAATTTTGATTTTTAGAATATCTAAACCATTTTCTATGTTCTCTATGAATTTTAATATGTTGTCAACCTGTTTTATTTTGTGCAAGATGACAGAGTGGAATAAGATTAGGACTGTCTCCACTCAATTTTTATGGTCTAAAAAATTGATTTATGCTTAATTAGACGAATGCTAAATTTTGATGATGTTTTGAGCATATGCATTTCCGCTGTTTATTTTTTGGGACATTTTCTGAGTCTGTTTAGGTTACACGAACATCCTCAGACAATGTGGGGCACGTGTAACGCCGGAAATGCATATCCTATTTCCATCTGTTGTACTGTAAGTTTTTTCCTTAATTTGTTACCTGAATATATGACAGTTCTGTGCCTTCATATATTGTAATTGTTTTACTATTTGTATATATATATATATATATATATATATATATATATATATATATATATGTATGCATTTATGTCGGTGTATAATTGGTTTGTTTCGTAAATATTATTTGTATTTTTACGCTGGGTCTTGCCTAGGGAAAACTGCTATCGAACGATTACATCGATAGGTCGTGTGAAGAATCAAAGTGTGTAGGATCTTTGGTAGGGTTAACTCTGCCGCGTGGAGCGCGGGCAGAGCAGTTGGAGTCTGGCTGGAGTAGCGAGTGGAGCAGGTGTGTGGTGTGACGCTCCCGCGAGTTGCCGCGCTTTCGGGGTTTAGCAGCATGTAATTGCGCTTGACTTGCGATGATAGTTTCTGACATGGTGTCGCGGACGGGAAGCATTAGCTGGCGCACATCAAGAGCCCGTTTCGTCTGGTGACCGTGTTGAGAAGAACGCGCGCCAACATCCAGCTTCTGCAACAGCGACGGCCGACAATGAGTGACTGTCGCCACCTCCTCGATCGACGGCTTCAAACCTTCAATCAACTAACAAGGAAGACCAAAAGCACGTAAAGTTTCAGAACTGTATGGCAGACCTCAGCTTTTCAAATTGTTCCATTTGCCTCGCAAAATTACAGCAACTCAGCATGAACCTTTGTTGCTCATTGTCCCAATTGCATTACCAAGCAGGGTCCCTTCCTTTTCCGAAATGAAACCGAGTGTCGTTGAAATTCAGACGCCAGCATTAAGGTACTATCATTGCATTTCATTACTTTAGTTTCCAAGTGCAGTTAAAGCATAGCTGGCTACAATAGTTAGATTACACAAGCACAAATTAAGAGTGCGAGTTTTGTTAGCATATTTTAGCTTACCTGTGACTGCAGCTCAGCTTGGTACGTACTAAATTTTATTATTGTTAATTATTCAGAATCATTTAATTCAAGTTCAAAGTTAAATCTCTTGTTTCTAAATTGCGTAGCGTCAAGTTCCTTTTGAAATGATTGTTGAGGTAGTCCAAGACTAACCGTATTCTGCTGGATTTCGATTTGCTTCAGAAAGAAAGCTCACTATTAACTTCAGTCACTAAATTAACTTTCGATTTTCCGGTTTTATTAATTCTTTTGCTAAATTAAGTCAGAGTGTAGCGAAATTTATTACTTCTGACAAACTTTCAGTTTTCACACTACACGTGTCAACCTTCAATTGCCACGCTTCTAGTGCTAATTATATGTGTAATAACCTTTCTTTTTCAGTTACTATAGTAATTGTCCTTAGGACTGGCGACCGTGATTTCCCCCAAATCTCAAATATCTAATTACCGCTAGTTAATTGTTGACGTAACGGCCGCACATTTACTTTCTTTATTAACTTTACCCCTTTTCAAAAATTAATTTCCACCAGTTTCATTTGCATTTTTCCTTTCATTAAGATGTAACCCTTTCCTCCCTCTTTACCGACAGATTAACTTCGGTGACGATTGCTTTTCCAAAATTCCCATTAGGTACACGCGGTTTAATTTTTCACTGTCATTAAGGTCGATAAGTGAGGGGGAGGTTACAAGGGCCGTATGCCCTAACTGTAAATATGATAAATAAATAGCATCCACTATCAATACTACAACTAAGATGAAACATGCATAGGCGAAAAAAAAAAAAAAAAGACTGTGCTCTTGCTCTTACATGCTATTATTTATTGTTTTCTGCAAGCACAGAAATAGGGCTTAAACCCATTGCTATACCTTCCTCTCTTGTGATTTTTGAAAAATCTGTGTTTCATGATCGCATCTATTGAAAAGTACTATACCAATTATTTTCTCGAATATCTGATGTTTGGTTTGTGGGGTGCTCAACCATGCGGTCGTCAGCTACCGAGCTAAGTCCAAATTTTTTCACACGTTTCAATCTAGCCACTGTTACGAATGATGATGATGATGAAATGAATCCGTGTGGCTGGGGCCTCCCGTAGGATAGACCGTTCGCCTGGTGTAAGTCTTTCGAGTTGACGCCACTTCGGCGACTTGCGTGTCGATGGGGATGAAATGGTGGTGATTAGGACAACACAACACCCAGTCCCCGAGCGGAAAAAAATCTCCGAGCCAGCCGGGAATCGAACCCGGGCCGTTAGGTATGACATTCCGTCGCGCTGACCACTTTTTTTTTCATTTTGTCCGTTGTTGATCGTTGTGTTTGTTCGTTGCGGACGTCACATGACATCCGGTTAAGTTCGTTTATTGATCGTTTCACTCAGTTTTTTTATGAGGCCAACCAGCTCTCTTGACCGAACACGCTGAGCTACCGTGCCGGCAACCACTCAGCTATCGGGGGCGGACATGATGAAATGATGAGGACAACACAAACACCCAGTCCTCAGGCAGAGAAACTCTCCAACCCGGCCGGGAATCGAAGCCGGAACCCAGTGATCGAGAGGAGCAACACTAGCCACTAGACAATCCGAATTTCAGAAGCAGCATAGATCACAGTCAAGATAACTGCAATGCGAGTTTGGATTTCTCTTCGGCCTCACTAACACAAAATGTATGGTTTTCAAATACTTTCAGGAATCGTGTTTTTTTTCTTTTTTATATTTGAATGTTTGTTGTTTGAAACCTTTCTTGTGAGGGCATATCGGGAAAACTGAGAAAATGTACCAATTTTATTAGAAAGTTCATGCTTTCGTCTTGCTTCATAATTGCGTATTTGGTAATGAAAACACAAGAAAAGTGTTAATGGTTCAAATGGCTCTGAGCACTATGGGACTTAACATCTATGGCCATCAGTCCCCTAGAGCTTAGAACTACTTAAATCTAACTAACCTAAGGACAGCACACAACACCCAGCCATCACGAGGCAGAGAAAATCCCTGACCCCGCCGGGAATCGAACCCGGGAACCCGGGCGTGGGAAGCGAGAACGCTACCGCACGACCATGAGATGCGGGCAAAAGTGTTAATGAATCTAACTTAAGCAAGATAAAAACACGATAATATGTCGAAACAGTTCTTACACTAGCGTTCTCAAATGAAAACAAATATTAAGTTAACTTCAAACACACCGAAAATCAAAAGTTTTATCCAATAATATTACCCTGACGATGTTATAAAATTACACAATTGGTTGCAGAATGACTATTATATTGTTGCTGGAAAATATCGTCTATCTGCTGAATACCTTTCTCGAAATTGAGCCCCGAGAATACACGTGCTATACGCTGCAGACGCGGACACGAGGGAATGAGAAAAACTACGCACATCAGCTCCAATCTAAGACAGATCTTAAGTGAACACACTCTACTGCCTCCCACACTTAGTGCCTGAGTAACGCGCTGTTTATCTTGAGCAGACTACGGCGATAAGTGCGGACGTGGTCGACTGTGGCGTGTGTCGGGAGCGACCCTGAAGGCCTGACAATTCTACTCTGGCCTTGACTGGATGTACAATCTTAAACTACCCTAAGTGTTCGTAAGGCGGGAAACTATGTTTTTTCGTGGCTAAATCAACTGGCTGTGTCCACTCTCTGGGGCTGATCGACATGTTTACTGTTGCCCTCAAATGTTCCGCAGAACTTAACTAGCACAGCTCGTAGCTCGTAATTTCCAGTCCGGTGATTACGAGATACAAGCAGGTGTTCACAACAAAATATTTCGTCCGGAGCTAGCAGACCGGGATGCGCTCTGTCCAGCACACGGCCCTTCTAGGAAGACAGTGCGCCCATTACTTAACTCACAATTGCATATATTGTTGCAGTCTTCTTCCACCGTACTGAGGGTTTGCTTCCTGCCACAGCTAGTGTCGCCTAATGGGTGCTTTCGCTGCAATTTTCGTTGTTTCTTTGCCCAGTGGGGTTTCAGAAATAAACTGGGGCATACGGCATTGCCAGTTTCACCCGGTGCAATGAGTGTTTGCCCTTCGTTCATTTAGAAACGAGCTCCGCCCAAACAGAAGCTGTCCACTTGAACATCATGTGTCGTCCTCGGCAGGATCACGTGGTTTTCGAATGTCTACCACTTTACCGGTGACTCACACTGTTGTCATTCTTTCTGTGTCTGAAAAAACAGCCTCCCGCTGCGAACCTTAGTGCTTTCATAAGTTAAAAGGCTTTTGCAGAGCATGTATGGGTCTTATGCCCTATACATGTGAATGTCATATGAATTTTGTTTATGTCAAGATGTTGACGCAGTTCCTGCGTTCTTGCGTTTCCACATAAACTGAAGGGCTGTGTTCTCCTTTGATACCACCCCAAAATGGATCCCCTACTGTATAAAATGTTTACTTCAGCGCAGGTGTGCTTCAGATGACTCACCCAACAGTGACTCATTGTTGTGCGTTTGTCTCTGGCGAGAAATGCCCGGTCTGTACCGTGCATCGCACCCCTAATAGATCTCCAGTGACGAGAGTTCACTGGATTGTGGCTTTCTTAACTTCATGTTGCTGTGACCAGGTCGGCTGGGAAGCCTACCTTACACTTGAGTCCAATGCTGCAGAAATGCTACTTGTCTATCAACATGCAATTTACGTGGCTTTCCTGGCAGATTAAAACTGTGTGCTGGATCGAGACTCGAACTGTTGATGACTGGAAACATGTTGCCTGGTTGGACGAGTCTCATTCCAAATGAAGAATCCAGGCGAAAAACCTGATAAGTCCAAAATTCCAAAATTTCTGTTTTTTCCATAATTTAATAGACCAGCCAGTGTAGTTTTAGCTGGTTTTACAGAACTGAGTCAAGAGATATTCTGATATCTTGTAAGCACGTACAGGCGAAAAACATTATAAGTCCATGAAAGCCGGCCGCGGTGGTCTAGCGGTTCTGGCGCTGCAGTCCGGAACCGCGGGACTGCTACGGTCGCAGGTTCGAATCCTGCCTCAGGCATGGGTGTGTGTGATGTCCTTAGGTTAGTTAGGTTTAAGTAGTTCTAAGTTCTAGGGGACTTATGACCTAAGATGTTGAGTCCCATAGTGCTCAGAGCCATTTTTAGTCCATGAAAAACAGGAGAATATCCTGACAAGTGCAGAGAATGCAACAATAAAATTTTATGACTTAATGATTCCCATCCAGCGCAAGTCTGTTTTCACTAATGTTATCGTTGTTTTGTCATTGTTACCGCAGTCATTGTTGTGTATAAGTTAATCATTGTTGTTAGATTTGTGGAGTTTGTGAAGGAAGTTAGATCTAGCATTGTATTCTGTCAGTGTAAAATGAATAAAGAAGACAGTGACTCATCTACTTGCGAAGAAAACTATATAATGTCATCAAAGACGCTGACAAAGAAAAGGAAGAGGTTTGGTCGCGTTAGAGATGCCTCCAAACGTGTAAGACTGCAGTCACATGAAACAGGAGAACCATGTAAGTGCAAAAACAGTTGTTTTGATATTGTCAGTGATGAAAATAAAAGGAATATTACTAACATGAACACTTTCAAAATCATAACGAAATAAACCTCTATTTAAGTGGTTTAGTCACAATGGTCCCTGTACAGCGCAGGCATCCTAGAAGAGAAGAGCAGGAAGCAAAATTTTGTGATGCATCATATAAATTCAGTATTTGTATTACCATTAATGGAAGTGTCCAAGAAGTAGATCTGTGCAAGCAAGCATTTATGTCGTTACATTGAATAAAGAAGGGCAAGGTAGATCATTTACTAAAGAAACTTAAATCTGGAGACCAACCTGTACTAGACGGCCGAGGGAAACACAGATCCCGCCCACAGGCTTTGAAAAATGAAACACGTGCAATAATAAGAGGACACATTAAATCATTTAAAGTTCGCAACAGCCACTACAGTTTGACGAAGTCAGAAAAAATTCACCTACGAGAGTGTTTAAATATTTAAAAAAATGTCCCATATGTTCAAGGAGAAGTTTCAGGATCAGAACGTGTCATATGAAACATACCGCACTACACTGAATTCAGATTTCAATATAAGTTTTGGATATCCACGATCTGATACTTGTGGCTCCTGCGATGAGTATCCAGCCAAGAAGAAAAATTTGGAGAAGGAACTGACTTTAACATCATCTGTTGAAAATAAAGTAAGGCTTCATTCTGAACTTCGATCCAATGAAATAGCCTATGAATTGCATCTCAGAAAACAAAAAGTGTTCTATGACAGGAAAAAAAGGCAAAAAAAATCCACCAAAGATTGCAATTACGATGGACTATAGCAAAAACTTTCCTTGTCCAAATGTAAAGACGAATGAAGTTTATTATAAACGACAGCTCTCTGTATTTATATTCAATGTTCATATTTTGACAACAGGGGACAGCTATTTTTACATGTATCCAGAGAGCACAGGCCGGAAAGGAGCAGACGAAGTTTCATCGTTCCTTCATCATTTTGTGCACAATTTTCTAAATCCAGAAGTCAGACATCTGGAGATCTTCTGTGAATCTTGCGGAGGGCAAAACAAGAACGGAACAGGGTTCAGATTCCTTCACCATCTGGTCCATAAAGAAAAACGATTGGACTATGTTAAGATGACATTCCCCATAAGAGGTCGTTCATACCTCGAATGTGATAAAATTATAGGTACGATAGACCAAACTCAGGAATGTCAAATTCCAAAGGACTGGTGTCAGGTTTTTCAGAATTCACGCACACACCCTTCGCCTTTTGTCATCACTGATGTTGAGGAGTAACCAGAGATAATCAAATGCTGGACAGAGCATCTGGATAATACAATATACAAGAAGAAACTCCCTTTCCAGTCCAGGCCAATAAGAGAATTGGAAGTCACACGACACCATGCAGCACTGGTTCGGTATAGAGGAAGCTACAATGGATCATATGAGCAAGCTTCATTACTTATTCGTGGAAAGAAAGGGCTAGATTCCAGCATGAAAGAAGGCGAGTTCAGCCTACCCTCTGCTAAATATGAAGGTATAGTAATTCTTATACAGCAATATGATTTGAAAGGTTTTTTTATATATTGAAATAAGTATTTTTTTAATATCAGGCATATAGCTATTTAAATTAAGGGATTCTGATTTTTTGCGGTTGATCTTAAAATATCTGCTGAGAAATACAGAGATTTAGAAGACTTGAAAAGATTTTGCCATAGTGAAGTGGAAGTGTATTTTGATCATCTGTTCCGACACTGACAATGTTGAGTGTTTAGGGAAAAAGTTCAAGGCAATCGTAAAATGCGTTTTAGACAGGTACGTGGCGAGTAAAACTGTGAGGGACGGGAGAAACCCATCGTGGTTCAACAACAAACTTAGGAAACTACTGCGAAAGCAAAGAGAGCTTCACTGCAAGTTTAAACGCAGCCAAAACCTCTCAGACAAACAGAAGCTAAACGATGTCAAAGTTAGCGTAAGGAGGGCTATGCGTGAAGCGTTCAGTGAATTCGAAAGTAAAATTCGATGTACCGACTTGACAGAAAATCCTAGGAAGTTCTGATCTTACGTTAAATCAGTAAGTGGCTCGAAACAGCATATCCAGACACTCCGGGATGATGAAGGCATTGAAACAGAGGATGACACGCGTAAAGCTGAAATACTAAACACCTTTTACCAAAGCTGTTTCACAGAGGAAGACCGCACTGCAGTTCCTTCTCTGAATCCTCGCACAAACGAAAAAATGGCTGACATCGAAATAAGTGTCCAAGGAATAGAAAAGCAACTGGAATCACTCAACAGAGGAATGTCCACTGGACCTGATGGGATACCAATTAGATTCTACACAGAGTACGCGAAAGAACTTGCCCCCCTTCTAACAGCCGTGTACCGCAAGTCTCTAGAGGAACGGAAGGTTCCAAATGATTGCAAAAGAGCACAGTTAGTCCCAGTCTTCAAGAAGGGTCGTCGAGCAGATGCGCAAAACTATAGACCTATATCTTTGACGTCGATCTGTTGTAGAATTTTAGAACATGTTTTTTGCTCGCGTATCATGTCGTTTCTGGAAACCCAGAATCTACTCTGTAGGAATCAACATGGATTCCGGAAACAGCGATCGTGTGAGACCCACCTCGCTTTATTTGTTCATGAGACACAGAAAATATTAGACACAGGCTCCCAGGCAGATGCCATTTTCCTTGACTTCCGGAAGGCGTTCGATACAGTTCCGCACTGTCCCCTGATAAACAAAGTAAGGGCCTACGTAATATCAGACCAGCTGTGTGGCTGGATGGAAGAGTTTTTAGCAAACAGAACACAGCATGTTGTTCTCAATGGAGAGACGTCTACAGCCGTTAAAGTAACCTCTGGCATGCCACAGGGGAGCGTTATGGGACCATTGCTTTTCACAATATATATAAATGACCTAGTAGATAGTGTCGGAAGTTCCATGCGGCTTATCGCGGATGATACTGTAGTATACAGAGAAGTTGTAGCATTAGAAAATTGCAGCGAAATGCAGGAAGATCTGCAGCGGATAGGCACTTGGTGCAGGGAGTGGCAACTGACCCTTAACATAGACAAATGTAATGTATTGCGAATACATAGAAAGAAGGATCCTTTATTGTATGATTATATAATAGCAGAACAAACACTGGTAGCAGTTACTTCTGTAAAATATCAGGGAGTGTTGTGCGGAACGATTTAAAGTGGAATGATCATATAAAATTAATTGTTGGTAAGGCGGGTACCATGTTGAGATTCATTGGGAGAGTCCTTAGAAAATGTAGTCCATCTACAAAGGAGGTGGCTTACAAAACAGTCGTTTGACCTATACTTGAGTATTGCTCATCAGTGTGGGATCCGTACCAGATCGGGTTGACGGAGGAGATAGAGAAGATCCAAAGAAGAGCGGCGCGTTTCGTCACAGGGTAAGCGTGATAGCGTTACGGAGATGTTTAGCAAACTCAAGTGGCAGACTCTGCAAGAGAGGCGCTCTGCATCGCGGTGTAGCTTGCTCGCCAGGTTTCGAGAGGGTGCGTTTCTGGATGACGTATTGAATATATTGCTTCCCCCTTCTTATACCTCCCGAGGAGATCACGAATGTAAAATTAGAGAGATTCGAGCGCGCACGGAGGCTTTCAGACAGTCGTTCTTCCCGCGAACCATACGCGACTGGAACAGTAAAGGGAGGTAATGACAGTGGCACGTAAAGTGCCCTCCGCCACACACCGTTGGGTGGCTTGCGGAGTATAAATGTAGATGTAGATGAACCCACCATCGGAAAAGCGCAGGACCTTCTGTAGAAGATTATTAATTGATTACATGAGATAATTTGTTGTAACATGAATTTGAAATCTTGTAGTTACCTGCAATATGTTATGGACTTGTCATATTTTTTCTCTTTACGACCTGCCTTCGTAATAAAAATGCATCATATTACTGTAAATCCTATTCAGATGAGTATAATTTCAGCAGTACTCTTTCGCTGAAAGATATATTAAGGTCTAAAACAAAAATGAAGGATATAACTTGAAAAACTAAAATTTTATGAGTCTTGAAACTTCAGATTTCGTCTCCTGAAAAAAATAAGAATTGTGACTTATCAGGTTTTTCCCTTGGGATCTTCAAATTGTATCGAGCAGATGGAAGTGTACGTCTATGGAGACCTCATGAGTCCATGGACCCTGCATGTTAGCAGTGGACTGTTCAAGCTGATCGAGGCTCTTTAATGGTTTGGGGCGTGTGCAGTTGGAGTGACATGGGATCCCTGATGCGTCTAGATACGACTCTGACAGGTGACAGGTGATACTTCCATAAGAATTCTGTTTGATAACCTGTTTCCATTCATGTCCATTGTGAATTCCGACGAACTTGGGCAATTCCAGCAGAACAATGCAGCACCCAATATATCCAGAATTGCTACAGAGTGGCACAAGGAACACTATTCTGAGTTTAAACATTACTGTTGACCACCAAACTCCCCAGTTATTGAGCATATGTGGAATGCCTTGCAAGTGCTATTCAAAAGAGATCTCCAGCCCCTCGTATTCTTACGGATTTATGGACAGCCCTGCAGGATTCATTATGTCAGTTCCCTCCAGCATTACTTCAGACATTAGTCGAGTCCACGCCACATCGAACTGTGACGCTTTTGCGTGCTCGCAGGGACCCTGCATGATATTAGGTAGGTGTACCAGTTTCTTTGGCTCTTCAGTGTATATCCTCAACGAATCTGTTTAACTTGATCTATCTTCACTTATCATATTTAGACAATATATGGAAGCATGTCAATAACGCCTGTCCCTCAAAAAAAATTTTTTGAATTAGTACGATAAATATGCATACTTTCACATCGTCTCTAAGAAAAACACAAATGTGAAATACACAAATAACTTCCGGTAATATAGCGTGTAAAATGCACATTAATCCAAATTGCAGAAATTGAGACATATACATATAGGACACAAATGTATATGACTCAAAATGGTTCATGAGAAGGACACTTGATATGTGTATATTGATCCACATGATATCAATCACGTATTAAAATAATGTACTGAAACATCTCTTTTTTATGATGCAGCACGAGATAATGTTCTACAATGTCTTTTTTTTTTCATTTGTCTCATATTCTGTCAATGTTGATGTCGCAGTCTTCCGAACGTGGTTGTGACACCATGTACACTCGACAGCAAAAAAAGTGGGTCACGCCTGAATTCCAATGTGTAGGCTGCACCTGAATGTATGCAACCAACATAGCATATCTGTGTTGCATGTCGTCGCAACCCTCCACAGTACAGTCATTGTAAGATACACAATGGGTACCGCTAGAGACTACTAAAGAACACCGGTCTTTATGACAGTCCGTCCAGATGTAGAGTAACACCATGATAGTACAGAAGAGATCAGACAGTCCTTAACGTTTGTAAACTAAACTTAATTACAATAAGTGCCATTCCAAACATTATGGGACAACTAATTTGGTCACATAAATCGTTCAGTAATCCTTAGGCACAATTAAATATTTCAGACAGTATATGGATTTATAAAGTTGTATGGCAATTGGAAACAAGTTCTTTGCTGTCTAGAAGGTTTACCCAACACATTCTGAACGTCATTCAATGTTCAGTGGGGAGTGGTTTCGCATCAACTTTATGTAGTACTAATCAGTTATAAGAAAACAGGGTTAACAGCGGCAAGCATTCTACGGAAACCCCAACATTAACAGCAAATCACAAGTAATATCATTGTTCACATTACTCATCAACAGTTACTTTTACACAAAGTTGTACTTTAAATGACATGACCAACGTCTTCGTTCTGGATGCGGATGCAAACCCAGAACGTAAAGCCATTGTTAACGAAGCCTTATCGAGACTCGATCACTAGGTAGAAAGAGACGTCAAATATTGACGTTTGCACCAGTATCAGTTATCAGTTCTGAACTTGAACGTAAATGACGATAATGTTTGTACGAAACCAGGAACCCTAACATGACAATTACCTTCTTAGTAATTAACCTCGAAAGACGTTGCATATTGTTGCATTGTCAAGGAACAAAGGAAGCACATGTTTAAAATTGAAATGACATCATGTAATGCTGGTGACAAGGATGCGAACCCAGCACCCAATCGGATTGTTGAATAAGTACGTAAAATCAGAATGTAGACTTCACAGTTTGTCACCAGTAGTGAGGTTGGAACCTTAATGACGACTGACGTTGTATTGCCTGACCGGGATTCGAACCTGGCGCCTACCTCCGTCGTTATCTAACCAGGAACAGACGAGGAATGTCCAATGTTGGTCCACCATTAGCGAGAAGTGCGCACGTTTAACTAGAAATAAGGCGACGAAAACGTCTATGCTAAGAGTCGAACGCGGCACACATGGTTAAGAAGACACGTCAATAATCTAATTCTTATTCAGTAGTAGCTAGGAGTAGCATGTTTAGTTGCAAACTTTAAGGCCTTTCTCATTCCTAGTAACGTGTTGCCTAGAATCTGCGATATCATGGTGTTAATTTACAAGTGGATTGACTATCGTAAAGAGCAATGTTCTCTAGTAGTCGTGTATCATTGAGATGTAAATGAAGTGCTCGGGAGAAAGTAATTTCCGTCGTGCAGCACGTATTGTTTCAGAGACACTGAGTACATGTTATAAGTGCACAAAACGTGTATTATATACTACGTATATACTATTATTTGGAGAAGCTGTAGCCAAATCTGTTCACTTTTACGTTCCGCTTAGTTGGCGTGGTTGAATACACGTTTTCTTAAGGCTACATCTAATGCAGAGAGCTTACAAGAAAGAATAGTTTCCTGCGTCATGCTATTGCTAGCTAGTGAAATGTCTTGTGGTAGCTATGTTTAAAATGAATGTATTTTTGAACGTATTGTTCTTCAAATATTTGAATGAATCGTCAACTGAGGGTGTGCCTGAACATGTTATAGCATGCGTTAGTTCATACTACAGACTTGGGTAGGTTAGCTGTAACTTTTGATCCTTTAAAGGGTGATCGTGGCCTTGCGGCCCGGGTCTGTACTAGCCCCGGCTCGCGAGCTACGGGCCAGCCAGGCTGGCAGAGGCGAGACGCAAGTGAGCGAGCAGGCGGTGGCGTTGGAGGGCCAAAAACCCGGGACGAGCCAGCACGGCTGCGCCGCATGCCTCTGCCTCTGCCGCTCCGCTTGACGTAAATACACTCCTGGAAATTGAAATAAGAACACCGTGAATTCATTGTCCCAGGAAGGGGAAACTTTATTGACACATTCCTGGGGTCAGATACATCACATGATCACACTGACAGAACCACAGGCACATAGACACAGGCAACAGAGCATGCACAATGTCGGCACTAGTACAGTGTATATCCACCTTTCGCAGCAATGCAGGCTGCTATTCTCCCATGGAGACGATCGTAGAGATGCTGGATGTAGTCCTGTGGAACGGCTTGCCATGCCATTTCCACCTGGCGCCTCAGTTGGACCAGCGTTCGTGCTGGACGTGCAGACCGCGTGAGACGACGCTTCATCCAGTCCCAAACATGCTCAATGGGGGACAGATCCGGAGATCTTGCTGGCCAGGGTAGTTGACTTACACCTTCTAGAGCACGTTGGGTGGCACGGGATACATGCGGACGTGCATTGTCCTGTTGGAACAGCAAGTTCCCTTGCCGGTCTAGGAATGGTAGAACGATGGGTTCGATGACGGTTTGGATGTACCGTGCACTATTCAGTGTCCCCTCGACGATCACCAGTGGTGTACGGCCAGTGTAGGAGATCGCTCCCCACACCATGATGCCGGGTGTTGGCCCTGTGTGCCTCGGTCGTATGCAGTCCTGATTGTGGCGCTCACCTGCACGGCGCCAAACACGCATACGACCATCATTGGCACCAAGGCAGAAGCGACTCTCATCGCTGAAGACGACACGTCTCCATTCGTCCCTCCATTCACGCCTGTCGCGACACCACTGGAGGCGGGCTGCACGATGTTTGGGCGTGAGCGGAAGACGGCCTAACGGTGTGCGGGACCGTAGCCCAGCTTCATGGAGACGGTTGCGAATGGTCCTCGCCGATACCCCAGGAGCAACAGTGTCCCCAATTTGCTGGGAAGTGGCGGTGCAGTCCCCTATGGCACTGCGTAGGATCCTACGGTCTTGGCGTGCATCCGTGCGTCGCTGCGGTCCGGTCCCAGGTCGACGGGCACGTGCACCTTCCGCCGACCACTGGCGACAACATCGATGTACTGTGGAGACCTCACGCCCCACGTGTTGAGCAATTCGGCGGTGCGTCCACCCAGCCTCCCGCATGCCCACTATACGCCCTCGCTCAAAGTCCGTCAGCTGCACATACGGTTCACGTCCACGCTGTCGCGGCATGCTACCAGTGTTAAAGACTGCGATGGAGCTCCGTATGCCACGGCAAACTGGCTGACACTGACGGCGGCGGTGCACAAATGCTGCGCAGCTAGCGCCATTCGACGGCCAACACCGCGGTTCCTGGTTCAAAATGGTTCAAATGGCTCTGAGCACTATGGGACTCAACTTCTGAGGTCATTAGTCCCCTAGAACTTAGAACTAGTTAAACCTAACTAACCTAAGGACATCACAAACATCCATGCCCGAGGCAGGATTCGAACCTGCGACCGTAGCGGTCTTGCGGTTCCAGACTGCAGCGCCTTTAGCGGTTCCTGGTGTGTCCGCTGTGCCGTGCGTGTGATTATTGCTTGTATAGCCCTCTCGCAGTGTCCGGAGCAAGTATGGTGGGTCTGACACACCGGTGTCAATGTGTTCTTTTTTCCATTTCCAGGAGTGTATGTTTACCTTCTATCCTGGCATCAGTATAAGAGCGGCAAGCAGAAATACACATCAGGCTGTCTGTCGTAATGGCTCACTGGGAGAGGTCTATTCGAGATAGAGTCGTCGCTCTCATTGAAGAAGGAGAATGTTCCATCAAAGAAGCTGGCAGACGGTATGGCGTACCACATACCACTGCAACGAGATGGTGGAGGATCTACCTTGAAAGAGGCACCACCAATAGGGCTCCTGGCTGAGGCAGGAAGAGAGTGACCTCACAACAGGAAGACAGGGACCTAGTGTCTAGGAGCAGAGAAAATCCCTTCCTGAACGCGAAGCAGTTGCGGCGGTAGACCAACATCCCGGCTCCAGTGACACGATTCGCCGACTGCATGCATGACGATCCGCCGTGAAACAAGAGCTCAGCGAAGACAACGTTTTATACCGGCCAGCATTTGCGGAGATCCATCTGAGAGCGTCGTGGGACAACGTCAGTTTCACTGATGAGAAGGTGTTTTCCACCAGCAACGACGGTCCACGAATCGTTTCTAGGCCGCAAGGGACTCGCCATCGACGCGAATATGTAACCACGACGAGAAGAAGTGGCCGGCTATCTGTTACCTGCTGGGGTTGGATTTCTGCGAGAGGGGCGGGAATTCTTCACAGGATAGAAGAAACTCTAGACAGCGTGCAGTATGCCCACATATTGTAAAATGTGATGCTTCCGTCAGTGCGAATGCTGTACGCAGAAGGGGACGTCACATTGCAAGAGGACCATTCTCAAGTCTGCATTTGTTCAGCAGCGGCTCTCCACGATTGGCGTCAACGTCATGGACTGGCCGCCACGGGTGGCTGATATGAACCACATGGAAAACATGTGGGCTGAGGTCGCCAGAACATTAACAGAGAACTGGCCACGAAACCAACCAACTACCGCGGACTCTCTTTGGGACTGCGTCCTGGAAGCCTGGGAGGAAGTTGCTTCTTCAGGCTGTTACGTCCGACGGCTTATACATTCTATTCCAAGACGAATGATATAGGTACAAAATAATGAAGGATTCTGGATAAAATATTAGAGTCATTAAATGTTTTGTTATGTCTTCTTTTTCGTCATTTTTCCTCATTGGCAGCTAGTGGAAGATCGCGTGGCAACAGAAAAGATACAATAAGGGTTAGTTTTCCTTTGAGTTGCCATTTTAATTCAAGTGGATTTCTCTTGAATATACAGTTTGTTAAATATTCTATTTCGATTTCGTTTATACCCTGTCTAGGTACTTACAAACTAATCAGAAGTAGATGGACTCTGTCACAGTAGTTTTTGTTATCTCAAATACATGTCTCTCTTCCCCTCCATCCATGAATACACCCTCCGTCCTCCACACAATACGCAAACGATTTCATATTATGTTTACTCGATGTTAATACCTCCTGTATTCCTCTATTCTCTCTCTCTCTCTCTCTTTTTCTCTCTCTCTGACACTATCGCCGCAAGTGCCCTTCTATTCCATTCCCCCAAAACTTTATAAACAAATCTAGCGGTTTCCATTGACGCTATATTTTCTCTTTCAATTGCTGCTGTCTTTACCCTCTATCATTCCTCTCCACATCTATGAAACCGTATTCTCTGATCTCCCCTTCCCTATAACCCATTCTCCGTTCTGAAAACAGTCCTTCCTTATCTCTCGGTCCTAAGATAAAACAAACTGTGGCACACATCTAAGTAAGCAATACTTTGCATTTTACCCTTTTATTAAGGACTTCTGCACTTCTATCCATTCCCAGATCCCGCCCTCCTTCCTGTTACCTGTCCCTTGACATCTGCATCTACATCTAAATGAATACTCTGCAATTCATAATTTTGTGCTTGGCGGGGGGTTCTGTGGTCTGGTGGATTAATCTTGTATTGATGTGTAAAACGTGTAGGTTCACATCTCACGTCAGGCGTAGATTTTTAACACACACAAGTAACTCTCCTTCACCCCTAGTAACGCCAAGTGTAGAACGCTAGTAAGCTCCGTAGTTCAATATCCGCAGTAAAGATAACATCCCTTCGCTGTCGACTGGGCAGAGCGGCATTCGTTTGAGCTGTGACATATGGAGAAATCCCAGAAGGCAGAGACTCGTGTCACCAGCAAGCCGTCGTATACTACAAAACGTATTTCATTTAATGAACCAATGGCCATGTAAGTTCACAAGGCTCTTACTTTATTTGAAACTGAGACGTTGAAAATTGTGGTGCTGGACTGGGATTCGAATTCGATTTAACTGTGTTCCCCAAGATTGCAAACTCTTGTAGGCCTCCTCGAAAGGCACCTCTCTGGTTTCGAATCCTGATCAGCACAAAATATTCATTATTTCATTTCCAGCCCTAGTATGTGCACTCCGAACTACTAGTGAAAAATAGTTGCATTTTCAACGTCTCTTCGTGCGTTGTCAGCTGTAACGTGTTCGTTTCAACTCACAGCCACATGATGAACTTTTTATCACAACATTACAAGATCAAACGTTTCCTTACATCTTTTCAAGTTCAAACATTCCTCTTTATCCTATTGGCGAAAACTGATTTGGGTTTAACGTTGTGTTCGTTGTGATCACCAACGACGATATGTTGTGGGTTCAACTTCTAGCCAGCAGAGTATTTTCCATCACATCATTGAAAGTACAAACATGCCACTCCTAGCTATTATTTGAAAAGATTTTGATAGTTAAAGTGTCTTCATGATCACGTGTGCGAGGTTTGAATTCCATTCAGCACAGAACTTCTCGTCACCTGATGTCTAGCTAAACATGCCCACATCTCGCTACTGGTGAACCAACAATAGCTATTTATCGTATGTCCCCGGCTAGAAAACGACGGCGCTAGGTGCTGGGTTCGAATCCCAGTCAGGCAAAAACAATTCTATCGTCATTTAAGGTTCCAACATCTCGCTAATGGTGAAAACATTTGATATTTAACTTCTGATTTTACGTACTTCGTTAACAATCCGATTAAGTGCTGCGTTCGCATCCCTCTCGCAAGCTTTACATGATGCATTTCAATTTTAAACATGAGCATGCCTTGTTCCTTGTGAATGACACCATATTAAACGTCGTGGGGGGTAGTTCTCAGGAAGGTAACTGTTATGACAGGACTCCCATTTCAGTACAAACATTTTCGTCATTTATTTTCAGGATCTGAATTGATAACTGATACTGGTGCAAACGTCTATACTTCACGTCTCTTTATGCCTAGTGATCGGGTCCTAATAAGGCACAAACAAAGCTTAGCTTAGTTAGCAATGGCTATAGGTGCTGGGTTTGAATCCAGGTCGAGAACGACGACGTTGGTCATGTCATTTAAGGTTCAAATTTGTGTACACGTAGCTGTTGATGTGTTACGAGAACAATGATATTACTGGCGGTTCGCTGTTGATGTAGATATTTCCGTAGAGTGCTTGTTGCCGTTAATCGCGTTTTTTTACTGGTTCGTCCAATATCCAGTTTCCAGAGCCACTCGCCGTTGAGCGACGTTCAGTACGTGGATGGAAAACCTTTTTGAGAGCGAAAAACTTTTTTTCCATTTGCCGTACACTTTGTAATCCACATATTGTCTCAAGTATTTAATTTTGACTAAGGATTACTGTACGACATATGTAAAATAATCTGTTTTCTCAGAAGTTTTTTAATGTCACTTGTTGTAATTAAGGTTAGTTTATGAGTGTTATGGGGTGTCTCATCGCTAAGAATGTGTTTTTTAATATGTTTTGTATGACGATATTAGTTGACGCTTAGACTGACTGCCATAAAGACCTTTGATCTCCAGTAGTCTCTTGTGGTACCCATTGTGTGTAGTCAAACGACTGTACCCCACAGAGGTTTGGTGTTTAGAGGACCTGCAACACAGCTACGTTATGTGGGTTGTATTCAGCAGTGACCCACTTTTTTTGCTGTCAAGTGTACATGAAGGAATCAGGGAGTCGGCCAAGAGCAAGTATTAAGAGAGTGGTTTCTGAGCTCCATATACAGTCCCATGACCGTTAAGTTCATTAGCAGATCTATGCCACAGAGCAGTCATGTACATTCATCTACATCTACATTTACATCTACATCTAAATTTACGTGATTACTCTGCTATTCACAATAAAGTGCCAGGCAGAGGGTTCAATGAACCACCTTCAAGCTCTCTCTCTACCGTTCCACTCTCGAACGGCACTCGGGAAAACGAGCACTTAAATTTTTCTGTGCGAACCCTGATTTCTCTTATTTTATCGTGATGATCATTTCTCCCTATGTAGGTGGGTGCCAACAGAATGTTTTCGCAATCGAAGGAGAAAACTGGTGATTGAAATTTCATGAGAAGATCCCACCGCAACGAAAAACGCTTTTGTTTTAATGATTGCCACTCTACGTATCATGCCTGTAACACTATCTCCCCTATTTCGCGATAATACAAAACGAGCTGCCCTTCTTTGTACTTTTTCGATGTCATCCGTCAGTCCTACACCGCACAGCAATACTCCAGAACAGGGGGGACAAAAAAAATGTGTGTGAAATCTCACGGGACTTAACTGCTAAGGTCATCAGTCCCTAAGGTTACACACTACTTAACCTAAATTATCCTAAGGACAAACACACAGACTCATGCCCGAGGGAGGACTCGAACCTCTGCCGGGACCAGCCGCACAGTGCATGACTGCAGCGCCTTAGACCGCTGGGTGGACAAACTCTACCCACAATATCATCTACATGATCGTTCCAATTTAGGTTATTTGTTATTGTAATCCATAAGTATTTAGTTGAATTTACAGCCTTCAGATTTGTGTGACTTATCGCGTAATCGAAATTTAGCTGATTTCTTTTAGTACTCATGTGAATAACTTCACACTTTTCGTTATTCAGGGTCAATTGCCACTTTTCGCACCATACAGACATCTTATCTAAACCTTTTTGCAAGTCGTTTTGGTCATCTGATGACTTTACAAGACGGTAAATGACAGCATCATCTGCAAACAATCTAAGACAACTACTCAGATTGCCTCCTATGTCGTTAACATAGATCAGGAACAATAGAGGGCCTATAACACTTCCTTGGGGACCACCGGATATTACTTCTGTTTCACTCGATGACTTTCCGTCTATTACTACGAACTGTGACCTTTCTGACAGGAAATCACGGATCCAGCCGCACAACTGAGGTGATATTCCATAGGCACGCAGTTTGGTTAGAAGACGCGCTTGTGAGGAACGGTATCGAAAGCCTTCTGGAAATCTAAAAATATGGAATCAATTTGACATCCCCTGTCGATAGCACTAATTACTTCATGAGTATAAAGAGCTATTTTCTGAATCCATGCTATGTGTCAATAAATCATTTTCTTCG
Source organism: Schistocerca nitens (assembly GCF_023898315.1). Classification (NCBI taxonomy): domain Eukaryota; kingdom Metazoa; phylum Arthropoda; class Insecta; order Orthoptera; family Acrididae; genus Schistocerca; species Schistocerca nitens. Next base: position 164,118,731 of record NC_064614.1, on the reverse strand, counting down.
AGGTACTTCACAGTGTTCCAATACAGTATACTGCAAATCGACGTTAGTGATATGGGCCTGTAATTCAACGGATTACTCCTACTTCCCTTTTTGGGTATTGGTGTGACTTGAGCAATTCTCCAGTGTTTAGTAGGGATCCTTCTGTGAGCTAGTGATTGTATATAATTGCTAAATATGAAGCTATTTTATCAGCATACTCTGAGAGAAACTTGACTGGTATACAACCTAGACCGGAGGCCTTGCCTTCATTAAGTGATTTAAGCTGTTTCGTTACTCCGAGGATATCTACTTCTATGTTTTTCATTTTGGCAGTTGTTCTTGATTGGAATTCAGGAATATTTACTTCGTCTTCGATGGCGTATAGTAGTGTTAACCCATCATATCCGGCGTTATTAAATATCAGTGTTCTTATGTATTTTTGCACTCTGCTGTACTCATTTCCTATAGGATACGATGCTATTGACATCCGGCTAAACATTTCTAGGTAGTATGTTAAACCTGTTTTCCTAGTAAAGGTTGTAAGTAAGGAAGGGATGTGGGAAGGTATGTTCTTCTTTCTTCTAGCCCATCTTCCTTCTTCTCTGTCTTCTGCGATGTTTGTTCTGTATTTGCCGCTTCTTGCTTTTTTTTTATCTTGTTTTTTCCTCTGGGCTGGGATATAGTAATTAGGATTTCTAAGATTTATGACTGCTGATTTCCAGGAATTACTTATGTTAACAACGTGTAAGGGATGATGTGCCTTATTTTTAACACATTCGCCCCTATGTGTCTTTCAGCGGTCTTTTTATTTATAGCACTCTCCTGTCGTAGATATGCCTATCATCATGGCAACTAACCCTCATAGTGATACCTTTTATAGCTCCAGGCTGCGCTGTCGGAGAGAAATATTGCTGACCAGCTCTTCTAAATTGCGTTTGTCGCTCCTGTGTCCGCCTGGCGCCTGGTTCCATCTTTGTAGATGAACATTTCGGCTAATTTGCTCTGTACTGTCTTCTCAAAATAATATGCTGCTGTAGCAATAGGAGCAGTAAACCCAAACGTCTCTCCTCTCACTCTGTCTGCCTTTCCCCCTCGCCGTTACTCAGCCATCTCATCTGACCCGGGATGTTCACGTTGACCCTATGGATCGTCATCAACTTATGACGTCATCCTATAGTACTAGACATTCACTCATGTTACAAAAATGTTCTAACGAATGATAAACTTTTTTCAGATCTTTTTTCATGGCTGCCCTGAATCTCTATAATAGGCCCCAGCCTTGTTTAGTAATCATTTTGATCAAATTCTGTTTTTTTTTTCATTACGTATGCTAATCATCGATAATCTTAAGCAAGTTTCCTCAGCTTCTTAGGAAAATAGTCAGGGTATAGAGTAATGGTGATGTATGTTGAAAACGTTAGTTATCACAGAGTTATTTCTTGGATTCCAAACCTCGTTAGGTTTTTCATGCAAATATATTTTCATCAAATTATCTCAGAAATATGCTACCAAATTATTCGATTACCTGTAGTATTACTGTACCTCTGAGGCATAATTCTAGCCCTTTTTTATCTTTGTTTTTTCATCACCTTTTCAGGTAAGAAATTATGTCAATATACTGGCAATAATTTCCAATCCTCTTCAATTAATTCAAAGATTCTTTCCATTTGTACACCTGCAATTTGGATTATAAGTGACCTGCAGATAAAAACTCAGGCAATCTTTTGAACCCTCACAATCATCCCTCATAAGCTTCTAAATGGCTTACATAGTGCATCCCCAGTGGATTTCCTGTTTTCGCCTTCCATTTATGCTTTATCCCTAGAACCTTCGAAGCCTAACCAACAACTGGTTCTCTAACTTTTCACATCTTAAACACCGGAAGTTCACGTTCTGTGTTGCTTTGATTGATTAGCTGTTCCGAAATGGCTGTCATCTCACTCCTGCAGTCAATACTGTACTCACAATTGTGCTACCAATTTGAGCCCTTATTACTGGGTGTAACTCAAGTGGTAAATTTCGTTCATTGTCTCTCATGAAAGCTTCTTCAGTCGCGTCATACACAAGCCTATTGATCTTTCTACAAACACCCAACTTTGTGGTAGAGGTACATCGATTACTTCATCTTCTTTTATCTGGATGGCTTTCCCAGCCTTTGCTGGTATAATTTCGCCGTACTCTTCCATGTATGTTCGCATTATCACGTCACAATCCCCTGAATTATATATATCGGATTTGCAGTCAGTTGTACTCCAGCTTGGGTTTCGCGTCACTGATCGTAATCCTCATGAACTGTACTCACTCCATTCTCTGCATTAAATATTGGGTATAAACAGTCTAATGTCTCATCATCTTCCATTGTGTTATTTCGATTGGTGGAACTGCTGCCTTATCGTCAGTCAAATCCCAGTGAATTGTATCCCAACAAGCTAATTGTGCTTTCGATGCTGAATGTTCTGTCTCTATAACTGTAAGACAATCATTTTGTTTACTCGTAACTACACAATTTTTCCTGGGTTGTGCATTATCCTCCTGGTTCCTCACTTCTACATCTAGTCAATTCTGACGTTTACTTGGCTTAGGTAGCCTAACCTCAGCCTCAGGCAATTCGTTTTTCCTTTCTGATTTGATGTACTCGGATTCTGTGGTTCTTTTACTGGACCTGGAGAGTTGTTTGAATTTGAGTAGTTCTGATTCTGTGGCTGAAACCAGTTTGTTCTATTGTAACCATTTTGCCAGTTCCCATTTCTATTATTACTATTATTTCGGTAAAACAGACTGTTGTAGCCATTACGTTTTCGACCTGAATTCCAATTTTCATGGTTTCGTCCATTATTGCAGCCTGAATTCTGAATTGACCATTACTATTGTCATTGTTCCCATTTCCTTTCCCAGGTCATCACTGTTATTGTCTTGATTTCTTGGATTTCATGCATCATCCTCACTGAATACAAAATCTAACTCACGAACGATTCCCTTGAAAGTCCACACGTTGATTCCTGATCTACCTACTAGAAATCGTTAGTATCTTAATGGGAGTTTAATTGTGCAGAAACATATTAGTTCTCGACCACTGTATGGATTATCTAAGCATTGATTCTTCTTTACCACATTCTCAAAGACTTTAAGTGGACTCTTTTCTTGCGAATTCTCACCCAGTATCTTCCGATGCAATTCATGTTTGTTTCTACTACTTCTGTGCTTCAGGATACCAATATCGTGATAAAAATGACAATTTAAACTCTTCATACAATCTACAAGTTAGAGCTATCTTTTGCGTCGTTTCTGCGATCGCACCGTTCATGTGTGCACAGATGAAAGCTCACGTGTATCATAATTACCAACGTTCAGGTGAACCCATCTGAAACTGATTGATAAAGGTACTTGGATGGAAGGAATTTCTGTCTTCTTTCTAATGCTGAAATTTCCTGACAGTGAGGAAGTGGTCATTGTGAAATTTAGTGTTGGCACCATATGATGTTTGTTCCAAACCACCACTGCTTCCTCCAATCGTACCTCTATCATTTACGTCTGTGTGTTGTACTGCCACTGGGTATTTCACACTTCCGCTATCCTCTACATTTGTATTAAACAATTGTGACGGTACACAATTGTTCATCTCAAGTTGAGCCGGACGTCCTATATGTTTTGTCATTGTTACTGGTGTTCGATTTGGGCACATACTGTCCATGATAAGATCGGTATACATTCTTGCCAGTGCAATCAGTCTCTGGTGTGGCCTGTACCGTTCCGTATAGCTACTTGGTGTTACCTGATGTACTTGTTGTTGTACTGCATATTGCTCTCGTGTAGGGTAGTCAGCTTACGTTACATTTCGCACTTGATGTATCGGATGGTTTTGTTGTGCTCCACGCAATTCTGTCTCTATAAGAGGTATCCTCTCTCTCTAACCATTTGTTACGTTCGTTGTCAGTTTGCCAGTCCCCACTGCATGCATCGGGAATGTCGCTTTTTCTCTTGTTTTGTCCCTTTGTACATTTTTGCACTCGGAGATGCAGCTACATTCTCGTCTCTCCACATTTTCGCGATCTTTTGCGTCTCGAAATACACGGCAGATGACTTTGTTACGACCGTTACAGTGTCCCCGCTTGAATTTACAGAGGATTCAGTCGTCGTAATCGACTGTGAACACACGCAGTCGTTGTCACTTGACCTTCTATACTTCGCCGTAATTCGGCTTTAATTCTTTGGAACTGCCCCTTGTTTTTCGATTCGATCTTCAAAAATATATCAAATCTTTTCAGAGTTGCATTCGTAACCTGTCTTTGAACTGTTGTCTCATCGATAACCTGTTGTGCCTTACGAGTTGTTTTCGTTGCAGAGGCATCTACCTGTTGCTTGACCTCTTTGAGACACTGTTGAGTATCGTCACGCAACTTGGTTATATCTTCTTCCACCTCATCAATATCTGTTCTCATTTGTCTACGACCTACCGTAAGTGCTTCAATCACGTCCCGTGATTCTTTTGCATCTTTCCGAATTTGATCTAATTGCAACTGATGTCAATTTCCCCTTGCTCTAAATTTCTATGCCTGTATTCGTCTGTGCAAACATCCTTTCGGTTTAACGTCCTTGTGTCAACAAATCCTCTAGCACACTTTGCATGATTTGCTCCAAATATTGAAACATTGCAAACATATTTTCTGGTGCGTTTATATCTTTGCCAGTAGTCATTTGATGTGATATTCCTCTCTTCTGTCTTTCCCACGCCGTTTCTTAAGTTCTGAATAAAGTGCAGTTGCCCTGACACTCATTCCTTCGCCCCTATCATGTGACAACTGGTTCACTACGACTACGCTTGTTCGAACTACTGCAATCCCGTGTTATCTGAATTTACGTCTCTGCCACGGTCTGCTTCTTCTTTATTCTCGCTATCAACTCTTTGATGTAAATGCCTTCAATCTATCTCAGTTTCATGATATGACGTTCTCGTTGCTAAATCGCGCTGTTCACCCTACTCCTCTTGCTGTAATACACGCTCGACCCCTTCCAGATCTTCTACCTGCTGTCTTTCATCTGGCCTATGTCTTTCCATCATTACTGATCTTTCTAATGATCTATGAGCTTCGAGCCGTTCACGCGCCTGACTTCATGATAATACGACTTAGCGCGCCTCTAAAACAGCATACATAGTCCTGTATGAATTATAGAATGCAACGCAAAATTTCTCTAACTCAAACGCTAAAATACTGTCAGCGATGGCTGTAACAGAATCCAACAGATGTGATCATCGCCTGTGCGCCAGCGAAACACAAAAAATATTATTAATTATACCAAATATTGAATTTAAAAATATTTTTGGAATAAGAAGTTCTCAGTTACGAAAACGTAACCTAATTCAAAAGGCAGTCACACATTTATCTTTAATTTCACTTCCAGATCTAGTAAAAGTTTGGATTTACACTGCTTTGTAACTTCCAATAGGATAGTGCACCATCTTATAAATGCTGCAAAGTCACACTCTATCGGTCAATTACTGATGTCAACATTCTGTTTGTAGCACTGAAATATTAACAAATTTTTTAGATCACATGTCAACAGGATAACACACCCAATCCACAAATCATCAACAGTATCAATTTCTATATCAAATTACCACTTGACAGACTCATATCCAAACCCACAAACGATCTGACTGTCTCACACTGTACCCACAAACGATTTTGACTGTCTCTCTTATAACCAAAAATGCATCCTGGCAGTCTCCCTTCTAACCAAAAGTGCATCCTGGCAGTTTCTCTTCTAAACAAAATTGTATTGGGCAGGCTCCGTTCTAACTAAAAACACATCCTGGCAGGCTTCCATCCAAACAGAAACGCATCCTGATAGACTCCCTTCTAATCACAATTACATCCTTTCAAACCAAAAACGTGTCCTGGCAGGGTCGCCATCGTTATCGTGTTCACCCCTTTTGATATGACCTGTTGTTACCACTTACCACAACGGGTAGCTCTGACAAGTTTAAAGTGGCTGTGAACCCAGGTCCCCCAATATAAGGAGAGCCTAGATGCAGTCACGTTTGGATATCAGAATAATAGCTGTTATACATGACCTAAACTATGTAATGAGGAAGGGGTAACCTCTAATTTAGATGAAACAAACGAACTGCTACCTGTTCTAAATAATTTTATTATAATAATCACCATACACAGGTTGCAGATTTCGCGATGAAAACACAAGAAAAATCTTAATCAATCCAATTTAAGCAAGATAAACACACAATAATTTATCAAAACAATTCATACACTAGCGTAATCTCAAAAGAAAAACAAATACTAACTTAACTTCAAGCACGCTGAACATCAAAAATATTATCCCAGAATATTACCCTGACGATGTTATAAAATCACACAATTCATTGCACACTGACTGTTCTATTGTAGTTGGACAATATCGTCTATCTGCCGAATGCGTCCACGAATTTAAGAGCCAAGAACACACGTGCTGTAAGTGGCTGATGTGGACCTGAAAGAATGAGAAAAATTAGACACATCAGCTCCAATCTAAAGCAGATCTTAAGTGAACACACTATACTGCCTGCCGCCTGGATAACGCGGTATTTATCTTGTGCAGACTGCTGCGATAAGTGTGGACGTGGTGGGCTGTGGCGTGTGTCGGTGGCGGATGCGTCAACGCCTTGTGGCCTTGTAGGTTTGCCATTTCTGCTCTGGCCTTGGACTAGAGGTACAGTCGTAAACTGTCCTAAGTTTTTGTAAGGCGAAAAACTATGGTTTTCCATGGCTAAATCAAATGGGTGTATCCACTCGCTTAGGCTGATCGACATGTACACTGTTGTCCTCAAATGTTCCGCAGAACTTAACTAGCACAGCTCGTAGCTCGTGATCTCCCGAGATATTACAAGATACCAGAGCCTCCTGAACACATACATGTGTTCACAACAAAAATGTCTCTTCCAGAGCTACGACAGAGCGAGATGTTCTCCGTCCAGCACACGGCCTTTCTAGGAAGACAGTGCTCCCATTGCTCACTCGTGATTGCCTATATTGTTGCAGTCTTTCCCCACCATATTGTGGATTCGCCTCCTGTCGCAACTAGTGTCGATCAATGTGTGCTTTTGATGCAATTTCGTCGTTTCTTTACCCACAGGGGTATCAGAAACGAACTGGGACATACGCCAGTTTCACCCAGTGCAATGAGTGTTCGCCCTTCTTTCATTTAGAAACGATGTATCCCAAACAGGAGCTGTCCACTTGAACATCATGCGTCTTCATCACCAGTATCACGTGGTTTTAGAATCATTACCAAATTTCCGGTGACTCACACTATCACCATTCTTTCTGTGTCTCATAAATAGCCTTCTGCTGCGTTCCTGACTGCTTTCTTAAGTTAAAACGCTTTTGCAGAGCCGTGTGCGTCTCATGCTCTATACACGTGTCACATGAAATTTGTTTATGTCAAGCTGACGATACACTTGCTACGGTCTTATGTTTCCGCATAAATAGAAGGGTTTTGTTCTCCTATGAGATCACCCGAAAATGGATTCCCTACTGTATAAAATGTTCACTTCGGCGCAGATGTGCGTCAGATGGCTCCCCACACAGTGACTCAGTGTTGTGCGGTTGTCTCTCCTGAAAAATGGCAGGTGCGTTCGTGCATTCAGTGCATCGCGTCCCTAATTGATCTCCTGTGGCGAGGGCTGGATGGCTTATGGCTTTCTTGAGTTGAGTTTGCCGCCCGGGGTGGCCGAGCGGTTCTGGGCGCTACACTCTAGAACCGCGCGACCGCTACGGCCGCAGGTTCGAATCCTGCCTGGGGCATGGATGTGTGTGATGTCCTTAGGTTGGTTAGGTTTAAGTAGTTCTAAGTTCTAGGGGACTGATGACCTCAGAAGTTAAGTCCCATAGTGCTCGGAGCCATTTTTTGAGTTGAGTTCTGTGTACTTGTGCTCGGATAGGTTGGAAAGCCTCACTTACACTTCAGCCCACTGCTACAGAAATGCTACTTGTCTGTCAACATGTAAATTAGGTGGCTTTTGTTAGTATCGAGTTCATGTGAGCCATGCATGATTTAATTATTCTCCTCGCTATGCAAATAACGTGATTTTATGCAAAGTATGGCTTGTAGGGTATCAAATTCATCAGTTTAGTGAGTAAAATCGATATCTTGACATAAAATTACGTTTGGTGGCAAAAATTATCCTGCCAACGTACATGCACACACCGTAACAGCCGTTGGTGTTCAGTAACGTACTCATTTAAACTGACAGCCTGGTGTAAGTGGAGTCATTGTTCGAACTGCGTCAACAACAAATTTCTCTTTACAAGGCTTCAAGCCAATATATATATATATATATATATATATATATATATATATATATATATACACTCCCCATGCCACTAACAATGGGTAACGGAAGGGTCGTCGAAGTTTTTAACGTCTCGTTGAGAACAAGAACATGAGTTACGGAGCACAATCTCTTATTTGGGATTTATGGGGAAGGAAATCGACAATGCCGTTTCAAAGGGAACATCCTGGCATTTGCCCAAGGCAATTTAGGGAAATCAGGAAGAACCTAAATCCGGATGGCCGATCACGGGTTTGAACTGTCGTCCTCCTGAAGTGTGCTAACCACTGCGTCACCTCGTTCGCTAGGTGCACATAATTATAGCTCTATATCGCTGACGTTAATCTTTTATAGACTTGCGGAACATGTTCTTTGCTCATGAATCATGCATTAAGACCTTTCTGGGGAACGAAAATCTCCTCTATAGAAACCAATATGTGTTCTGTAAAAGATTTTGCGAAACACAGTTCGCTTTAGTCATCCATGAAATCTATAACGCCGTAGACGAGGGCACCCAGTTTGATAGCGTGTTCTTTGAAATTCGGATGGAATTCAGTAGAGTTCTGTGATCCATGTCACATTATCGAGTACTCTAAGTTATGATAAAGTCGTCATTCATCTGTTACGCAAGACATGAATTATGCGGCGCGTGTATATAATCGCTGGACAGAGAAAGAGAGAGAGAGACGGAGGGAACAGCCGCAGAGTGAGACAAAGACGGATAGTCAGTAAGAGGTGAAGCTCTAGAAGTAGCTGTGGTCAGCGAGAGGGAACATGCTGCTATGAAACTAGCCGTCCCTCTATGCACACAGGGCTTGCACAGTGGAAACATACCAGCTTATTACCTTCTGCCCTCCAAATGTCTGTTCTTCTGCAGGGTGAAACAGTTGGTAGAGGAGTTGGTTGTACCTATGTCGGTTGGGTGCTGGGTTGTCACTTGACGGCTGCTGTGTAAGTCTGAGTTGGCAGAGTCCATTCATCCTGGTGCATTCAGCTGGTGGTGTGGACAGGTACCAAAGATTGATACACCTCCTCTTCAACATTTTCTGCCACCCTCGGCATATACGATTGACATTCATAGCTGCTATCTCTTGCTTACTCGGGTGTAGTTGTCATAAAATGCTGTATCTCTTCTCTCACCACCTCATGTATGAGAGAGAGGCAGGGTCATTGTGGGATTCCCCTACAGCCATAGAGGAACCACATTTGGAAGCCAGTCATGTGTCTTCCGTCTGACTTTTCTGTGTTATTTTCTCGATGCTCTGGCATCAGTTAATGAAGTCCTGTGTTGTTATGACATCCCATACCAGAAGAGCTTTGTACATGTCTTGTGTGACTCCGTTCATTTTGTCAGCTTCTGTCATATGTCGATTCACACAGCTACTGAGCTTCTCTTTGTTGTTCTTGAACTACTACTGGACTGGCCATAAAAGTAGAAGTGCATATCTGCCTGTTACGTTTAGCGACTCTGTCAAATCCTTTCAGCCATTTTATCGTGTCCTGACCAGCGTCTCCGGGAAACACTGACAGGTGTGCAGCTGACTTACTGTTGATTTGGAACCCATTGCTCGCCTGAATACATGGACCATGGGAACAATGTATTCCTTGTATTCCAGTTCCTGTCTGTGTAGGTGACGGCTTTTATGTAGCCTAATTGGAGCCACGGAGGTACAGATGTCTTCGTGTACCCAATTTCTCCACCAAACAATGTCCCGATGTAACCAGAACTATGTCCAAACCATAAAACAAGGTGGTCAGTGAAGTACATTGCTTAGCACTGAAAACACTATTATGATGAACTCCAGTATACAGTCAGAACAGAACCAAACTCCTGGATGGAGAGTGCTACTATATACACAAACATCGAATATTCCAGAGTGTACAAGCATATGAAATTTCGAGAAGCTTCCACAAATGATAAACACACAGCGGGCAGTGTATAGACTCCGCAACTGGAGGCAGGCGGCCAGCATTATGAAGGGGCCTTGTGCATTGATAGCAGCGTTACAGGCCTGGATTACATTGCATGGATTTCAAATGCATCCACCACGAATTTTAAACATTGGAGCCGGTCTTCGACTACGATTCTAATCAAACGGCACGTTAAGACTGGAAATCTTCAAAAGACGTTGTGATGATTTAAAGCAAAGATATCGATGTTATGTCACGCCAGTAAGAAGTGTTTATGTTCGAGAACATAACTGAATTGTATTTCGAACTTCTTTCGGTATAGGTATAATCTATCGGCCAAAGAACTAGTGCGCTCGGTCTAATAATAATAATTAATCCTGATAGTAAGACGAACAGTTACGGACTTAGGTACTTGTTCACTAACGCTCCCTTTTAATGCCAAGAGCAGAAAGGGACTATACTATAACTGTCAGGAACCTGACTGGTTAGCGAGGATGGTTAGATATTAAGAAGTCACGTTAATTTTTTATTGTGTAAGTTAAAGACAGAATGTATATATATATATATATATATATGAAAATTGCCGTTGACTAAAGCCTATTAAAAACAAACTAATAAAAGTCTTTATTGAACATTTGCAGCATAGTAACACTAAATGTTTTTTTAAGCTCATTTGTTAAAAGATCATTTCAACTTTTTTTAGAGTTGGATAAATCAGATTAATACATTTGTAGAAATGAAATGGTTTTATGCTTGTGAAGGTTGCTAGTTTCCCCATTACTCTTCATTACATTTATGGACAGTCATGAAAGAAATCAGGGAAGCAGAAAGTGAAGTTCTCAATGATCTTGCTTTTGCTGATGACATCGCCACTTGAGGAGAGACGGATGCGGAGGTTCAGAAGAGACTGGATTACAGGAATAAAAAATTTAAAGAATTCAAGTTGACTGTGAGTGGCAATAAAGTAGGACACCCAGACCTTGTAACGTCATGCTGGAAGGAGGGAACGTTGACTGTGCGAAAAGTTTCGGTTATCTGGGTGCCGTCAAATTAAGTGATGAAACCGCCAAACTAAAGGTTTTAAACAGAGTAGCAAAAGCATCCAGCTTCTTCCAGTGAGAACGAAACGTAGTCTGGACAAGTGCGTCCCCCTAAGAGCATGCATATAATCTATCTTCTGCCAGTCATGACGCATAGTCGGGAGGTCTGTGTCACTAACAAGAGAGAAGAGACTCAAATAAGAGCAAGTGAAAAGTTCCTTAGATCAACTCTACAAAAAAAACAGGAGAGACTAATTCAGGATCGAATATACAGGGAGAGACCTGCAGATGATCTTGACCATGCAGGAAACAAAGAACGCTGCGAAACTGCAGTGGTTATGTCATGTGAAGCGAAGCCACTTAATCGAACTCCACGTCAGTCTCTGGAGATGGAGGTACCAGAAAAAAGACCAACTGGGCGGTGTACGAAGAGATGGGCAGACTAGGTTTATTGCGATCTCAAGAGGAGCGGTGTAACTTGAGATGAACTGGAGAGAGGAAAACTATGCCAGGACAGATATCAATGGAAACATATTATGCACAAAGTTCCCATCCGGGTCGCTGGAAGAAAATGACGATGATAATGAATGTTGCTAGTTTAATGTGGCTGCATTTGTCACAACTTGGAATGAGCTTTAGTAGTCTCTTATGCTGTCTGCATGGTCAATTGTTAGTGCAATTTGTAAGGTATCAAATGGATTTAACTAAAAGTCATGGGCACTGATAGTGACGCGTTAGAGCACTGTGTATGTTCAGCAATGTTTTATTTAATTTATGTGCACCCGTTCTTGCCTTGTTGAGTGACACTATAATAGCCGATACGTATGTAAAACATATGAAGATCACAGTTAGCTGTAAGTTCATCTCCAGTTTATTTTATAAGCTACCGGTTTCGGCTATATAATACATCAGTCTCTATTTACTAGGCAGTGGCTCAATTTTCCAGTGACAAACGTAGCTTCGAGCTGTTGTCGTGTGCTAATGTCGCGTATGCATAAGCTGGTGCGAAGACTGGTTATTTTCACACATGACATATGTACGTATTTCAATGGAAAAATCAGCCACAGTCTAGGGAAGAGAGACTGATGGTGACGTATTATATGACCGAATCTCGTGAATTTTTCTAAAAAAATTATTAGTTTTAATGATAGTTCATATTTATTAATTTTGTGCTGACAAACGCTTTGCTTTGATTGTCTGAATGGTTGTTTGAGAAACTGCGTCTATTTCAAACAAGGAATCGAAACAAAATTAAGCTGACTGCGTGATTTCCAAGAAAGTTTACTGATTCGCCTAATAAAGAAAACCAGATTCTACCTAATTTCCCTTCAAAACTCGTAACATGGTTTCTTACTTCTTTACTTCTCTGACATGAACTTTGACAAAACATGAACTGATGCCTGATCATACTGAAGTAAGTCCCCTGAATTTCTTTTCCTCTTTTGGTTTACATGTCAGCTGCTATTGAAAGCTACTAAACAGACGCGTCTCATTTACGGGAGGCAAACTAACTACAGGTGAAGTCTGTGTGCCATGAGTCCACGTAATCTCTTTGCATTTTAGATTGTAATTTTAAAACTTCATCTGTGTCACAGCTCTCGTACAAGATAAGTAATTTAAGTAGTAATAAACTGTTTTTAACACTTTAAACTAATTAATTACGTTAATTATAGTGCTCTTCAAGCGTACCATTAAAGGTTTTTGTCTTACTCGCGTATTTTCACAGTAATCACGTAAAGTTCGTTTTGTTTACATATCGCGGCCAGGCCGAAATTTTGAGCTTTCAGATTAAACTTCATACCGCAATTTTAAGTGCATTTACTGATCGTTTAGTGTGATAAATACGTTTGCTGCCCCTTTATATCTGCAGAGTATAGTCATCTCTTAAGTAATTTCCAGTAAAAAACTTCTGAACCACTGTTTACATAGTCGCGAGTAGGCCTAATTTTTCGTACACGTATTTCATTGTTTTCCGGTAACTTAATTGTCTTTCTGTCACTAAAATCGATTTGTACCTTGAGTGTAAAGTGCCTGACGTGCCGTAGAATCGTTAGCTCCGGGGTCTGGTGTGATGGATGTAGTAACTTTTTTCATTGGGGCGATTGTAGTGGCGTGGGAATTGGGAAAATGAGCGAGACTCATCAGTGGTTCTGTAGGCTATGCAGTAGAGATAGAAAGATTGTGGAACAGGAGGGGAAAATTGCTGCCCTTCAGGCTGAGTTAGATGAGGCTAGGCGAGAACTGGGCAGGTTAAGGGGGGAGAAGGGTAAACAGGGGTGGGAAGTGGCAACAGGCATAAGGAACAGGCCAAGAAATTCTACTGACAGCTTTGTTATTAATGTACAAAATAGGTTTGACCTGTTGCCTCAGTCAGAAACTGATGAGCCTCTCACAGATGTAGATGTAGACAGGGCTCAACAAGATTTCAGTAGCAAATTGAATAAGAATGTAGGGAATTTTGCAAAGAGAAATAAAGTCTTGTTGCTAGGTAGTTCGCATGCTAGGGGTGTGGGCCAACTTCTGCAGGAGGAATTAGGGTCATAATACCAGGTCACAAGTTTTTTCAAACATAGTGCTGGACTGAGGCAGGCTACAGAGGATTTAGGTTCAATATGTAGAGGCTTTACTAAGGAAGATTCCGTGTTTATTGTGGGTGGGCCGGGCAACAGTATTGACAGAGATCCGGGATACAGCATAGAGTGTGACCTGGCAAAGATTGCAACATCGAGTCATACCAGTGTTGGGTTTGTGTCGGTTCTGGAGCGCCACGACCGACCTCATTTGAGCTCTTCTGTCAAGAGAGTTAATTTGGAGTTGGAACGGCTACTTGGATCTGGTGCGGGGTCACACATTGGCGTGGTTCCTGTTGATTCACTCTGTAGGTGGGACTATACTAGACATGGCCTACACCTCAACAAGAAAGGGAAGGGTAAACTGGCTGGGCTAATAGCAGGAAACTTAAAGGGGGGAGGAACTACATCTCATGGTGGAAACTCTTTTTTAGTGTAAGATCAGTGTCCAGTGGGAAACTCAGCCAGGCAAGTACTAAAGACGTTAAAAAAGTTCAAGATACTCACAAAAGTAAAGTGAAAAATAAGGTTAGTATATTTCATCAAAATATTGGGGGATTGAAGAATAAAACTCATGAGCTTCTGCTTTGTTTAGAAGATATAGAAACTGAGAATGTAATAGATGCACTATGCCTGTCTGAGCATCACATTGTCACTGATATGCAAAAGGTTAGCATCAATGGGTACAAATTAGCTGCACATGCAAGTAGAGATAATATGATGAGAGGAGGAGTTGTCATATATGTCAAAAGCTTCCACAGTGTAAAAAATTTAGAAACTAAAAAATTTTTTTGTAGAGCAACATATGGAAGCATGTGCCACTGAACTTAAACTAAATGATGGAACTTTCATAATTGTAACAGTGTACAGGTCCCCCTCAGGGAACTTCCAGCTATTTCTAGAAAACTTGGATGCTTTGTTGTGCAAGCAAATTATCATTTGTGGGGATTTCAATGTTGACTCCCTGAAAGAGTGTAATAGGAAGAATGACCTTGTAGTATTACTCAGTTCTTTCAATTTGAGCTCCGTCATTGATTTTCCTACTCGGATAACAAAGAACAGCAGTACATTAATAGATAACTTTTTTATAGACCAAGATAAGTTTAAGGACATAAATGCTTATCGTGTTGAGAATGGTCTTTCAGATCATGGTGCACAGCTAGTTACAGTACATGACATAGCTCCATGCACCATATCAAATCAAACTTTCAAAGCAGTGCGTTCAATTAACAATATAAATATTGCAAACTTTAGGGAAAGCCTACAGCAACTAGACTGAGATGAAGTGTATAGGGAACCTGATGCAAACTTGAAATATAATTTATTTCACGATACATTTTTAAGGGTATTTGAAAATTGTTTTCCCAAGAAAATAGTTAAACATAATTTCAAGAAAACGTATAAAAATCCATGGCTAACTAAAGGAATAAGAATATCTTGCAACCATAAAAGAGAACTGTATCTAACAGCAAGAGGGAGTACTGACCCCAAAATTGTTCAATATTATAAAAACTATTGTGCGGTACTAAGAAAAGTTATTAAAAAGTCCAGAAGCATGTGTATCATGTCTGAGATCAGTAACTCTGATAATAAAATTAAAGCAATTTGGAATATTATTGAAAGGGAAACAGGGCAACCAAGAGCACAGGAAGACTTTAGTGCCATAAAACTGAATGACAAGTGTACTAACAAACAATCAGAAATTGAAAATATTTTCAATAATCATTTTTTAAATGTTGTGGAGAAAATAGGATCTAGATCTTCACTAGAAGAGGCAAGGCTACTAAAAGAAGAGGCCATACCTGTGCAGTTTGAAACAACTGTAATTTCACCAACCTCTCCCTCTGTAATCAGTAAAATAATAAACTCACTGAAAAGTAAAAGCTCTTACGGAATTGATGGCATTTCCAGCAAGGTACTTAGAGCTTGTTCCCCACAGATAAGTAGGATTCTCAGCCACGTATGTAATAGGTCTTTGGAGCAGGGTCTTTTCCCCGATAGACTGAAATATGCCATTGTAAAACCATTGCATAAAAAGGGAGATACGTCAGACGTGAACAATTACCGCCCAATCTCTCTCCTGACAGCTCTATGAAAAATTTTCGAGAAAGTAATGTATTCAAGAGTAGCCTCCCATATTTGTAAAAATAAAGTACTAACAAAATGTCAGTTCGGTTTTCAGAAAGGCTTTTCAACAGAAAATGCTATATACACTTTCACTGATCAAATATTAAATGCTCTGAATAACCGGACATCACCCATTGGTATTTTTTGTGATCTCTCAAAGGCCTTTGATTGTGTAAATCATGGAATTATTTTAGATAAGCTAAATCATTATGGTTTGAGGGGGGCAGTGCACAAATGGTTTAATTCATACTTAACTGGAAGAATGCAGAAAGTTGAGATAGGTGGTTCATGTAATGTTAAAACAACAGCTGATTCCTCAAACTGGGGGGCTATCAAGTATGGGGTCCCACAGGGTTCGGTCTTAGGTCCTTTACTGTTCTTGATATACATTAATGACTTACCATTCCACATTGATGAAGATGCAAAGTTAGTTCTTTTTGCTGATGATACAAGTATACTAATAATATCCAAAAACCATGAACTAAGTGATGTAATTTTAAATGATGTTTTTCACAAAATTATTCAGTGGTTCTCAGCAAACGGACTCTCTTTAAATTTTGATAAAACACAGTATATACAGTTCCGTACAGTAAATGGCACAACTCCAGTAATAAATATAGACTTTGAACAGAAGTCTGTGGCTAAGGTAGAATTTTCAAAATTTTTTGGTGTGTCCATTGCTGAGAGGTTAAACTGGAAGCAACACATTGATGGTCTGCTGAAACGTCTGAGCTCAGCTACGTATGCTATTAGGGTTATTGCAAATTTTGGTGATAAGAAACTCAGTAAATTAGCTTACTATGCCTACTTTTATTCACTGCTTTCGTATGACATCATATTCTGGGGTAATTCATCGTTGAGTAGAAAAGTATTCATTGCTCAAAAACGTGTAATCAGAATAATTGCTGGAGCCCACCCACGGTCATCCTGCAGACATCTATTTAAGGATCTAGGGATCCTCACAGTAACATCACAGTATATATATTTACTTATGAAATTTGTTGTTAATAATCCAGCTCAGTTCAAAAGTAATAGCAGTGTGCATAGCTATAACACCAGGAGAAAGGATGATCTTCACTATGCAGGGTTAAATCTGACTTTGGCACAGAAAAGGGTAAATTATGCTGCCACAAAAGTCTTTGGTCACCTACCAAACAGCATCAAAAGCCTGACAGATAGCCAACTAACATTTAAAAATAAGTTAAAATAATTTCTAGATGACAACTCCTTCTACTCATTTGCTGAATTTTTAGATATAAATTAAGGGGAAAAAAAGAACCACCTCAAACATTAGTGTCATGCAATCTTTTATGTAATGTAATATCTTGTACAGACACCTTTTATTAACCGACACGTTCCACATCATTACGAAGTGTCTATTCATGATCTATGGAACAAGTATTAATCTAATCTAATCTAATCTAGTTAATGACAAAGATTAGGAAATGGATGATGGTGTGGTAAATTACTTTAATACTGATTCTTCTTAAAGTTGTATTGACAAATTTAGAAAAGTCTCTTTACAAGAGTATTCTTCATTATAATCAAGAATTGCAAAGAAATGACAAACTCTGAAAATACCTTAAAGATGTTAGTTTAACAGTGTCATGTTCAAAGAATTATTAAAGAATGTCTATGTTCATGGTAGATTACAAAAGATTGCATTAATTGAGTTAATGTTTCCTGAATTGTTGCTAATGTTGCCTAGTTAAGAAAAGGGGGAAAGTTATGTGTTGTATACTAAATTGTTATAATGGCGTGCAGGCAGCAGCTCGCACGCAATTAAAGCAAAGAAATTTGACTGTTACCGCATTATGATGTCTTCATCAAATCAATCAAAAATTCTTTCTCTGTAGCAGTAAAGATATCAAAAGCCATATTACAAAATGAGGTTACTCAATTGAGAAACGTTTTATCATCTTGCCACGCCGCTTTGTCGGCCGTTGCTCAGTTCAAGACTACATGATGCGAACCGACTGTCTCTACGACCAACATCCGTGAGGATCGGCCGACGCAGGGATGTTATTGCAAACGTACGATGTCGCAGATGATATTGCGTGATGTGTGAGAAACAAAAGGAAGCGCGACTGCCGTCTGTGTATCCAAGATACAAGTGAAGCTGATAGTGAGCAAATATCAACACCCCTTTGACAACCCCTTTGTTGCGAACATAAACTAATACAAAATTTCTGCGTGTGAGTAAGTTATGAGAAAATTATTTCTTATATATAAATGAGTAGAGAAAAGTAGCGACAAAATTCTATAAAACATCATTGCTTCAGTCTATACAAAAGTTTCTTTGTTGGGTAGAGCATTTTGATTCATAAAACAGTGTATTTGCGTGTGTGAAAGTGTGACGTGTGAAGGTAAATACATCAGCAATCATTACAGCTGAAAGTACTACTTTCTACTTCCGGATTGGGAAGGAGCACTTGGTCCCCGGCACGATCCGCCCGGCGGACTTGTGTCGAGGTCCGGTGAGCCGGCCAGTCAGTGGATGGTTTTCAGGCGGTTTTCCATCTGCCTCGGCGAATGCGGGCTGGTTCCCCTTATTCCGCCTCAGCTACACTATGTCGGCGATTGCTGCACAAACAAGTTCTCCATGTGCGCGTACACCACCATTACTCTGCCACGCAAACGTAGGGGTTACTCTCGTCTGGTGTGAGGCGTTCCATGAGGGGGGGGGGGGGGTTCCACCGAGGGCCGAAACGCACAATAACCATGAAAGAGTGATTCGGTGTGGGGCGGCGGAAGGGTGAAGTGGACTGCGGTAGTCGTCGTGGTGTTGTGGACCACTGCGGCTGCGGCGGGGACGGAGCCTCTCCGTCGTTTCTAGGCCCCCGGTTAACATACAATACAATACAATACTACTTTCTGGAGAATTCTCGAGCTAAACTTGTTAATAAAGGATCCAGTATCATTTGTAAGAAAGAAAGGATCTGTGCCCAAATGACATATTGTTCTTGCTGTAAGAATGCAGCTGCCATTAAGATAAGTGATTTGTGAGTCATATATGTAATACAGCTGTAACAAAACTAAATTCTGAACGTATGCTCGTGCCTATTAGAGTAACATTAACATTCTAATTCTACCCAAAATAACAAAGAAATTTAGAAGTTCAAATATGCCTTAAAGTTACTCACGAAGTGAAATATTGGTGTTTCTGAAGACTATAAACATAATTCACTATCTAACAGTAAGTACATACTAAGAAATAAAGTCTAAAAGATATAATTGCTCATGGGCTAACATGTCCAAAATTTTCTAGTTGCCGGTTACCTGACGTTATACGTTAAATTTTCATTGGTATTTCACACCTGGAAGAAAAAGTTACCTTTTGCCACATTATCTCATGTCCTCATCTTGACCTACGTTTCAGTTCATGTGGTTTAATTACCAAGGAGAAAAATGATGTAACAGAGATAAAATTACTAGAAAAGTTATCACCTCAGGCAAACCATACTAATTTCCTTCACGTTAGTCTGTATGCATCTACTAGAAAGCTTTCTTGAAAATAACTTACTACTGAAATACGTCACCAAAGCGTATTATTCCTCAACTGATTTACTGAAAATTACACATGGCCTACAGTAGAAAAAAGAGCAATGCTGTGAAAAGAAATATCATAACTAAAGGAAAATGCCGTATACCTACAAACAATATTACTTCATTGTATTCAAAGTATTTAGTACAAATCAATCACCATTAGGTCCTTACTATCCCTAACTCAACTTCATGTCTCTTATCATCATCATCACCAACATATCGTAGTACAGCTTCACAATAATGTACACATTTTCTTGGCAAACTCATTAATCATGGAACCTGCGTAATCATCATCACTGTCTCTATCATGACGTACATATTTCAACATCATCATTTCTACTTAGTAAAAATATTCCATACGACTCTCAGCTCGTAGGGTAGACCTTGTCCTACTCTGCTACAACGTCCTTCATCAAATAGAAAATTACTTCTTTCACTCATCTATCAGCAATTCTAAACACGGCAAACAATATACGTCTACGCAGATTCATATGATAAAGAAAGCTGCCACTCTTTTCTTCTCTGCTAAATATTAGATATTATCTCTTCCCGTATAGAAAACTTCATTAGTGGACAGCGTACCTGTCCAATGATGTCTTCAGTTAAAGTGGTAGCAATAGAATGGTCATCCTCTGCAGCAATAAAGTGCATATGTAAGTATGAATACCTGATGTTAAAAAGATAGTGCAACATCTAACATTCTCTCATAGATGTAAGAAAAGCAAAATCCTACAGAAACTCTACTATACTATACTGTTCACAAAACTGCAAGTAAAAACACTTTCTGATAAACCATGTCTGACAACAAGCAGTTCCTCTATAATAACCAAACTGAGTCGCTTAAGAAGTAAATGTGGCAAAACATATATAAAACCCTCTGTCTTCCTCAATAAAATATCCTCGTCTGACAAGTCTGTAGGATCTTGTCTCAGTCGATACATGCCTTAACGTTGGAGATGTGGTGCAAGCCTCTAGTTTTCTGGGTTCGCAACGTTCCTACGTGAACAGCTTGGGTGAGCGATCCGTCGAATACGAAAAGATCCGTTGTACAAGAGAAAGAACTTCTGATACTTACCTTTACCCTTGTGAGGTAGACAATGCGTCCGAAGTAATACCTGTACGCCTATGTGATATTATTTGTTGTTTATTTTGGTCTCTGATGCTTGTTTTATGTTTCTGATGACGATGTCAATGATTTCATGATGGCGTTAACATAGTTACTTTGGAAAAAGCGATCCTGTAGCAGCTTGTTTCTCAACATTAAATGAGGAGAAAGCAGTGCGGAATCGTTCGGCAAAGACTTTAGGATTTCCTCAAAAATATGTGTATGTCTATCCAATTCAGTATTTTTCGACTTTTCAAAGTGCGAATCCGAGAACTAGATCGAAATTGTTCTCCATTGTCAGAAATTACTTTGTCTATATCACCTGCCTCTCCCTAAGAAATTCTTAACAAAGACTGTAGATACTGTTTTGGCTCCTGCCTTTCGTAAAGGTGTGAAAGAAACAATGTTAGAACTTTACTGCAACGAAAATGTAAGAAAATTCTTGTTTTGTCGTTGCCCGTAGAGATCAACTGCGTCTAGATGACGAAGTTTTACTGGAATGACATCAAAAATGTGAGCAAAGTGTGAGACTATGGTTGATTTAGCTTTCTGAAGAAGTTCGCATTTAGCAAGAACACGACGAATACGTTCTATGTGAAGTCAAAACCTGAAGTTTGTTAATATCTTGTTCTTCTTCCGTCATGCAACGATCGAGATATAATGTAACCATAGTATCTTAGAGAAATGTAAGAATTATTGAAACCAGGTATAGCTTTGCGTCTAGTCAAGAAATACATGCCAAGCAGAACCTCGGTTGTAAATAGCGGAACGATTAAGAACTCTTCAAAATAGGTTGGTTTTGTGCAGTGAATCCTAAATATGTTTGCGTTTTAACATCTACTCCTTTTTCCTGAAATAGTACCTCTTACTTTCGTAACCTGTAAAGGTAGCGTTGGCAAATTTCATCTTTGCTACATCTGTTGAAAACAGTGTAACTGATTGCTGAGATGAGAGAGACTGAATGTAAAACTGCAGACAAAGTATGTTTTCCTACGTGTACGTAATAACAGGCTGAGCAACGTCTCCTTTCATTTCTTCATCTCTTATAGTAACGTGTACCTGACGTCTTCGAGATTGATCAAGTTTGCGACAACGTTATTGGAATGAGTAGTGTTCTGTGTTGACAGTGCCAGCGCATAATCTGAACGCTGTGTTTCTAGTCACTGTTGTCTCACGCTATCGCGTCTCTGAGTATTACCATGTCGAGGATATCCGGTGGACGAACCTTAGGGGGCTCCGGAACGCCCTATACTTGCAATGTTAAAATAACGCTTATAAATTACATCTTTCCTCACAAAGTATTTGAGGTAGGAAGTTGAACTTTTTACAGATTATTTATTGGAATATTGGCTACAACTTAACACAGGGATTTTACAAAATTTTAGTTCAGTTATTAAAGATGATTTTTTTTTCAATTGTAATGAAAATTCACAACTTTTTTGCAATTTTTTATTTATATATTCAAAAATATACAGTTTTTTGGAAAAAGGCTGTGTTAAATTATGCAGAAGGTACTGTGTAACATTTACTGAAAGTTTGAAACAAATATGTTTAGAAGATCCTTAGAAAACATGTAATTAGTATGAGAAAATAAAAGTTTTGGGAATCGAGCGACAAAGATTGGATTAACTTTTTAGTGCATTCCAGGTCCATAGGATGGATTATCTTCATCCTCTGCAAACTCCTCCTCCAGCTTCCTCTTGTTCCTCCTCCTGTTTACTCTTGCTTGTATTTCTAGACTCTTTACAGCCCTGTCTGCAGCCCGAAGGCGTTCCTTGTCTAAAGCAAGCATCGCTCGTACCATGTTAGAACCTATCTTCATTCCCATATTTCTAAATACCTTGCACCTTACAATGTTGCCATCATTGAAAGTCGCAACAGCATCATACACACCAAAGTGAAGTGTTTCTATTCCAACAAATACAGTCTTGGGGATTCTCGACCATATAACACTATTTACACTTTCATTGGGGTTTTGAGTTTTTCCGTGAATACACTTTTTCAACAGTTCAGGTGCTGCTAAGTCTCTGAAAATAGGTTTTATCACCTCCATTATTGCATGAGGCAGACTATGCTTATGAGTGTACACTTCACCAGTTAGCAATCCTTTGTTATATTTACACCAACTGTCTTCTTCTTTGGGACACAAGCTATGTTGGGGATTTTCGTCGTCTTTATTGTTTACAGTAATAACACATATCTTTGGCTTTCCAACATTTCTCCTTTTCTTAAAAGCCTTCAGAGGATTTCTAATAACTTTACTTTTACTCATTATTATACTTCAACAAAACAGAGACTCAAGAAACAGAATTAATTACGAATATTTTCGAGATAACGACAGAGTAAATAAACATGAAACAATTGACAATCACACCAGCGATATATATTGAACCATCACAGGTTAGCCACAACACATACTTTATCTCACATCACTAAAATGTACCTGATGAACACGGACGTTAATAATAACACCATTTGACAGCAGTTTAACAGCGCCACAGTGGGTCACGCCCATGTAGAACACATTTCAAAAAAAAATTTAAAAATAGTTGTAGTCTTCGGAATTGAATAAATTATATATCTATTAAAAGGTAATAGTCTGCAGATTCAGAAAACGCAAAAAAGTAAAAAATGAACTTTTCGTGATTTTGAGCCTTTCCGGAGCCCCTTAACAATTTGAACTGAACGTTGCAGTGGCGAATTGTCTAAGTAATATTGTCTTAGCTGAAATCTCCTGTCAGAATTGTTTAAAGAACAATGTTGTTCATTTCCGTAAGTTCCTCTGTTACAGTTGCCCTGTCCTCTTGTTTCTATTCCTGTCGTGATCACAATGTTAGTTATTGTATGGGCTGTAATTGGAATGATTTGGATGGTATGGTTGCTGCCGGCATCCGTGAAGATAGTTATTATACCCGTATACGGGTGTGGTGTTGGTGACTATATGTTTGCTGATGCGATTGCCGATTTGCGTCATTATTCATGTTTCTATCTTAGATAAATGGTGGGTGATGATGTCGTCGGTAATTTTATTCCGCTTGAAAATGACTGTGTGGCTTTTCGTGGCGTTCGTAGCGACAGGCTCCTTGACTGAAGTGTCGCCTCTGTCGTTCTCTGTACTGTCTGTCGTTATAATTACTTTCATCGCCTGTGGAGTGTCTGCCGTTGTGTGAATAGTTTACATTATCTAATTCCAGAAATTGTAATATATCACGGAAAGCGTTGATGTTGTCTCTCTGATGTCCTGTTAGCAATGATATTCTGTTGTCTCTCTGATGTCCTGTTAGCAATGATATTCTGTTGTCTCTCTGATGTCCTGTTAGCAATGATATTCTGTTGTCTCTCTGATGTCCTGTTAGCAATGATACTCAGAGCGATCTGCGTAATTTAGAAATGCAAAGCTGTATTAAATCAAAACGGCTGTATGGTTCTGTCAGATGTTGATTTTGTTTTACATGTGTTTGAAAAATTTAGTCAACGTTGCAAAATGAGAATTCTGAAAAGTAGGTAAGCTGATTAGTGTGTCTTTTACTCCGTGTTGTGTCGTTTCTGACCAGTACACGGCGAGAAATGCGTTTTGAAATTCTTCTAGTGAATAACATTGTCCGGCTATCGGTCGCATTTC
This sequence comes from Schistocerca nitens, assembly GCF_023898315.1. Taxonomy (NCBI): domain Eukaryota; kingdom Metazoa; phylum Arthropoda; class Insecta; order Orthoptera; family Acrididae; genus Schistocerca; species Schistocerca nitens. The sequence goes on along the minus strand of NC_064614.1, from coordinate 164,094,505 downwards.
TGTGTCAGTTTCACCTTCTAAACAACTGCAAACGAAGTTAAGTTTGTGTTTCACCGACCAGCTAGGTGGTAGAGAGAAACTAAACGCTGAACCCAGTCTAATGTATGCAAGTCATTCATACCATCGTGAAAACTTTGAACTTTCGAATAGAGAGAAAGTGTTTGTCATCAAATCTTACGTGTTTCTGTGTCCCAGAATTTTCACGTCTGTTGAAGAAGAAAATGTTTGAGAATTCAGTTCTGTTTGCGTAACCCCTTTCTCTAATAAGCCTGCCTCGATAATCTAAGTATAATTGCTGCTGTGCACAACCGTGATATTGTCTGTCATAGACGTGTATGGTGTCTTCCGATGTTAGTCTTTTTTGTATATCAGCGAGTTGAGCATATAGTCTGTTAACTTGACCTTTTTGCTTATCGTGTATAGCCCTCTGTCATTTTTTGAATTGTTCAAGGGATTGCTATTCGTCTGTCTCAGTAAACTATATTTCATGTGTATCGTCAGTGTCAGTGTCGGAATTTACCTTAGTCTGTGAAAATCTCTCCGAGAGATCATCTTTCCGTTCCTTGAAATTGTGGAACCATTCTTTAATTTTTAGGTCCACGAATTTCGTTAGTGTGCGTTGTGATTTAGTGACCCTGTCTCTTCTCCTAATTGTTGTATCTATTATGCCTGTGATTATGACTGTTCTTGTGACTTTGTAACTAATGGACTGGGTACTACATTGTTGATTATTGCCACGAACTGTCCTGTGTCCTTGATGTATTTGTTAGTAACGTCCTTGAATCTGTCGTCTACTAATTTGTCGTTCTGTCTGATACATTCATCTAAACTTGTTTGGATTGTGCAAATCTCCTCGATTCGAGTTGTTAAATTCGTCAGTTCTGGATTAATGTCATTATTTGTTTGTCCTGTTATAGCGTCCCCAGTGCTATATTACGAAAAGACTTAAAAAACATTATTTATAAATTGAATAATATATTTTTATCGTGTAGCCGTAAAATAATAATCTCTCTGTCCAAGTTTCAAATGCAAAGAAATAATTTATGACAAAATGATCTAAAGAGACGACAAGATACGCTCTTTTGTTAATTTTTTAGTCGTGTTGACTTCCTCTTTTGTCTTGAATGTGTATAGAGGGACATCTTGCGAGTGCTGGCAAATGTAAGCATATTTGTATGAGTTAAGCATACAATATACTGATTTAATATTATTGTGCACTTTTAATTTGTAAGAGGTGATCCCGATTTCATGTCCGCCTTCCTTGAATTAACCTGCATTCAAGTAATTTACAGTTCAACAATCGCAGCGGCCGATGCAGCCAACGACGCCATTACGTGGCGATATTAACTTATGAAAAATTAGCGGAAGCGGAAAACTCGCCCGCTATTAACATAATATTAATTTTTCTCCACAGCCGCCCGACGTTGCAGAAAATACTTAGCTTTAAGATTCTTATTTTCAGTGCCATAGCCGAGACCCAGAGACAGGACTCTGACTACAATACAATGGTTAACGGAGGTACGAAAAATACTCTCGCGCGTGTGTGGGCCGCAATTTTAATTAATAACTAAAGATCTTATGCTTTAAAGTGAACTGACTAGCCGAGGAAATTAATATGAAAAGTTTATTACATTGTACAACTTATATGCTCATGTTTTAAGATTGAGCGAGTCTAACATTCATTAACGTAACAAATAATTTAAGATTAATATTGCTAAAATGGAGAACTTCAGGAAAGCATTTAATCGTAAAATCAAAATTAAATGAAATATCATTTTTATTAAGGCCCACCACGTAAGTCGGCAACAATCAAATAATAATAATAACAATAATAATATTTATATTAAATTACGACGGCCGACGGACGCCAGACTGTGATTTCTCCCGCCATTGTCTGAATTGGGCCCGAAATTTGCTCCAACTTCGTTTTAAAAGATTTAATGCGTATCTCCTATTTCTTGGTAAATTCTTCAAACTGAGTAATGGACTGTGCTTTTAAATCTTCTCCTTGTTTTAACAGTTGTTGGAACATATGCGTAATGTCAATGTTATGTAAGGGATGTGTGGCATTCGCGGGTGGTGGAATTGATTATTTGTTTGTGTTCTCCGTGACGCAATTTGTCGCTGCAAAATTTAGCATCATGTGATTAGAGTTGTTATCTGTTGGAATGGAATCCTCGTTTGTCAGGGAGAACTGTCTGCGAATGAAATGTTAAAGTTGAAAAATAAGGTGCATTAACTATTCTGTTATGTGTCTACGTTGCGCGGAAGCTGACTGTTCACATGGAATGAAGTCGCGTCATGCATTGTTGCGTCAGGGTTGCATACACTGTGATTATCTGTTAACTTAATCGGAAGACATAGTTGCTGTAGGAATGAAGAATTCCTAATTCTGAGGTTGCTTCTTGTTCGTCCTTCTGGATCTAGCTTTTCTTTCAGCTTTAGGCATATTGGCGAGATACATTTTTACGAAGCATAGAAAATTAGAAAGTCAGAACTATTCTTACTAGTCAGAAGGAGAATACACAAATGGTTAGTGACTAGCACGTGACTCTACAGATGCAGTACAAAGGCAGCAGAAATTTACTTTAAAAATCGTAGACGAGAGCGTGCACCTATGTTTGACGACAAAATTCACAAAAAGTCCTCGAAACCCTTTCTTTGAAGAGAAGTCGCTTCGTTATAGGATCATTTAGTAATCGCGAAAGCGTTACAGAGATGATAGATAGACTCCAGTGAAAGACTCTGCAAGAGAGATGCTCAGTAGCTCGGTACAGGCTTTTGTTGAAGTTTCGAGAACATACCTTCACCGAGGAGTCAAGCAGTAAATTGCTCCCTCCTACGTATATCTCGCGAAGAGACCATGAGGATAAAATCAGAAAGATTAGAGCCCACACAAAGGCATACCGACAATCTTTCTTTCCACGAACAATACGAGGCTGGAATAGAAGGGAGAACCGATAGAGGTACTCAAGGTACCCTCCGCCGCACACCGTCAGGTGGCTTGCGGAGTATAGATGTAGATGTAGATGTAGAAAGCTGCTTTTGAAAATTGTTAGTTTTGCTGATTGTTTCTGTTTATCGATTTTGCAGTTGTAATTACTTTGCTTGGATTATCTCAAAGGCTGTTTGGGAAGTTGCGTTTATTGCACACAATGAATCGAAACATAACTTAATAATGACTGTGGAATTTCCATGAAACTGTACTGATTCACCTAATGAAGAAAACCAGATTCTAAGTTTCCTTTAAAACTTATAACACTCTCTTCCATGCTTCTTTACTTCTCTTACAGGAAATTTGACAAAATCTTAAATGGTTTCTGGTCGTTTGAAAGGAATCCCTTGAAATTTGAAATGTAATTTGTTTCGTTTCCTCTTTCGGCTTACCTGTGGCAATAAATAGCGCTCGGGCAAATGCTCTCTGGGAACCACTGTTGCTATTGAAAGCTAGTAAAAAGGTGCGTCTCACAGACTGAACAGCAAACTAACTACAGGTGAACTCCGTGTGCAATGAGTCCACGTAATGAGTCTGCATTTTGAAGAGCTGTTGTGAAACTTTATCTAGTGGGTGACAAAAATTGGGAAAAGATGATGACGTAAATTAACGTCATGCTGATTCCTTTTAAAGGTGCACTGGCATATTAGGAAAGTCACTGTACAGAAGTGTTCTTTATTGTAATCAAGAACTGAAAAGAAATGACAAACTCTGAAAACAGTTTCAAGAGATTGTTCAACAGTCTCATGTTCAAAAAAATATTAGAAAATATATATGTTTATCGTAGATTAAAAAAGGTTCTATTAATTGAATTAATCTTTCCTGAATTGTCGCTAATGTTAACTAATGAAGAAAAGTGGGGAAGTTCTGTGCTGGATACTAAACTGTTTTAGTTGTGCAGGCAGCAGCTCGCGCACAAATTTTCACGGGGTTCCATTCATACGGCCAGAAGTCAGTTAAGGTTTTGGCAAATTTCATGTCAGAGCAGTAAAGAAGTGCGAAACAGAGTGTTACGATTTTTGAAGGGAACTTTGGTAGAATCTGACTTCTTTTACTAGGCAAATCAGTATACTTTTTTGGAAATCACTCAGATTAACTTCTGTTTCGATTCATTGTTTGCAGTAGACGCAACTCCCCAAACAACATTTCAGACAGTCCAAGCAAAGCAACTGCCAATAAATAGAAACTATCAGTGAAACTTATAATTTTACTAAAGACACTTTCACTTATAGCCTATAAAATATATTGGAGATGAGCTAACAGCTGACCGTTTTCTTGATAGTCGGACTGCTGAGTGTCAAATAAACTGAATAAAATGTTAATAGTATATCTTTGACAACCAGTAGTGACACAGTACGTTCCACTCCTCGGGATACCTTTCTGTTCCCAACTCATTCTACACTGTGTGTTGTAGTGAACAAAATAGAATTTACCTAGTACTGGACCAGATTAGTGGAAGGATTCTGGACTTCATAGCAGACAGAACTCAGTACGTTATTCTTGATAGGGGCAAATCGTTAGAATAAAAAGTAATTAGTGACTCAAGGGAGTGGTAAAGGTTAGTTCTTCTACAGTATGTACAAACGATGTAGGGGATAAAGGCGGAGGCTCCTTGGAACTCTTTGTTAACAGTGCTGTTTTCTATTGAAAGGCTGTGACGCCGAAAGGCTGTAGCAAAGTGCAAGAAGGCCTGTGAAGGATCGAAGATTGGTACAAGGACTTGCTATTGGCCATGAACGTTAATAAATGTAACATACTACGCGTAAAAAAATAAAAAAATAAAAAAAATCTTGACTGGTCTTAGACTACTAATAAGACAGCTCTGGAAATACACTCCTGGAAATGGAAAAAAGAACACATTGACACCGGTGTGTCAGACCCACCATACTTGCTCCGGACACTGCGAGAGGGCTGTACAAGCAATGATCACACGCACGGCACAGCGGACACACCAGGAACCGCGGTGTTGGCCGTCGAATGGCGCTAGCTGCGCAGCATTTGTGCACCGCCGCCGTCAGTGTCAGCCAGTTTGCCGTGGCATACGGAGCTCCATCGCAGTCTTTAACACTGGTAGCATGCCGCGACAGCGTGGACGTGAACCGTATGTGCAGTTGACGGACTTTGAGCGAGGGCGTATAGTGGGCATGCGGGAGGCCGGGTGGACGTACCGCCGAATTGCTCAACACGTGGGGCGTGAGGTCTCCACAGTACATCGATGTTGTCGCCAGTGGTCGGCGGAAGGTGCACGTGCCCGTCGACCTGGGTCCGGACCGCAGCGACGCACGGATGCACGCCAAGACCGTAGGATCCTACGCAGTGCCGTAGGGGACCGCACCGCCACTTCCCAGCAAATTAGGGACACTGTTGCTCCTGGGGTATCGGCGAGGACCATTCGCAACCGTCTCCATGAAGCTGGGCTACGGTCCCGCACACCGTTAGGCCGTCTTCCGCTCACGCCCCAACATCGTGCAGCCCGCCTCCAGTGGTGTCGCGACAGGCGTGAATGGAGGGACGAATGGAGACGTGTCGTCTTCAGCGATGAGAGTCGCTTCTGCCTTGGTGCCAATGATGGTCGTATGCGTGTTTGGCGCCGTGCAGGTGAGCGCCACAAACAGGACTGCATACGACCGAGGTACACAGGGCCAACACCCGGCATCATGGTGTGGGAAGCGATCTCCTACACTGGCCGTACACCACTGGTGATCGTCGAGGGGACACTGAATAGTGCACGGTACATCCAAACCGTCATCGAACCCATCGTTCTACCATTCCTAGACCGGCAAGGGAACTTGATGTTCCAACAGGACAATGCACGTCCGCATGTATCCCGTGCCACCCAACGTACTCTAGAAGGTGTAAGTCAACTACCCTGGCCAGCAAGATCTCCGGATCTGTCCCCCATTGAGCATGTTTGGGACTGGATGAAGCGTCGTCTCACGCGGTCTGCACGTCCAGCACGAACGCTGGTCCAACTGAGGCGCCAGGTGGAAATGGCATGGCAAGCCGTTCCACAGGACTACATCCAGCATCTCTACGATCGTCTCCATGGGAGAATAGCAGCCTGCATTGCTGCGAAAGGTGGATATACACTGTACTAGTGCCGACATTGTGCATGCTCTGTTGCCTGTGTCTATGTGCCTGTGGTTCTGTCAGTGTGATCATGTGATGTATCTGACCCCAGGAATGTGTCAATAAAGTTTCCCCTTCCTGGGACAATGAATTCACGGTGTTCTTATTTCAATTTCCAGGAGTGTAGTAACAATAAAAACCTAAGATTCAAAAACGAAGGACTAGGAAGAAATTAACCGAGTGGGACAGAATTTATTACATGCTCTGACGTACATGTACAGACAAAAATGGTTACAATTTCAGAAAAATTGGACGATTTATTCAAGAGAAAGAGCTTCACAAGTTGAGCAAGTAAATAAAGCGTTTGTCCACCTCTGGCCCATATGCAAGCAGTTATTCGGCTTGGCATTCATGGACAGAGTTGTTAGACGAGCCCCTGAAGGATATCGCGCCAAATTATGTCCAGTTTTCGTTTAGATGGTCAAACTTCCGAGCTGGTTGGAGGGCCCTTCCCGCAATCCTCCCAACGTTCTTAATTGAGGAGAGACCGGGAGAATTTGGTGGCCAAGGCAATGCTTGGCAAGCAACGAAAAGAAGCAGTAGAAACTCTCGCCGTATGCGGGCGGGCGTTATCTTGCTGAAATGTAACCACAGGTCGACCTCGCCATGAAGGGCAACAAAACGGGCCGTAGAACATCGTCGACGTACCGCTGTGCTGTAAGGGTCGCACGTATTACATCTACATCTACATCTACATCTACATGACTACTCTGCAATTCACATTTAAGTGCTTGGCAGAGGGTTTGTCGAACCACAATCATACTACCTCTCTACCATTCCACTCCCGAACAGCGCGTGGGAAAAACGAACACCTAAATCTTTCTGTTCGAGCTCTGATTTCTCTTATTTTATTTTGATGATCATTCCTATCTATGTAGGTTGGGCTCAACAAAATATTTTCGCATTCGGAAGAGAAAGTTGGTGACTGAAATTTCGTAAATAGCTCTCGCCGCGACGAAAAACGTCTTTGCTGTAATGACTTCCATCCCAATTCGCGTATCATATCTGCCACACTCTCTCCCCTACTACGTGATAATACAAAACGAGCTGCCCTTTTTTGCACCCTTTCGATGTCCTCCGTCAATCCCACCTGGTAAGGATCCCACACCGCGCAGCAATATTCTAACAGAGGACGAACGAGTGTAGTGTAAGCTGTCTCTTTAGCGGACTTGTTGCATCTTCTAAGTGTCCTGCCAATGAAACGCAACCTTTGGCTCGCCTTCCCCACAATATTATCTATGTGGTCTTTCCAACTGAAGTTGTTCGTAATTTTAACACCCAGGTACTTAGTTCAATTGACAGCCTTGAGAATTGTACTATTTATCGAGTAATCTAATTCCAACGGATTACAAACGCATTACAAACCAAGGGGGCCCACTATGGAATAAATTAGCACCTCAGACCATAGCTCCTGGTTGTTGAGCTGCATCCCAACGCCGTCAGACAGGCAAGTCTTTGCTAGCTCAGTTCGAAGCGGGAGTCATCACTGAAGTACTCCAGTCAATGAGATGTCAGGTCGAATGTGCCCGACACCATTTCAGACGGGCTTGTTATGGTACAGAGGTCAATAGTAGTCGGCTCAAGGGCCACTGTGAGCTCAGACCCCTTTCTGTGAGCTGCCTGTTAATTGTCCTTGTGATCAGTGAAGCATCAGTTGCGGGTCGCAGCGATGATCATGGTGACTCCGGGGCTCTGAGCGCCTCTCCGATGATTGCTCGGTCCTCACGCTCTTTCGTCCCTCTAGGTCGACCACTTCCTTCTTCACGCTGTGTTCGGCCATGATTCACCCATTCCTGCCAACATCGTCGAATAGTGGCACCGCAGTTATTCAAATGTAGAGTGATTTGCCGTTTACTCCACCGGCTTCTTTTGCGCCCAACTACACGTCCTCTCTCAAATACTGACATTCTGCCTGCGAGGCATAGTTATTGTCCAACGGAGTACACGGAACGAAATTGGCAAAGATTTTATGCCCTGTTATCGCCATGTGCCGTATTAACCATCCTTGCCAGCAGCGCAGTGAAACTGCGGTGTAGCGTCACACATTCAGCCATCGCCCGTCAAAGTGTACAGTTTTCCATTCTCCGTGGATAACGGTATGAGGATCAATTTTTGCCCAATTGGCATAAATCCTTCGTGGTGCGTCGTTTTTATTTTTTATTTATTTCTATTTTTTTAATTTTTTAATTTAATTTTATTTTATTTTGTCTTAGAGTTAGAAGCAACCTAAAGTAAAAGGGGCACATCCCTGGGGTTGTGAAGCAGCTGAATAGGTTGAAAATAAATAAATCGCCAGGTCCTGATGGGATTCCAGTTCGGTTTCACAGGGAGTACTCTACTGCATTGGCTCCTTACTTAGCTTACATTTATCGCAAATCTCTTGCCCAACGTAAAGTCCCGAGCGACTGGAAAGAAGCACAGGTGACACCAGTATATAAGAAGGATAGAAGGACGGATCCTCAAAATTACAGATCAATATCCTTAACATCGGTTTGTTGCAGGATTCTGGAACATATTCTCAGTTCGAGTATAATGAATTAGACAGATAAGTTGCTGTCCATGCATCAGCACGGCTTTAGAAAGCATCGCTCCTGCGCAACTCGCCCTTTTTTCACATGATATCTTGCGAACCATGGATGATGGGCTTCAGACGGATGCCATATTCCTTGACTTCCGGAAAGCGTTTGACTCGGTGCCCCACTGCAGACTCCTAACTAAGGTACGAGCATATGGAATTTGTTGCCAAGTATGTGAGTGGCTCGAAGACTTATTGAGTAATAGAACCCAGTACGTTGTCCTCGATGGTGAGTGCTTATCGGAGGTGAGGGTATCATCTGGAGTGCCCCAGGGAAGTGTGGTAGGTCGGCTGTTGTTTTCTATCTAAATAAATGATCTTTTGGATAGGGTGGATAGCAATGTGCGGCAGTTTGCTGGTAATGCTGTGGTGTCTGGGAAGGTGTCACCGTTGAGTGACTGTAGGAGGATACAAGATGACTTGGACAGGATTTGTGACGGTGTAAAGAATGGCAGCTAACTCTAAATACAGATAAATGTAAATTAATGCAGATGAATATGAAAAAGAATGTTAGCATACTCCAGTAGTAGTGTTGCGCTTGACACAGTCACGTCGATTAAATATTTGGGCGTAACATTGCAGAGTGATATGAAGTGGGACAAGGATGTAACGGCAGTTGTGGGGAAGGCGGATAGTCGTCTTCGGTTCATTGGTAGAATTTTGGGAGGATGTGGTTCATGTGTAAAGGAGACCGCTTATAAAACACTAATACGACCTATTCTTGAGTACTGCTCGAGCGTTTGGGATCCCTATCAGATCGGATTGACGGAGGACATAGAAGTAATTCAGAGGCGGGCTGCTAGATTTGTTACTGGTAGGTTTGATCATCACGTGAGTGTTACGGAAATACTTCAGGAACTCGGGTGGGAGCCTCTGGAGGAAAGGAGGCGTTCTTTTCGTGAATCGCTACTGACGAAACTTAGAGAACCAGCATTTGAGGCTGACTGCAGTACAATTTCATTGCCACCAACTTATATTTCGCGGAAAGACCACGAAGATAAGATAAGAGAGATTAGGGCTCGTACAGAGGCATACAGGCAGTCATTTTTCACTCGTTCTGTTTGGGAGTGGAACAGGGAGAGAAGATGCTAGTTGTGGTACGAGATACCCTCCGCCACGCACCGTATGGTGGATTGCAGAGTATGTATGTAGATGTAGATGTAGAATTGCAGGAAAATCAGATGCCTGGCTGAGACTCATTGCAAATGGTAGGTTACAGAACACTTCTTCGATAGATTATTGGATACTGTTTATCAGTCTAACAATTTATCAAATGGTTCAAATGGCTCTGAGCACTATGGGACTCAACTGCTGTGGTCATAAGTCCCCTAGAACTTAGAACTACTTAAACCTAAACCTAAGGACAGCACACAACACCCAGCCATCACGAGGCAGAGAAAATCCCTGACCCCGCCGGGAATCGAACCCGGGAACCCGGGCGTGGGAAGCGAGAACGCTACCGCACGACCACGAGATGCGGGCAACAATTTATCCTAGTAGGTAGGATTAACAGAATAGGTAGATAAGGTCCAACGAAGAGCGGCACTTTTCGACACGACATCGTTTAGTAAACGTAAACGCGTTATTGACGTGTTGAAGACGCCCCAGTGACAGTCGCTACAAGAAAGACGTTGTGTATCAGGGAGAGAGTTACTGCTGAAATTCCCAGAGTATGTCTTCGAAGAAGAGTTGTTATTGTTGTTGTGGTCTTCAGTCCTAAGATTGGTTTGATGCAGCTCTCCATGCTACTCCATCCTGTGCAAGCTGCTTCATCTCCCAGTACGTACTGCAGCCTACATCCTTCTGAATCTGCTTAGTGTATTCATCTCTTGGTCTCCCTCTACGATTTTTACCCTCCACGCTGACCTCCAATACTAAATTGGTGATCCCTTGATGCCTCAGAACATGTCCTACCAACCGATCCCTTATTCTAGTCAAGATGTGCCACAAACTCCTCTTCTCCCCAATTCTACTCAATACCTCCTCATTAGTTATGTGATCTACCCATCTGATCTTCAGCATTCTTCTATAGCAACAAATTTCGAAAGCTTGTATTCTCTTCTTGTCGAAACTATTTATCGTCCATGTTTCACTTCCATACATGGCTACACTCCATGCAAATACTTTTAGAACCGACTTCCTGACACTTAAATCTATGCTCGATGTTCACAAATTTCTGTTCTTCGGAAACGCTTTCCTTGCCATTGACAGTCGGCATTTTATATCCTCTGTACTTCGACCATCATCAGTTATTTTGCTCCCCAAATAGCAAAACTCCTTTACTACTTTAAGTGTCTCATTTCCTAATCTAATGCCCTCAGCATCACCCGACTGAATTCGACTACATTCCATTATCCTCGTTTTGCTTTTGTTGATGTTCATCTTACATCCTGCTTTCAAGACTGTCCATTCCGTTCAACTGCTCTTCCAAGTCCTTTGCTGTCTCTGATAGAATTATAATGTCATCGGTGAATCTTAAAGCTTTTATTTCTTCTCCATGGACTTTAATACCTACTCCGAATTTTTCTTTTGTTTCCTTTACTGCTAGCTCAGTATACAGATTTAATAACATAGGGGATAGGCTACAACCGTGTCTCTCTCCCTTCCCAACCACTGCTTCCGTTTCATGCCCCTCGACTCTTGTAACTGCCATCTGGTGTCTGTACAAATTGTAAATAGCCCTGTCCTTTCGCTCTCTGTATTTTACCCCTGCCACCTTAAGAATTTGAAAGAGAGTATTCCAATCAACATTGTCGAAAGCTTTCTCTAAGTCTACAAATGCTAGAAATGTAGGTTTGCCTTTTCTTAATCTAGCTTATAAGATAAGTCATAGGACCAATATTGCCTCACGTGTTCCAATATTTCTACAGAATCCAAACTGATCTTCCCCGAGGTCGGCTTCTACCAGTTTTTCCCTTTGTCTGTAAAGAATTCGTGTTAGTATTTTGCTGCCTTGACTTATTAAACTGATAGTTCGGTAATTTTCACATCTTTCAACAAAAGAAGAGGTGGACAAAATATTACTTACGCGTATGTCTGGCGAAATGACTGCGACGTAAAAATGAGAGAAATTGGAGTTCGTAAAGACCTTTGTCGTGATTCGCAAGCACCATTCGCAAATGGTACAGGGAAGGAGTGAAAATTGTAGTGGTACCAGAGGCATCCTCCGCCACATAACGCACATTGGTTATCGGGCTGCAGATGCAGATGTAGAGCTGGAGATGGGTGCTGCGCCGTGGGCGATCAGTGGCTGCGTACCCGGAGCCGTGGCAGAGCGCCAGCCGCGAGGTTGCGCAACCTACGAGTGCAAGGGTCAGTCAGCTAGCTGTGTGGCCTGCCCCCACCACCCCCACCTCCACGGCTACCGCCGTGAATTCCGAGCAGTCCACAGCCTCCAGTGAAAGCCACCGCTTTCCCCGCGAGTGCGGCCGCCATTCCGCGGATGCGTTTTCGACAGGTCAGAGAAAGCCACGATATGGACGGAGAGTATCTGAGTGCGTTACGGGAGGTGGACGGTCGGCAGCGGGTGAGCGGGCCGACCCGATGAAAGGCGGCAGAGCTGTCGGCTGCTGCGAAACGTTCCGGGGCTCTCCGGGGTCGGCAGGCGGCCAGGGAAAGTTTAATGTTGCCAGACCACGCTCAACCGTCCGGAAACTCGAGGCAAGGCGGTGATGATTTAAGATCTGTCAATGTGATTACATCACGATGAGACTGCAAAATATTCGCTCTATGCTGTCTCCCAGGGTTCAGTGTTCGGTCCATTCCTTTCTTTCTGCATATCGATGGTACTTCATCTATGCTCCATCATCATAACTACCACTACTTATATGCTTACTATGTCCAGGTATATCCAAGTTCAGTCCTAAGAACATTGCTGCTGCCGTATCAGACACGAATGACACTTTATATTCAGTTTCATTATGGGTATAAAACCAAAGTTTTATGAAATTTATGACTTTACGTAATGGTTGGTGTAATCGTACTTAACAAAGAGACTGCAAAAAGCTGTGCTGAATAATTCTGTGTTGGAAGGATAGAAAATTCTAGTGCCTGGGGAGAAATCAGAAAGGGACTCCCACAGGGTTCAATTTTTGGTCCATTCTCATTCCTTATACAGGATGTCCCATTTACTTTGCTCACCCAGATAACTTTTTTCTGATGTGTTAAATGAAAAATTCTTTCAACCAATGGTTTTTTTTCTTTTTTTTCTTTTTTTTTTAAACATCACTGGGTGGTTCTTGCTGAGGGTATGCATTTTATGTCTCACCACAGACATAGGAAATACAAGGTAGAGGTTATATTTTTCAATGGAACCATGTACATTTTATTCAAGAATACACTTACCCTCTCCAAGAGCTACCCCAAAAAGTATCACACTGCACAGTTTTTGTCAATAAAACTTAGACGTCAAACAATAAAGAGTACACAGGATGTGAAGAAACCGAGCTGTTTACTGCCTTGATTGTACACATTGCGTAGCTAGTGTAGTGCTGTATTAGACTCGTGGGTTTTGTTTTTGATTTCTGACTCATGTAAACACAGGCACCCCCCTCCCCCTTCACCGCGCACCACATTTGTTGTTGCTTTAGTGTACAGTATACTGCATACCTGTTTAGCCGTGCATGGTGGTAGAACACTGTGAATTCAATTTTCGTTGTGTAGAGGTGTATCGTGTCACACGCATGACGATAAGGTAGAAATGCTGATAATCTACGGAGAAAGTACGCTGACAGGAGATAATTTAGTAATTTGCATTTTTATGTTAAGTACTGTTAGACGGGGAGTGGTGGCCAAGATTGCTGAAGCAGGCTACGTACAAAGATGCGGAATGAGTTGCAGCGAAGTGCCACCCCCGGAATTTGGGCACTGGTCCAACTTGTTTCAATCAGGATAGCAGGCAGATGGCATCAGACATCCAAAAAGCAAGACATCTTCTCCAGAGCTGGTGCGCCAAGAAGTCTAGATTGGGACTTCACTAATGGTCAGCGTGTGTTGTGGCTACTGTGTGAGAACACAGACAACTAAGAGGGGCAGATGGCGTCTTTTCCCAGGTGAAAGGACTGCAGATCCAGAGGAGACACAGACAGCGGCTTCAAGATCACAAAAGATACATTAACAGTGTACAGCAGTGACTGACCGTGGTATTTTGGTCAGTTCAGTGATGCAGCCTAGTGCACAGCGAAGCGCATAGGTTGTCCATTGTGACGAATTATCAGTAATATTCCACATGGGAGGACCGTTTCTACAGTGTGATGCGTTGAGGTTATTGTGTTTGTGACATGCTAGGCATGTGGTTATTATCTCAAAACGTGAGGCATATTTAGCTTGTCATTATTATACCGTATCTAAGATTGTACATGTCATTCAACAGAGAAATTGGAATTGCTAAATTTGCGTGGGTACTGTTTTAGTGAGTTGACTGTTATGGTATCGTCCAAAGACGGTGGTGAAACACCAAAGTCGACAACATGCGTTGATACCATAGACATTAGCAATGTCTCGTTGCAATCCGCAGTGATGAAAGTGAGGCTTTTCCTGAAGACACACCCCCTCTCTCAGGACTACAGCACCATCACACAGAAGTCAATGTACAGCCAAACATGTTCTTGCTTCACCTACTGTAGTTTGTTCCTCTGCTGAAGCAGTCATCATTATTTAATTAGGAACCTGTGCTATTCAAGTCTCAGATGAAACTGTACTTTTGTAAATGTTGAACTTGTACTTGAAGAGAGGAGTTTGTAGTTGTGTGCCTCAACTGATCCTTTACTGTTCAAAGACAGTTGTAAACATTCAGTTCGAAGGAAGGTAGGAGACGAGGTACTGGCGGAATTAAAGCTGTGAGAACGCGGCGTGAGTCGTGCTTGGGTAGCTCAGTTGGTAGAGCACTTGCCCGCGAAACGCAAAGGTCCCGAGTTCGAGTCTCGGTCCGGCACACCGTTTTAATCTGCCAGGAAGTTCCAAATCAGCGCACACTCCGCTGTAGAGTGAAAATTTAATTCTAGAAACATTCAGCTCATTTCTGTGGCAATGGATGTTATAAAATTAAGTAAATTTTTATGTCATTCTTGTAATAAAATGAACAAATGTTTCATATGTTTCGACCAACCATCTCCCAGATAAGTCAAAGAAATCAGAGTTATGAGTTGTAGTTTCGTCAGATCATAAAAGAAGTAATGTTGCTTTAGTGAATTAGTAGGTGGCGGGAGGTATAATAGATCTAGATTCAGTTGAGTCTACTGTAAGAAATCCCAACTAAACCAGGTGGCTGGTACGTGGTTTATTGCTTGTACCAGTAGATATTTGCAGAAACTATCTTCAGTTGTCGTTATTGTGTTGAAGAGATGTATATTTCGACTTTTTGTGTTGTTACTGTTGGCCCAATTGTAATATTACTGGGGTGAATTTTTATTTAAATTTGTTGTCATTGTGCTGAAGATTTTTGTTTTTATGCCCTGGCTTCACGAACTACATTGAGCTACAAATTAAGTTCATTTATACTACTGTTTGTCAGTTGTTGAGGACGATATTTTACATTAAGTAAATTTGTTCGTAAAATTAAACCCATACTTGTACATCCCCCAGTCTGAGCCCCACTCCACCTAAATCCTACGTGTCAGTGCCTAGATGCATTGCCAGAGTAAATACATTTGCATACTAGCTGTCTCTCTGCTCAGGCCTATCACTTGCCTCCAAAAGATCAGCACAAAGCGCAGCTGCACTTTCCATGGGATACTTAAGAGCCACAATTTGTTAGAGAGAGGTCACCGGCAGCTGTTGTCAACTACGGGGGACCATTCCTAGATAAGGATGCAATGTTTTGTGTGTCAAGATAATGCCTGAACTTCGAATGATGTCGCTGTGGTATACGCCAGTTGGGTGGGCGACTTACCCTGCTAACAACCCTTCTTACTGTAATGTGGCAATGGGCATATGGTCCAATCTAGAAATGACCCTTCTAGACACGTTTCGGACGTAAAGAAGCTACGTTGTCCCGCTCACGATTTGAGACACAGCACACTCTACACAACTGCACTGAGAATGCAGATTTACTTTTACATTCATTACGCAGATGGCGATACATAAAGATTTTCTGTGGTCCAAGAAGTATCGAGAGAGTGGATTTAGATCCAAAAAGGCACAAATTGTGCCTTACATGAGGATGGTGCAAAACTTTTTTGAGCTTCACAAGAAACGAAAAAAGCTTTTTAGGGAAAATAATAGCAAGTACGTCAGGTTCGAATGCCTAATGGGCATCGACGTGATAAAAGCAGAACACACATTACAACCGAAAAATTCAAGCAATGGGCCTTGGTTCTTCAGAAGGAGAACTCCGAGAAGTCATCTCAAGCGACCTAGGATAGTCGCAGAAAACCAATTAGGCTAACCAGATAGATATTTGTACCTCTGTTTCAGTATAGGAGACCAGTGAACACTAAAAACATGAATATGAACATTTTCACTGCATGTTAGAGGACAGTAATGTTTGTATAAGGTGTAGTCAGAGAAAACGGGACAGATGGAAAAAAGGTAAGTAATCTATTTATTATTCAAAAGTAATCGCCGTAACTGTTAATAAATTTATCCCACTGTGAGACAAGACGGCCAATGCCGTCATGCAAAAATATTTGCAATTGCCGAAGAAACAATGACTTACCCCGGCATACACCTCTTCGTCCGAAGCAAATCAGCGGCCACAAATGTCTTCCTTCAGAGCTCCAAACATGAGGAAATCGCAAGAGGAGAGGTCGGGACTTTATGGACGACGTGTAAGGACTTCTCAGCGAAACTTCTTTACCGTACTCGAAACAACTGTGGAATATAAAAGAGATATGGTTCTACAACACTTCCTTGGACTATGCCCAAATTAACTTTAACATCTGTAAATTTCTGTCGATTAAGAATGACGTTCTGTGCCCTACTGGGAGCTCCTTAATCTCTAAGCTGTTTTGATATTCCTGTGTGCTGGTATTTTGTTCATTACGCTCCTTCTGGAAGTCATGTAACATGGCATCAAGCTAGGTACTGAAAGAGAGCCATATCAACGTGATCGTTGTTTGCGAAATCTGTTTTGAATCCCACACAGAAGGTTTTTAATCTGCAGAAGTATCATGATATACAGACATAAAACGCGTTCCAAAAACTACAAATTAATTTAAGCGGTACAGTCCTATGCTCTTTTGTATCGGTTCGACACTTCTTGAAAACGGGAACGACCTGCGCATTTTACAAGGGCTCAGAACGCTTTCTTCTTCTAGCAACCGCATTTGTTTCCTCTCCTCCATCTCATTCACCTCTTTTCTTTAAAAGAAAACTGAAAGTCACCAATCTTGATGCTGCCGACCTCGAATTCCTTTCCAGAGCCAACCTCTTCACCTTATAGTAGCACTTGCACACTACATCCTCAATTATTATTTGCTGGATGTATTCCAAACTTTCTCTTGCTCTACAGTTTTCATCGACTACAGCTCCCTGTAGTACGATGGAAGTTGCTGCCTGATTTCTTAACATATGTCTTATCATCCAGGGCTTCTGCTTGTCAGTGCTCCCCACATGTTTCTTTGTTCCCCATTTCCGAACAGAACCTCATCATTCCTTACCATATCAGTCCAACTAATTTTCAACATTCTTCTGTAGCACCACATCTCAAACGCTTTGAGTATCTTCCGGTCTAGTTTCCCCAAAGTCCATATTTCACTACCGTACAATACTGTTCTCCAAATGGACATTCTCAGAAATTTCTTCCTCACATTAAGGCCTATGTTTGATACCACTAGAGTTGCTTTAGACAGGAATGCCCTTTTTGGATGCGTTAGTCTGCTTTTTATGTCCTTCTTCCTTCATCTGCCAGAGCTTATTTTGCTTCCAAGGCAGTAGAATTCCTTAATAACTTTGTGATCGATTTTGACGTCAGGTTTCTCACTGTTCCTGTTTCTACTACTTCTCATTAGTTTCATCTTCTTTCGGTTTAGCCGGCCGCGGTGGTCTAGCGGTTCTGGCGCTGCAGTCTGGAACCGCGGGACTGCTACGGTCGCAGGTTCGAATCCTGCCTTGGGCATGGGTGTGTGTGATGTCCTTAGGTTAGTTAGGTTTAAGGGGCTCCGGAAAGGCTCAAAATCATGAAAAGTTCAATTTTTACTTTTTTGCGTTTTCTGAATCTGCAGACTATTACCTTTTAATAGATATATAATTTATTCAATTCCGAAGACTACAACTATTTTTAAATTTTTTTTGAAATGTGTTCTACATGGGCGTGACCCACTGTGGCGCTGTTAAACTGCTGTCAAATGGTGTTATTATTAACGTCCGTGTTCATCAGGTACATTTTAGTGATGTGAGATAAAGTATGTGTTGTGGCTAACCTGTGATGGTTCAATATATATCGCTGGTGTGATTGTCGATTGTTTCATGTTTATTTACTCTGTCGTTATCTCGAAAATATTCGTAATTAATTCTGTTTCTTGAGTCTCTGTTTTGTTGAAGTATAAAAATGAGTAAAAGTAAAGTTATTAGAAATCCTCTGAAGGCTTTTAAGAAAAGGAGAAATGTTGGAAAGCCAAAGGTATGTGTTATTACTGTAAACAATAAAGACGATGAAAATCCCGAAAATAGCTTGTGTCCCAAAGAAGAAGACAGTTGGTGTAAATATTGTAAGTAGGCTGTTTAGGTTTTTTTTTGGTAACGCCACCTCTGTATGAAAATCACTGGCTGTGCTGTGTGCAGTCTGTGGCTGCTTTGCATTGTTGTAATACTCGCCATTGTAGTGTTAGGCAGCTGGCTGTGAACAGCGCGTAGCGTTGCACAGTTGGAGGTGAGCCGCCAGCAGTGGTGGATGTGGGGAGAGAGATGGCGGAGTTTTGAAATTTGTCATGAACTGCTATATATATCAAGGTAAATACATTGTTTGTTCTCTATTAATATCTTTCATTTGCTAACTATCCCTATCAGTAGTTAGTGCCTTCCATAGTTTGAATCTTTTATTTAGCTGGCAGTAGTGGCGCTCGCTGTATTGCAGTAGTGGGAGTAACCAAGATTTTTGTGAGGTAAGTGATTTGTGAAAAGTACAGGTTAATGTTAGTCAGGGCCATTCTCTTGTAGAAATTATTGAAAGTCAGATTGCGTTGCGCTAAAAATATTGTGCGTCAGTTTAAGCACAGTCTTGTATAATTTTTCTAAGGGGACGTTTCATATGTCGACCCTTAGCCGAGGATACCTCACTGGAATCTTCAGATTTTTTCTTGTAGTTTGTGTAATTAGTGTAGCTATTGTTTATTGCTAGCGCGTAATCATAGAGAGAATTTCCTTTGTAGTTGTAGTTTTTCATTGTTGTACAGTAAAACAGTTGTGGCATGCATGTAGATTTGCACCAAGTATTTCGCAGCTGCAATTAACTAGATATTATTTTCAGTGCTATGTTAATGTGTTCTCTTATTTTTGCTCTTCAAATTGTGCTTTTCTGTGTTATCGTGTGAAATATTGTGACAATAATGGCGTGTGAAAAACGTAACACTAGGCTAAAAACTGAACTGAGAAATAATAGTGACGACGAGCGTAGCTTATCAGCACCACTGTGTAATGAATTAACAGACATTCAAAGTGGTAATTTGGTAATTGTGCATAGGGGAATGGAGCGGGCGGCAAATAATGGCGTAGACAGTGGAACAATTAGTGAACAGGGAAGCTTTATCGATCGATCGGTCGGCAATAGCTCGGCTCAGGAATCCGAAATGACACGACACGATCTCGCAAATACTGTAGATTCAGGTTTTGGATCCTCACCGTTTTCTCAAATAAGTCAAGACACATTTTCTGCTTGTCAAAATGTGAATGTTTCCGGTGCAAATTCACTGCTGAAAAGCACTGAGGAACATGTTCCAGACACCAGTGCATTGTTATTACAATTAATACAACAAATGGGACAAACACAACAAAAGCTTCAAAAGTTAGACACAATGGAACAAAATCTTCGAAAGTTAGACACAGTGGAACAAAATCAGAGACAAACACAGCAACAGTTAGACACAATGGAACAATACCAGAGACAAACACAGCAACAGTTAGACGCAATGGAACAAAATCTTCAAAAGTTAGACTCATTGGAGCAAACTCTTGAACAAACACGTGAGGATTTAACTACTGAGTTACATCACATTGAATAGAAATGTCAAAATGTCTGTAATGACGTAAAAACACAAATTTGTGAGCATTTCTAACCTATTTTTTCGCGTCATGAAAATGCACTACAGAATCATGAAGCAGCCATAAAAGAACTGCAAACTACTGTTCATGAAAATCATGAGACCTTGCAAGCTAAATTTGACTCAGTTGCATCTACCGATTCGGTTACGCAACTTGCAAAAACTCAGGAAAACTTGAAGGACACAGTAGATTCGATTTCAACACAAATGGACACTCTGAAACTTGGTTCAGAAAAACACACTGAGGAAATGTGTTCACTATCGGAGAAAGTAGCCGAACTTTCGGATCAGGTCACTAACTTATCTACAAAGGTAGATGATGATCTGAATGACACAAGACCTGTAGCCTTCACTGACACAGAAGAGTATGAACAAATTAGAAAATTCAAACAAAATCAAAATCAAATCAATACACAGTACAAAAGAGAAATCCGAGAAGTACAAGATCAGTTGACGCAGGTAATACAAGAATTACATATTTCAGAGGACACTCGCGCTCCACTACGGGAAGAGGGACATAGAAATACGGAACAACCACAAAATAATAACACAGGACATTTCGGAAATTATGAAAGAAATTGGCAAGGCGCGTTGGCTTTTGAGAGGGAACCGCCGACACGACGTAACAATGACCGATATGCTACTCGCCGACACGATGATTTTGACTATAAGCTGTTCATTACTACACGTAAATTCAAAACGTTTAAGAATTCTGCCAACGACATTCATCCACAAGCGTGGCTCCATCAATTATCTCATTGTTTTCCTCCCAACTGGTCATTGGAGCACAGGTTAGAATTTATGTGTGGCTACTTGGAGAATGAACCAGCTGTAAGAATGCGATCGGTCATTCACGATTGTCACAGTGAAGGAGAATTTTATCATGCCTTCCTCTCAGCGTATTGGTCTCAAGCTACACAAGACCGAGTAAAACATAGCATCATAATGATGAAACGTTTAGAACAATCTGAATTTTCCAGTCTTATGAAATATTTTGAAGACATGTTGCATAAGAATCAGTATCTTTCAAACCCATACAGCCCCTCAGAACTCATCCGCATTTGCTTAATCAAATTACCTGAACATTTACGGGATATTATTTTAGCAGGACGTTGCAATGACGACATTGAAGCTTTTCAGGGACTGTTACAAGAACTGGAAATTGACACTGACAATCGCGGAACGCGAGAACAGGAGCACAACAATTACAGGTCACATCTGTTACAATTCCGCGATCACAGAAATAATACACGACAAGGCTATTCTTATAACGTAAATCGTGACCAAAACAGACACCACCCGTATGACAACCGTTGGCAGAGTAGTAATAATTACAGGGAAAGATCACCTCTCCGCGGTAATGACTATCACAGAGACAATCAGAGAAACAGACAATATGGGAACCAAAACAATTATTATTACGAGAGACAGAATAACTTTAGACGCAACGGTCAGCGCACAGTTACGATTCAGGGAGAAATTCTCCACCACTTAACCGACAAGAAAGAAACCACAGGAATTGCCGACATGACGACAGACGATATGATCGTAACGACAGACCTGAATTGCATCAGAACTGGCGGGATTTAAACAGGGCAGGGCCCTCTCGGCAAGGCGAATTTGTAGAAGTTAGGTCTCCTAATCCCAATAACAACGCGCGCCAACAAAGAGACAGACAATGACTCGCGCCGCAGGCACCCACGTGCGCCGGCTGGCTCAGAGAAAAATAACATAGACGCTAACCTTGAGAAAAAAAATTCCAGTATTCTTTACCGACGTATACCATATGACAATTGCGTTGAAGTTGAAACTCTGCGTACTAGGATGAGTAAAGGTTTACACCACATTTCACATGTAAAACCGTTTATAGAAAGATAATCTGCTTTTTAACTTTGTCTTTGCCATATAACTTTTCACTTCACGTTTCTAGTATGCTTTGTCAGACTTAGAATCTGTTAACAAGCAACAATGTTTCAAGTTAAATATCCAGTCAAGAACCAAAAGAACTTATTGAAACAGAAATTACGAATGCATTGTTATAGTGAACAGACGTCACAGTGTTATTGTGTGTGTACATTCTTGCTTGTTAGTTCCACTATCACGTAACGACTATAAGGATCGCATACTTAGAACATATACCGGCAACGCTAATGAGATTTTCATGCAACATTTTGGTTTCCTTTAAAAAAAAAAACATTCTGGATTTAAAGTACTTTCTGTGAGATACCAGAGGACACAGTGGTTAGTTTATGTGACAGCTACACGATGTTATCACGACGCTACTAATGAGTGACAATTTACAATGTTGCTTTTGCAGTGTATCTGTTTTATATCTGCACAATTTTTCTGAATTCTTCTGGAAAGTAAAACATGTTTTAGTATTTAACTTTTGTGGTATAGCTACAATGAGACAGCCTTTTCCGTGGCACAACAATACGTCACAGCACAGTACTTTCTTCATCACAACAATAAGCGTAATAACTAAGATATCTATACGCAAAGCATTTCACTTTTGTTTATCATGAGGTAAGTACATTGACTTCTGCAGAACTTAGCTTTAGGAGGACGATAACTACGAGACTTCCACAGAGATTATCTTACAACATGACGCACAGTTTAGCGCTACAGGACACACATTTGAGTGATTAATTTTGTACTTAAACCATTTATTTTTCAAGATTTTTGAATTACAAAGAAAGTTTTCCACGATACATTTCATTCCATTGCTGTAATCTGTAACACCTGAGGATATAATTACATTTATCCTCATGGGGTACACGCCTACTTTGTGTACCATGTGTTTGGCAAGCACAAGGAGCCCTAGCTGTTATGGCATTTGCTTATACAACTTTACACATCGGTACCATATTTCTCTAACACATAAATTACACAGCTATCTGATTATTTAACAAAGAAACAAACATTTTTTTTTACTACCTCAGTGACAGATGTTTACGTAATTATACCGTTGGATAACTTCACACTTACGAAATTGTATTTTGTCTGTACTTAGTGAACTGTTCATATTTTTTCGGACCCATTGTGATATTATGAGAGCTTTGAATGATATATTTGGTATGAGATCATGATTTTTAAGGTACGTTTGAGGTAGATGACACTATTGAAATGAGCAGAGAATATTTTTTAGGGTTTTAAATTATTGCAGAAAGCTACGACGTTTTTGAGATTTGACTGAGGTGTTATGATGTTATTTTTACGACGATGATGTGTATTATGCTGTTGAGGTATGTTTATGATCAATAAGCTGATGCTATATAAGGAATGTGATTACGTGTTTATATGTATATGAATAATGAATAGAAGTTAGGGACTATGGTTTGTGAAAAAGGTTGTTGGAAACCAAGAATCGTACTTTAAGAGTTATGAAATGTGTGTGTATGCGTGAATGTATCACAATGCTGGCGAAAATTTTTTGGACGCTATTATATTTATAGGATTTTGTTTCTACAGATTTGTAACCCAAATTCTTGACCTGTGAAATATATTTATATGAGACTGTCACTGTAGCGGAAACTGGTGTCATAAATATTTCGGTAAGAAAGTTCAGTGACCACCTGCACGTAATGCGTCATGGGCACCCAGCTGAGCGGCCAGGTGTGTCAGACGCCTGGAGAAAAAGCCATTATTGCGAGCCCTTTTCAGCGGCACAGGTAGAAAAAAAAGGGAGGCCATTATCCTCGCTATTGACGTTTCTTTGTAGAGAGCATCACAAAAACGACACGGTTGAACTTGATAACATATGTTGACACTGTGGAGCTCTTAATTTATGATATTTACAGAAATGCCTAATGAAATGACGAGAAATATTTTTACATCTGCACACCTGATTCTGACAAGCGTCTTTCTACGAGAGTTGAGAGAATTTCTACTAACTTATGAAATGTCAGATGACTATTGAATGATATTTTTATGCTTTGCTTTTTATAGTTGCTTATTTCATTTGATATCTAGTTTCCAGCTGTGTTGCAGCATTGCTTTTATAAAATAAAATGCATTTGCTAATGTGAACACTTTCTGTCAACAGATCTATTAAATAATAATTTTGTAATCCACATTCTTAAAAAAAAGGAGCACTTGGAAAGGAAAGAACAATAAGAAGGGACTAGTAACAGTAACTGCACACATAATTTTCTTTTCAAGTACTTGGTAATTTTTTGTAGAATTAGTTTTTGTGGTGCACCACTTTAATTACTTAGACATTAAGATGTGATTATACATTTCCCTTATCTGCATTGTTATCGTTAGTGTACTATTTTTTCTGCTTGAGCTTTGTCATGTTTAGATATAAGTTATTGCCAGGTATAGTGTTACTGAATTTGACTTTGTGTTACTCTGCTAAGCCAGTTTACTACTGATTTATTTTTCTTGTTTGCTGCTCATTGCCTTATATTAGTCGTAATATTGCAATTGATTTGCCAATGTCCATTTTTTTGTCATTGCTGTTTGTGTTAATTGTTTTGTGCTGCTGCATTGCCTTGTCCCTTAGTTTAGCATCTGAGCTCAGTAGATTTAAGTTAGCTTAAGAGGGGGTAGACAATATAAGAAACTAACTATGATGAATTGGAAGAAATGCATTGAGAAGATATAAGATAATGGTTTGGCCAAAAAAAAGGTAGTGTACAGTGGAGAAAAACTATTTTGAAAGAGGATGTGAACAGAATACAGAAAGCCGGCTTAGATAGTACTTTTGGGAATAATGATGAACAAAGGGAGATCTCCATGCAAAATACTGCAGTAAAACAAACCCTGTCCTTTCCTTTTGTGTCATCCCTCTATGTGTTTATGTACCCTTGTGTATTTGTCTTTTTCCTGTCTTTATGTGTTTAGCTAATAAGATTTATGTTGTAGAATTTTTCAAATAATATGTTATTTATCTTGTAAATATGCTTTAGATATTATTTATTCTGTTTTGTTTTAATGCTCATATGTGAAGGTGATGTTTCAAAAGTTATTCTGATCTTTATGTATGTACTTATGTCATTATTTTTGTAACACTGATGTATATGTTTATTTCTATTCTTTTGTAAAGCCCCTATTACTACGAATGTTATCTGTACTATTACGTTTTTAATGATGTTTTCTGTATCTTTGTAATTGTATTCTCATGTTATAAAATTGTAATTGACACCAGGTCATCAAATTAAGTAACTTGTAAGTTACATTTCACTGCACACGTTTCAGTTGGTCATAGTATATGGACAATATGTGAGAAGTAGGGACTGTTAGTGTTTGCATGTGTGTTAATAATTCAGCAAGGGACTGGATAACAGCATTGCTGGTTCTAAGGACAATTCCAAAAACTTTGTGAGTGCACAAGTGGTGGTTATGGACTTGCTATATTATCCGCAAGATTCTTCAATGGTGATTGTGCACCTGCACAGTCACAACAGATGGCTGCTGGCCATCTCTACAAGGACTGCGGTGGGTCTGCGCCTCTGGTGGCCCACCAATACCATTATCTGTACAAGGACTACAGTGGGTCTGCATCTTTGATGACTCACCAGTACCATTATTTCCACAAGGACTGCCGTGTGTCTGCACCTCTGGTGGCCCACCAATACCGTAATGTCTACCAGGACTACAGTGGGTCTGCTCTGTGATGACCTACCTTCCAATAGTCTTCAAAACTTCGATTCACTCTGCTGTGGGTTTGCTCTGTTGTGGCCCATTACCTGTCTGCATGTCAAGAGTCAGCACTGTCTTTCCGTTGGAAGGACAACGCTACTTCTTCAAGACTGCATGGAAATTCACTACTTCCGTGTGCATTTTCTTTTACTGCTCAGACTTTGAGAAAAACACTGATATTTTACTGTGATGAACGATTAGGACTGTCTTTATGGACTGTGAGAAAGTTTAACTTTTGACCAACATTGTATCAATAAGTGTGTGCATTTGATTTCTTTGTTATTGTAATTATGAAAAAATTTTTCAAATCTGTATTGGCCACTGCCCAAACCAATTTGTAAAATTTTTTTGTGGGGAGCATGGGGGCTATGTAAGTAGGCTGTTTAGGTTTTTTTTGGCAATGCCACCTCTGTATGAAAATCACTGGCTGTGCTGTGTGCAGTCTGTGGCTGCTTTGCATTGTTGTAATACTCGCCATTGTAGTGTTAGGCAGCTGGCTGGGAACAGCGCGTAGCGTTGCACAGTTGGAGGTGAGCCGTCAGCAGTGGTGGATGTGGGGAGAGAGATGGCGGAGTTTTGAAATTTGTCATGAACTGCTATATATATATATATATATATATATATATATATATATATATATATATATATATATATATATATATATATATATATATATATCAAGGTAAATACATTGTTTGTTCTCTATTAATATCTTTCATTTGCTAACTATCCCTATCAGTAGTTAGTGCCTTCCATAGTTTGAATCTTTTATTTAGCTGGCAGTAGTGGCGCTCGCTGTATTGCAGTAGTGGGAGTAACCAAGATTTTTGTGAGGTACGTGATTTGTGAAGAGTACAGGTTAATGTTAGTCAGGGCCATTCTCTTGTAGAGATTATTGAAAGTCAGATTGCGTTGCGCTAAAAATATTGTGCGTCAGTTTAAGCACAGTCTTGTAAAATTATTCAAAGGGGACGTTTCAATATAACAAACGATTGCTAACTGGTGAAGTGTACACTAGTAAGCATAGTCTGCCTCATGCAATAATGGAGGTGATAAAACCTATTTTCAGAGACTTAGCAGCACCTGAACTGTTGAAAAAGTGTATTCACGGAAAAACTCAAAACCCCAATGAAAGTGTAAATAGTGTTATATGGTCGAGAATCCCCAAGACTGTATATGTTGGAATATGAACGCTTCACTTTGGTGTGTATGATGCTGTTGCGACTTTCAATGATGGCAACATTGTAAGGTGCAAGGTATTTAGAAATATGGGAATGAAGATAGGTTCTAACATGGTACGAGCGATGCTTGCTTTAGACAAGGAACGCCTTCGGGCTGCAGACAGGGCTGTAAAGAGTCTAGAAATACAAGCAAGAGTAAATAGGAGGAGGAACAAGAGGAAGCTGGAGATGAAGATAATTCATCCTATGGACCTGGAATGCACTAAAAAGTTAATCCAATCTTTGTTGCTCGATTCCCAAAACTTTTATTTTCTCATACTAATTACATGTTTTCTAAGGATCTTCCAAACATATTTGTTTCAAACTTTCAGTAAATATTACACAGTACCTTCTGCATAATTTAACACAGCCTTTTTCCAAAAAACTGTATATTTTTGAATATATAAATAAAAAATTGCAAAAAAGTGTTGTGAATTTTCATTACAATTGAAAAAAAATCATCTTTAATAACTGAACTAAAATTTTGTAAAATCCCTGTGTTAAGTTGTAGCCCATATTCCAATAAATAATCTGTAAAAAGTTCAACTTCTTACCTCAAATACTTTGTGAGGAAAGATGTAATTTATAAGCGTTATTTTAACATTGCAAGTATAGGGCGTTCCGGAGCCCCTTAAGTAGTTCTAAGTTCTAGGGGACTTATGACCTAAGATGTTGAGTCCCATAGTGCTCAGAGCCATTTGAACCATCTTTCGGTTTACTCTCAGTACATATTCTATGCTCAATAGACTTTTCATTCCCTTCAACAGATACTTCACCTGCACAAAGGATAGCAATGTCATCAGCGAATCTTATCACTTATTCCTCGTCTACTAAACAAAATATATTACTTCCTGCTCTCCTGCAAATCAGCTAACTTTTTCTGTAGATCTCATTCCTTTTGTACTGCTGCGATATGTTTGTCTTATACGTCGTTATTCACATTCGAAAGGAATGTAATTGCGGTACTATTTGGCACTGTGATAACTAAAGTGACATTTCTGAAATACCATACATACATTACACTATCTATTAGCACTAGTAATTACTGTTATTATTATTATTATTGTGACTATCGTCAAGTGATAATGTACTGTGCATATTGTAATGCGTACTAATCCATTATCACTACTATTGTCATTGATATCGTTACTACGTAGACTACTACTCACATATTGCATATGTCGTATAAACAATTGTCAATTGAAAATGATGATGTAATGACGAAGATGATGACGAACGTGCAGGTAGCAAAGAGAATGTAACTGCAACGGTAACACTGTAGCACAGTCTCTTGCTGCACACAGCAGGGTGAACGCTCAGCGGATCCCCGTGACGCTGTCTTAACACGCAAGAGGCGCGTAAAGACGAGAACAAACACCAGGGACTTTCACTTAATGATGGCGTTCATGAAGTTTTCAATTTGCTCGCCTCTCGTTGCACGCCATCCCGCGTGGAAATTGCTGCGAGATCCTTATCCTTGATGTCCTATTATGTTCACGCCTCGCACACCGTCACACGTAACCTGGATTGCAACCATCCACAGGCTCGTAAAATAGGTGTAGGTTGCGGAACAGACCAATACTTATGATAGCCAGTTGCGCTTTAGCACGAGCATAGCTACACAAGCGGTCATCTGCCCACTCGAATCTGTTCAAGAGGAACACCAGATACTGCGAAATCAAAATGGGGCCAATGAGGCTGAAATTTTTAATTGATTTCAGTAATAATAATAGTATCTAGTTTAAGAGACTAGTCAAGAAGAATCTATGCGCAAAGAAGTGGTATACGGTAACAATATGGAATGAAGAAATACCCTTGAAGTTCTCTGAGGCTATAGATACTGTGGTAATAAATAGGTCAGTAGGCAGTTCAGTTGAAGACGAATGGACGTCTCTAAAAAGAGCGATCACGGAAGTGGGAAAGAAAAACATAGGTACAAGAAAGTTAACTGCGAAGAAACCATGGGTAACGGAAGGATACGTCAGCTGATCGGCGAAAGAAGGAAGTACAAAAATGTTCAGGGAAATTTGGGAATACAGAAAAACAGGGAACTTAGAAATGAAATAAGTAGGAACTGCAGGGAAACTAAGACGAAGTGGCTGCAGGAAAAATGTGAAGACTTCGAAAAAGGAATGATTGTCGGATAGACTGACACAGTATCTTTGTAGAAAAGACAAAATAACTTCAGCTGAAATTAAAAGCATGGGTGGTAACATTAAGAATGAAAAGGGAATTCCATTGTTAAATGTAGAGGAGAGAGTGGATAGGTGCAAAGAGTGCAATGAGGACGTCTGTGAGGGGGACGACTTGTCTGATGGTGTAATAGAAGAAACAAGAGTTGTCATAGAAGACATAGGGAGCCAGTATGAGATCCGTAATTGAAAAGGGCTTTGGGAGACTTGACATCTAATAAAGTAGAAGGGATTGATGACAATGCATCGGAGTTTCTAGAATCATTGAGGCAAGTGGCGACGAACCGACTATTGACGTTGGTGTGTAGACTAGCCATATACCAACAGACTTTCATTCGCACAGTTCCGAAGATAGCAAGAGCAGGCAAGTGCGAGAATTACCACAACCATTTCGGTTCTAAGAACTTCAGTCTGGAACCGCGCGACCACTACGGTCGCAGGTTCGAATCCTGCCTCGGGCATGGATGTGTATGATGTCCTTAGCTAGTTAGGTTTAAGTAGTTCTAGGGGACTGATGAGCTCAGATGTTAAGTCCCATAGTGTTCAGAGCCATTTTCGCCACAACCATTTCCAAGTTGCTGACGACAGTAATATACAAAAGAGTGGCTAAGAAAACTGTGGATCAGTTAGATGACGATCAGTTTCGCTTCAGGAAAGGTAAAGGTACCAGAGAGGTAGTTCTGACGTTGCAATTGATAATGGGAGCAAGATTAAAGAAAAAGGAATACATTTTCATGCGATTAGTCAACAGGGACGGTGTGAAATCGTGCAAAATAATCGAAATTCTGAGAAAAATATGGGTAAGCTGTAGGGCAAGACGGGTAATACAAGATAGGTACAAGAACCAAGAGGGAACGAAGTGCTCGAATTAAAAGGCGTGTAACACTGGGATGTAGTCTTTTACCCCTAGTGTTCAATAGACACATCGAAGACTCAGTGACGGAAATAAAAGAATAATTCAGAAGTGGAATTAGAATTCAAGGTGAAAGGATGTCAGTAATAAGAATCGCTGATAACATTGCTATACTAAGTGAAAGTGAAAAAGAATTACAGGATCTGTTCAGTGGAACGAATAGTCTAATGAGTAGAGAATGTGTTCTGAAAGAAGATCGAAAAAAGACGAAATTAACGAGATGTAGCAAAACTGAGAACAGCTAGAAACTTATGATCGAAACTGGTGGTCACGCAGTAGATGAAGTCAAGGAATTCTGCTACCTAGACAGCAGAATAACCCATGAAGGACCGGGCGAGGAGGACACAAAAAGCAAACTAGCATTGTGCAAAAAGCGCTTTCTTGGCCAAGAGAAGTTTACTAGTATCAGACATAGTGCTTAATTTGGGAAAGTAATTTTTGAGAATGTACGTTTGGAGCTCAGCAGCAATGAAATGTGGACTGTGGGAAAACGGAAACAGAAGAGAATCGAAGCGATTTCGTTCTGCAGAATAATGTTGAAAACTAGGTGAACTAATAAGGTAAGGTATGAGGAAGTTCTGCGGAAAATCGGCGACGAAATGTATATATGGTAACCACTTACAAGAAGAAAGGACAGGATGATGGGACAACTCTTAAGATATCAGGGAATAACTACCATGATACGAGAGAGAATAGAAGGTAAAAATTGTACAGGAAGACACAGACTGATATACATGCAGCAAATAGCTGAAGACGTACGTTTCAAGTGCAATTCTGGGATGAAAAGTTAGGCACAGGAGAGGAATTAGTGGCGAGCCGCATCAAATTATTCAGCAAAATTTAAAAAAAAACTTGTGACATTTCCTCTATATGTCGGCGGTAGTATCTGCATGCGCGTTTCGAGTCAGTAGTTCAGCAGCACAATAGACTACTTTTCCGTCCAATAAATCATGGGCAGAATATACTTAGCCTCGATCTTTATGAGCTTTTGGAAGTCGAATCTGTGCTTTGAGTTATGGATTTTGTGACGTTAACTACAACAAATTAAGAAAAGACCGTTAGTTTCAGTAATATACGTAGTTTATTTGTTGCTTCATGCTTCAGTTATGTATCAAACTGGTGAACTCTCAACATAGACGCTAATATCACACCACACTTCATCATACGTAGATATTACAGAACATGAATTTCTCGTATCACAGCTGACAAACGTTTCCTTTCCGTTTTTTCGTGCCAAATATGGCGCTACTATCCAAAGTCAACACAAATTTTCCATACGGATTTCATTATGTATGTCACTGACGACTGTTCAAATTTCGGTTAAATCTTAAACAGATATTGGTAACTTCAACGTAATATCTCCACTTCTACGTAATGATCACATCCTACATGAATATAACTGAATATAACTATTTTCAACAGTTTAAGGAACTTGAGCAAGTTTTTTGATGTGGATACTCGTAAAGACGATATTACAGTACATTGTTATCTTTTCTCTGAACATAATTTTTTTTGAGCTTGAAATATTGTTTCAGTATCACAAAAATTCAAACATGATATTGGTACCAATATTTGTGTGACTCAAGTAGGTTTCAAAATCTATATTTGAGACGCAATTTACGTAATTAACATTTGAATTTTATCCCAGCTCAACAGTTTGACTTCCGAACAAAAACAACAACGTGTGGACTTCTGCAGCCACTTGACTGAAACGCAAAACCCAGACAATTTCTTTTTCCGGAAAATGTCATCAGTAGTGACTGTCTTGCTGTTATCTATACGAACCTACCACAAAACGACAAAGTGCACAGAAATTTACACAAAGGATGAACGCTTTGACGTCAAAACCTACATTTAATCCAATATGGCACGCGAGTCGAACGACATCGCAAAGAAGGACTTTTCTGACAGTTTCGAATGGTTGTATGAACGTTCTGTGCGTTGAAATCAAGTGGGGCGAGGCTATGTAGAACGTCTAAGGCATTAAAACCACCATCTTGAAGTTTATCTATATTTTTCTTAATCCAGTCTCGAAACTATTTCGTCGACAGAGTATGCAAGAGCAACTTGGCTGAATAGTAATGCATAAAGTAGTCTGGGTGATTCTCTTAAAATGATTCAAATGGCTCTGACCACTATGGGACTCAACTTTGGAGGTCATCAGTCCCCTAGAACTTAGAACTACTTAAACCTAACTAACCTAAGGACATCACACACATCCATGCTCGAGGCAGGATACGAACCTGCGACCGTAGCAGCAGCACGGTTCCGGACTGAAGCGCCTACAGCCGCTCGGCCATAACGGCTTTAATAGTGTGCATACTTTTGCACAATATTTCGACGACCCAGTTGGTGCTCCTCAGTTGCTGCGAGCTGTATTGGGTCTGCCTAGACTCAGTGAAGTACGTCGCGCCGCTATGTACTGGATGCTTCTGCGTGCTGCAGTGCAGGATTTTATACACCGGAGGACTCTGAAACATCGTAGGTACGTTCATTAATAGGTGTTGTTGCGGAATATGCTGAAAAAATTTCCTATGATCATGTGAACACACGGCGCTGTAAGCAGTCAGAATTTGGTGTGGATGCAGGAAAAGGGAAGAAACTATCAAACACGTGATAATGGTGGTTCTGGCACCTTTGTTCGCGTATGGTCACAAGTTACAACTTGTGTTCATTATGGTCTCCTGACTCAGCAACATGATACATGCGTAACACGGTGTGGTCGACAGTTGGTCACAGTATATCCGGTATAATCAGAGAGATATGTCGTCACATGCTATCCTTCAGAACAATGGGAGTATGGATACATCCCTGATAGATGCGATATTTTAGACATTCCTACAACGAGAAACCGCATAGATTTAGGACGGGGGATCTGGAGGGCCAAATGTATTGATATTGCCTAGAGATAATGCGGTCATTACCGAAGGTTTCACGGAGCAAATCTTTCAACTGGAAAGCGACATGTGGTGATGCCCCATCTTGCATGAAGATAGTGGTGTGGACACAGATGCTTTCTTGCAAAGCTGGCATCACGTGTTACACAAGGAGGTTTTTATAAAATGAAGATGTCACAGTGCACCTAACAGGCGGGCGAGGAGTCACCTCGAAGAACAACGGACCCAGAATGAAAGAGGCTGTGAAACCACACCAAAAGTCACATAAGCTGAGTGCAGTGGCTGTTTCTGTACAACATGTCGTAGAGCAGGACCCCATATATGATGGTTCTGTGCATTGATGGCACCATCCAGACAAAAAAAATTCCCAGCAACTTGTCATCCATTCCCATGAATGAGAGAAAAAGAAGGGCAAAGTCACAGCGTTGTAGCAAATCTTTTGGATTTATTTGGTGCACATTGTGAATCTTGTAAGGACTCCATCAAAAAATAAGCTGCAAAATATTTTGAACAGTTGAGAAGAAAAGAGACTACTTCCGTGACACAGTTCAAGCACAGGCTGCAGAATTTAAGGCATGTGCTGTGCGATCAACTACAGCAACTCCATCAACAACTGCCTACAGAACAACCTCAGTCACCTGTTTCTTCAGATTTCTTGATCATATTCTTTTGCCCGTTTATTCACATGGGGCCTCTTCTCGGCTGTATTATCGGCGATATCCTCGCAATGCAGCGCTGGTATTGCAACAGTTCACGGACTTGTTTCATACAGAAAACGTCAGCCTTCTTAATCCTTTACACGAACACTCACTTCACAAAAAAAAAATCAACACGCGTCGCTAAGTGACAAACAGTATACTGCCGTCAAAATGGGAAACATTTCGCATTCTGACTGCTTACAGCGCCATATCGGCACCTGATGGCAGAAAGTCGAACTATTATTCCTTCAGCATACTCTACTGGCGATCAAATTAATGAACACAACTAACATGTTTCAGCATCCTGCGATGCATGCAGCCCGCACTACAGCATGCGTAACACCATCAATGTAATTATAACCACCTGGCATAACTGTGTTCGACTTCCAGCGACCGTTACACCCTTCGATATTTATTTTTCAGGGCCCGCATACTCACTCAATGAATCACACATACCCTTAGCATTTTTCAGCTTTCGTGGGAGAGACGACCCGTATTTTGGTACAGACACCAAGTTTTGGACAGTGTAATTAAGGAATTTATCGAAAAAAGGAAGTGATAGAAAAGCTAATAAAAGCAAGTACTGGGTTCTGGCACTCAACTTTTGAACATCTCATGACTGACGGCATGTCTCTGGAAACCGTCTCAGGTAACTGTAATTTTTATTGGTAATGAGTGAGCAGCACTGTCTGGGTCACTCCGCTTTTGTTAATGATGCCTGGTTTCGATCTAGTTAGCAGATACTCTTCAGATCTGGAGCTAGAAGGTGATTAATTTCATTATTACCACTACTGACAGGCTGCACCTTTCAGCACTAGGTTTCAAGATGATCGGTCGTCAGATCGAAACTCTTCATCATTAACATAGAATAGTGATACAAATGGTGTGTTTCACTAATTATTAATTGAGGATCTCACCGGTCATATCATCCACTAGAGCTGGGAAACGCTGAAAGAATCTACGTTTCGTGGAATGTCTGTGCGCGTTCTGAGAAATTAATGAGCATTAATGGAAGTATGAGGGCCATGCGTCGAATTCGGGTATGAACAGTTGTGCTACAACCAAAGTTTATCTTAGAGTTAAGGCAGCGAGTACATACGAGGGCCGTTCAGAAAGTAACCTCCGGTTGATTTAAAAAAAATACACCAAGTTAAATAAAAATATTTTAATATATACATCTTACAACTACAAAAAATGGCTCTGAGCACTATGGGACTCAACTGCTGTGGTCATAAGTCCCCTAGAACTTAGAACTACTTAAACCTAACTAACCTAAGGACAGCACACAACACCCAGCCATCATGAGGCAGAGAAAATCCCTGACCCCGCCGGGAATCGAACCCGGGAACCCGGGCGTGGGAAGCGAGAACGCTACCGCACGACCACGAGATGCGGGCTTACAACTACATCTTTGCACTATTTTTCTACATAGTCTCCATAGCGATTGAGGCACTTATCGTATCTCTTCACAAGCTTTGAAATTCCTTCTGCATAAAAATCACCCGCTTGTGCCTGGAGCCAGCCTGTGACCGCATCTTTGAGCTCTTCGTCGTCATCAAACCGCTGTGACCCGAGCCATTTCTTCAAATGCATGAAGAGGTGATAATCACTTGGCGCCAGGTCTGGGCTGTAAGGTGGATGGTTGATAACGTCCCACTTGAAGGACTCAAGAAGGGCCGTTGTTCTGCGAGCAGAGTGAGGACGGGCGTTATCGTGCAAAAAAACGATACCGGAAGTCAGCATACCACGGCGTTTGTTCTGTATAGCCCGTCGTAACTTTTTTATTGTTTCACAGTACACGTCTTGATTAATGGTCGTACCACGTTCCATGAATTCAACCAACAACACCCCTTTGGCATCCCAAAACACCGTTGCCATCAGTTTTCTGGCAGAAAAATCTTGCGAGGCTTTTCTTGGTTTCGTAGGCGAATTTGAATGTGCCCACATCTTTGATTGTTCTTTTGTCTCAGGGTTCACGTACTTAATCCAGGTTTCGTCACCGGTCACGATTCTGTTTAACAATGGTTCTCCTTCGTCCTCATAATGTGACAGAAAGTCTAATGCAGAGGCCATTCTTTGAGTTTTGTGGTGGTCGGTAAGAATTTTGGGCACCCATCGCGCACAGAACTTACGGTAACCCAATCTTGCTGTCACTATCTCGTACAAGAGAGTCTTAGAAATCTGTGGAAAACCAGTAGACAACTCCGACATTGAGAAACGTCGATTTTCACGAACTTTTGCATCAACTGTCTGAACGAGTTCGTCAGTCACCAATGATGGTCTACCACTCCTCTCTTCATCATGAACGTTTTCTCGTCCACTTTTAAATAAACGTACCCATTCACGGACAACTCCTTCACTCATAACTCTTGGTCCGTACACGGCACAAAGCTCACGATGAATAGCTGCTGCAGAATATCCTTTGGCTGTAAAAAACCTTATGACAGCACGCACTTCACATTTGGCGGGGTTTTCTATTGCAGCACACATTTCAAACTGCCACAAAAACTAAACTAGCGCAGGTACGACGTTCACTCGACCACGGCTTGATGCCGACTGACCTGTTGAGTGCGTGAACGCACAGATGGCGTCGCTACTCCCCCCACAACCCGCACTGTGACCAATCGGAGGTTACTTTCTGAACCGCCCTCGTATAATTCAAAAATCGCAGCATCTAAAGAAGACCACTGAATTGGGACGACCGTCGAAATGTCGTCCGGAAAATGGAGTTGGCCGGACACCCGTAGGCACATCTTTAATCAATCACGCCGAGAAAGCCTATGAGATCACATGAAATGTACACGTCAAAGAATCATGTGGTAGCATTAAGGACTATATTAGACCATTATCTGCCCTAACCTTGTCAGACTAGGCCTGTAAGTATAAAAAGGGTTTTAAAAATGTACAACATATTTCTTCAGGTGGTAGGATTGTTCAAAACTAGAAGTTATCACAGTGATCTGTCCGGAAACCAATAGCCGGTGAGATACGGGCCGATCCGCCCTTTCTTTACTGTCGCCCTGTTACTTGAAAGTAAACACTAGAGGCACTGTTGCATGCTGACACTTCCTTCAGCCCTTCTTCGCAGTGAATCATGCATTCTTTCACGTTCAGCTGGCTCCATTCCGATTGTGTCTTATGCATTGGTCACACGCTCCTGTAACGTTTGCGCGTTGTCGGTGGATTGGGCATACACCAAAACGTTTAAATATCTCCGTAGCCAGAATTCCACCAGACTCAGGTATGGTGTAAGGGAGAATCCACGACCAATCAGTCGCCCATGAAACCCTGCGGTAAGGTACTGTCGTGTTGTCCGAAGAAAATGGGGTGGTGTTGAAACCACGTTCGTCGTCTTTCTGTAAGGGCTAATATTCTACAATAGCACTGTTCATTCATCGAGCAGAAATCGGTGATACACATACACCTGTTTATTTGTTTGGTGAAGTGTACGGCCGTATGAGCCTGTCGCCGACGGTTTTTGTCCAAACATGGATACTGAAGCATCCTGATGCGTCATCTCCAGCACTGGTCGTTGATTTGCCTGTGCCCACATGTGCGTATTGAGCTAATTTACTAACAAGGGGACCCTCCATACTGTAAACCACGGATTTTCATACGCTTCAAATATGTTATAGAGGCACTTACCCTGAGGACCTGGCTATCTGGTTTTTTAGCGACGGGCCTTGGTTTTTGAGAAAATCGATTCTGAATTTCATTGCGCGTTTTGTATAACCATAACATTTCATATATTCCGAGCAAGTCAGCGTAGCGAAGCGGTAAAGATTCGCGGCTACCGCGCTGGAAGTATCGTGTTCGAATCCTGCTCCCGTGTTTTTTTTTATGTTTGCAAGAACCGTCCGTAAAATTTGGTCCTAACGTTAAAAAACGAGTAGACGAATTAACTGGGAAATACAGAAATATAGTAGTCTCCTGCACGAAATCCGGAAGTTCACGAAACTGGTGTACGAAGAATTTTTGCGTTCTGTAATTATTCTGTACGTCGGACAGAAATAATTGTTGTACATTATCGATTCGTGGGGAGGGCAAACCGATTCAACTTTATACGATCATCTATTCACTGATGAAAGGCAAGCGAGCACCTACACCTCAAAAGTGGTCCCACCAAAGTGCGCTCCTTATTGCCAGCCCTGCGATGTTTATTTTTACCGACAGGTGAAAATCTTCACGAAAATTATTCAGAATACTCCCGACTTGACAATAGAGAGATCGCCCTTAGCTAATATTCGATAAAATTACATTCGCTAATCCTACATTAATTCAGCGCAACTAATTTTGAAAGCATGATTAGATACACATGGTTTGCATCGAAATTAGCGGATGAAAGACAAATCTTTTTGAATTCAAAAGAATTGTATTTCCCGGTATCGCTCATGAAGAAACCGTGCGCCTGGAAGACAGTTGCTTTCATAAAATGCGCGTGGTGCTGCGAAAATTTGTGCTTAGGTTCTTTCTATGATAAGTATCACCCACAATATTGTTCTGGCACATCAAACAATGTGGACGATGAAAAATAAGATTTTGTAATATTGTATGACAGAAAAAATTAATAATTGAATATATGTTTATAATTTCGCACACCTTACAATGTTTGTTGATATTCTTTGAAATAAAATGGAAAAATACCGTCGATTTAAAAAAACTAAAGTACACGAGCAGGATTCGAACACGGTACGTCCAGCGCGGTAGCCGTGACCCTCTACCGCTGCGCTAAGCTAAAATAAAATGTCGTGTGACTAGCGCCTCCGGTCGAGTACACCGTTCTCCGGATGCAAGTCTTTCGATTTGACGCCAGAATTGTTCGGAATGTATGTAATGTTACGGGTATACAAAGCACGAAATGAACTTCAAAATCGATTTTCTGAAAAACCGAGGCCCGTCGCTAAAAATCGGATAGCCAGGTACTCAGGGTAAGTGCCTCTACAACATATTTGAAGCGCATCAAAATCCTTGATTTACAGTATGGAGGGTCCCCTTGTAAGCCAACTCTTGTGAATCCTTCCTCGACCGTAAGTAAAATGCAGGCTGTGAACTGTGGACCTTCAGCAATATATTGTAGAAGCTGTTGGCAGAATTGTAATCGGGCATGATGGTCGTCACGTCGAAGAGCTAGCACGCTTCACATACCATAGAGACAAAGCCCCTTCTCGTGCAGAACGGACCGTAAAGGAGTATGGGTGGTACCTACAATAACTCCAATTCTTCGCTCGCCTGCTTCAGGATCATCTTTTACTTCTCACAAACTGAGGTCGTCCATTTACAGCGTACGAACTAAGCGAGGCCTACAGCGGTCCATTGTCCGTGCTACGAATAGTCTAGTGTCTACAAACCGCTGGAATAACCTATTGAACATTCTCTCAGATGGAATGGAGTGTTGTAGATGAAGTGTGGCATAATATTAGGGGCCTGGCTAATACTGTCATCGGCTAACTCATAACAGAATACCATGTCTGTTATCTGCCTCGTGGAATAGCATGTCTCCATTGCACTGTTTGCAGTATGTCATTAACCTTCTTCTTCTGACTTAATGCACGGGGAGCATAACCTCCACTGACTGATGTAGCAGACTGTTGCACTGCTATGACACCGCCAGTGTCCTACAAATCACAGCCATTCAGACACACGACATGAACTGCAACTGTTCAAATGGTTCAAATGGCTCTGAGCACTATGGGACTCAACTGCTGAGGTCATAAGTCCCCTAGAACTTAGAACTACTTAAACCTAACTAACCTAAGGACAACACACACATCCATGCCCGAGGCAGTATTCGAACCTGCGACCGTAGCGGTCGCGCGGTTCCAGACTGTAGCGCCAGAACCGCTCGGCCACCAGCGGCCGGCAGGTCTGCAACTGTAAGACGATCGACACGTCCAAATACTACACATTATCCTTCACAAGTAAAATGGCCTGTAACAGGTATTGATACCTGAATATGTATTAGGGGGACCAGAGAGTAATTCGTTTTTATACATTAAATTCTCAGAAGTAAATTGTTAAGACGTTTTTATTATTAAATTTGGAAATTTGTGTTAAGTTCCTATGGGACCAAACTGCTGAGTCATCGGTACCTAGGCTTACACACTACTTAATCTAACTTTAACTAACTTACGCTAATGACAACGCACACACTCATCCCCGCGGGAGGAATCGAAACTCCGACGAGGGCAGCCGCGCCAACCGTGGTATGACGGCTTAGTCAATGACGTAATAACCCTCGTTATCAAAAACAATTTGTTCTCTTAATGTGAAACTTTTCAATACCGGATGAATAAGAATCAATTGGCTTTTGAGAAAAATGGCGTTTTCAACATAATACAAAATTTCACGTCTTTTTGCCATTTAGAAAATGTAGTGATCGGAATGAATGGATGTCCGACGGCGAAATATCGAGAAAGTAAGGTGGGTGAAGCGACTCTCCCAACCCAATTCATTAAATTTTTCAGTGCGGTCTTGCATTATCGCGTTGCAGAATAACTGCCTTTGCTGTTGACAAAATTGTTCAAATGGCTCTGAGCACTATGGGACTTAACAGTGGAGGTCATCAGTCCCCTAGAACTTAGAACTACTTAAACCTAACTAACCTAAGGACATCACACACATCCATGCCTAAGGCAGGCTTAGAACCTGCGACCGTAGCGGTCGCGCGGTTCCAGACTGTAGCGCCTAGAACCGCTCGGTCACTCCGGCCAGCTGCTGTTGACGATTGCTGGTCACTTTTCCAGATTGATATACTCCGTCCAGTTGTTCAGAGTAAAAGTCTACTGCATTCACAGGTTCCAGGTTTCAGCAGTTCAAATGAACGACCTCCACGAAACACACAACAGTGCTGTTTTGGGGTGTAAACATGGCTTAGCTGTACTTCGTGGTTCTACATTCGGACAGGATCACTGCCGTTTGCATTTTGGATTATCGTACAAGACCAATTTTTCATCGCCAGTGTTCAAGCGATCAAAAAACGCTTCTGTATCGTGCTTCTGTCGAAGCAATAAGTTGCATGTGGTGGATCGGTTAGCTTTATATGTCTATATCAATCTGCCGTTAATGTTCTTGGTTAGTTGGTTAGTAGTATTTCACAGTTCCTCGATTATCTGACACAGATTTGCTTCCACATCAACGCTTAACATGCCGTTGTCTAAAGTTGTTGGTTGTCCAGGTCGATACGACGTGGAACTATCATACTTACCGGATATGAACTTAGGAAACCACCTTTGTCATTTACGAACGGCAAATGCCCTTGAATAATCATTGCAAATGTTTTTGGTAGCAACTGTTGCGTTGTAACTTTTGTGAAACTCAAAAAGCTTACGATGCCAGGTATCTACCACTTCTGGCATTTTTCTGGCCATTTCTCCATCAACTGCAAATAAATTTTAACATTTAATTATTTACGAGTAAACAGGTCATAATTACAGGAACTTTTCTTCTAGTTTGTACCAATACTTTCTCCTGCAGAACTGTGTGACACTGTTTAAAAAAAAAAATCACCCTGTGTAAGAGGCCTTTGTAGGTGATATATACACTTGAAAAAGAAAGACATAAAAACACACCACGAAGGAATTATCCGAAGTGGACAGAACTCACTAGGAGTGATGTACATGTACACACAAACAAATGACTACAATTTCAGAAAAATTGGATGATTTATTCAAGAGAAAAAGCTTGAGAAATAGAGCAAGTCAATAATGTGTTGGCCTACCTCTGGCCCTTATGCATGCATTCTCCTTGGCACTGATTGAGAGAGTTGTTGGATGTCCTCCTGAGAAATATCGTGCCAAACTCTATCCAGATGTGTTTTTTTTTTCCAGGCAACTGTCAGCAGTGGATATAAGTTTCAGGAAATTCATGACACATGGCTATATAAAAACAAATTATTAAATTGTACCGGTTTCGTTCACTGACCTTCATCTGGCACACGAATCAACGTTAGAAAACAGAAATGACAGCAAAACCTCATTTGAAAAACGTCATAAAGACATAAAATACAAAAACGTAACTTACGAGGGCCGGCCGGTGAGCCCGAGCCGTTCTAGGGGATTCAATCTGGAACCGCGCGACCACTACGGTCGCAGGTTCGAATCCAGCCTCGGGCATGGACGTGTGTGATGTCCTTAGGTTAGTTAGGTTTAAGTAGTTCTAATTTCCTTCTAGGCGGCAGCAGGTCATCAATGGTGTCTGTTATATCCACATAAAGATAACCTAAGAAGACGTGTCTG
This sequence comes from Schistocerca nitens, assembly GCF_023898315.1. NCBI lineage: Eukaryota > Metazoa > Arthropoda > Insecta > Orthoptera > Acrididae > Schistocerca > Schistocerca nitens. The sequence goes on along the minus strand of NC_064614.1, from coordinate 164,052,811 downwards.
GGGGCGACTAAGGCAGCAGAGGGATACCAACGTGACTGTCGCGCGTCATATGGCCCGACAAGCAGAATTGATGGTCCGGTGTGCCATTTCATTTCATAGCAGGACCCCTTCGGTTGTCATCCGCGGTACAGTCACAGCACAGCGGTTAAGTCGTCGATTCTCTGTGCCCTGTTTTGTCGCATTTCATGGCAGGTTATCGTAAGCTTACATTTCAGCAAGATAACCCCAGCCCGTACACGGTGCCAGTTTCTACTGCTTGTCTTCGCGCTTGCCAAACCCTACCTTGGCCAGCAAGTTCGCCGTATCTCTTCTTAATTGAGTACGTTAAGAGCATTATGGACAGGGCCCCGTGACCAGCTCGGGATTTTGACTACCTAACGCCTCATTTGGACATAACTTGGCACGACATCCCTCAGGAGGACATCCATCAAGTCTATCAATGCCAAGCCGAATAACAGCTTGCTTAAGGGCCAGAGATGAACCAACAAATTTCTACACTACTGGCCATTAAAATTGCTACACCAAGAAGAAATGCAGATGACAAACGGGTATTCATTGGACAAATATATTATACTAGAACTAACATGTGATTACATTTTCACGCAATTTGGGTTCAGAGATCCTGAGAAATCAGTACCCAGAACAACCACCTCTGGCCGTAATAATAACCTTGATACGCCTGGGCATTGAGTCAAACAGAGCTTGGATGGCGTGTACAGGTACAACTGCCCATGCAGCTTCAACACGATGCCACAGTTCATCAAGAGTAGTGACTGGCGTATTGTGACGAGCCAGTTGCTCGGCCACCATTGACCAGACGTTTTCAATTTGTGAGAGATCTGGAGAATGTGCTGGTCAGGGCAGCAGTCGAACATTTTCTGTATCCAGAAATGCCCGTATAGGACCTGCCACATGCGTTCGTGCATTATCCTGCTGAACTGTAGAGTTTCGCAGGGATCGAATGAAGGGTGGAGCCACGGGTCGTAACACATCTGGAATGTAACGTCCACTGTTCAAAGAGCCGTCAATGCGAACAAGAGGTGACCGACACGTGTAACCAATGGCACCCCCTACGATCACGCCGGATGATACGCCAGTACGGTGATGACGAATAAACGCTTCCAATGTGCGTTCACCACGATGTCGCCAAACACGTATGCGACCATCATGATGCTGTAAACAGAACCTGGATTCATCCTAAAAAATGACTTTTGCCATTCGTGCATCCAGGTTCGTCGTTGAGTACACAATCGCAGGCGCTACTGTCTGTGATGAAGCGTCAACGGTAACGGCAGCCATGGTCTCCGAGCTGATAGTACTGGAAACGTCGACGAACTGTTCGTGCAGATGGTTGTTGTCTTGCAAACGTCCCAACCTGTAGACTCAGGGATCGAGACGTGGCTGCACGATCTGTTACAGCCATGCGGATAAGATGCCTGTCATCTCGACTGCTAGTGGTACGAGGCCGTTGGGATCCAGCACGGCATTCCGTATTACCCTCCTGAACCCATCGATTCCATGTTGTCTTAACAGTCATTGGATCTCGACCAACGCGAGCAGAAATGTCACGATACGATAAACCGCAATCGCGATAGTCTACAATCCGACCTTTATCAAAGTCGGAAACGTGATGGAACGCATTTCTTCTCCTTAGACGAGGCATCACAACAAATTTCAGCAGGCAACGCCGGTCAACTGCTGCTTGTGTATGAGAAATCGGTTGGAAACTTTCCTCATGTCAGCACGTTGTAGGTGTCGTCACCGGCGCCAACCTTGTGTGAATGCTCTGAAAAGCTAATCATTTGCATATCACAGCATCTTCTTCCTGTCGGTTAAATTTCGCGTCTGTAGCACGTCATCTTCGTGGTGTAGCAATTTTAATGGCCAGTGGTGTAAGTCGCTCAATTCGTGAAGCTCTTTCTCTTGCATAAATCATCCAATTTTTCTGGAACTGTAATCATGTGTTTTTTTCTGTGCACGTGTCCCATTAGGATAATTCCTAATTCCTTCGTGGTACGTCGTTTATTTTTTTAAAATTTCCTCAGAGTGTTGTGTAATTTTTGCAATATTATTTTAAAAATGACCCCCAAATGGATAAACATTCTTCTTCTTCTTCTTCTTCTTCTTCTGCTGCTATTACTAAAACTGCTGCTACAGTAACCTGTTGTGTATGTCTCTTTCCATGGGTGCGGACCTCATGTCCCATCGGCCTGCGTCCAAGTACCGCAGACAGCCAGAGGTCAACAGTCCCGGTGAGGTAGCGGCTGCTTCCCTTGTTGGTGCATTCCCTGGGAACGTGGGAAGCCAGACGAGTCGAGACGGGACGGGACGGGACCAGACAAGACAGTAGGTCAGCCAGCAGCATTAGCCGCTGCATGCGCTGCACCGTGAGTCAGTCCCCGGACGGCTGTCTCTAGGGAAACCCGCTCTGAGAACCTGAACCTGAAGCTGGGCCGCAGCCCGCCCGTCGCAAGGCCGCCGCTAATGAGGGAAGGGCGCCGCCGAGCCGGGACTGACGGCCTCGTTATACTGGTCGCTGATCCACTGTGTAAGGTCTCCACACTGATGAGGATCCCGGGTTCGGTTCTCAGAGGGTCATAGTTTGTTGGGGCGCAGCCCCGAATCCTCCTTTGGTCAGAAAAATGGTACCGAATCTTCCCAAGCCCGTAAGGGTCTGAAAAAAGATGGGACCGAATCCTCCCGTTTGAAGCAGGTAGTAGTTCTAAACGTTATGAATACTCCAAGCAATGTAACCGCTCAATGTCAATCAATACGATCACGACGACACCCCTCGATCGACGTTAACACTCGTGGTGTCACTCGCCTTCATACATAGCAGCCGACGTTTGAAAATTCGTGACGCTAACTCAATGGTCGTCAATTGATTTAAATGTATTTCCCGGTTGACTCTTAATTCAATTACTGCCACGGGAGTGAGGAGAAAGAACACATCCTGGTGGTACCAGCATTGTGTGTATTTAGATGTTCGATTAATCTGAATGGTTTGCAATGTTCCAGCGATTCTATTCGAACTCTATGCTGATGTACCGACAAGGACCATTTTCGCAGATAAACATGCAAGTACGTAATGGATGTTCAGTCTCTCAATGTAGTTCGTCGCGCTCACACATTATACATCCGCTGTAAGAACAATTTCATGCATTTAAATTTTTTGGTGTCCCACAATATTGGTTGGCTAAATATTATGACGATACGCTGCATACAACTTCCACAGATATTGTTTATCATGTAGTCAAGACTACGTAATGAAGCCAAAATCGTGGATAAAATTGTAATGTAGTTTGTTTATTAACACTTCTCTTTTCACTAATTAAATATGAAACATGAATCGGGATTGGATGTGATGACCCTATCCTTCTTTTTTAGTATTTTAGGTCCCCGTTAATTAATATATGGTAATTAATAAGCGAACTATTTTTTATGCTGGCGCGTTGTTTGTATCAGTTACCCCGCAACCGTCCAAGGATACGATTCTATTAATGTTCCGCGCACACGCGTTTCACCATTTTATAAAATGCAGAATCACGTAAACTATAGCTTTCCGTTGCGCACAACTTTCGTGGGTTCCACAACCATAATAGTTTCCCAAGAGTATTTTTCCCAACTAACACAAAGTTCGAATTATGTTGTCGGATTCATTTTCACTTCACCCGGCAATAAACATCTCTGATCACTTCGTCACACGTAATGTATTTTAAACGTGTTAGAAGAGTCTTTAAATAATCTCCTTAACGAATTTCGCAGTCGCGTGCCACTTTTTCATCGACTACCCCGATCACGATAACTGAAGCTAGAGAGCTCAATAATGTGTTACATGTTCTTTTATATGTATTAAAAAACAAACGCGCCCCTATATCTTTCTGTCCCGCTTGGTCTTTGCTACTTTGCTTTTTATTACTTTTCGTTATATTGCTTCTTAGTAATACTGTGAAGTTATTAAAGTTCGTATTACTTTCCCCTTTTTAATTCTTCCCCGATTTTAATTAATATGATGCTAATTGACACGCCTGCCCGCAAAGTACCGTTATCGCAGGCAAAGGAAAGCAAATGAAGTTACAGTAGAAGAAGTAAAAATTTTTCGCGTGTATTGTAAGTACATACTGAGATCTGGAGAGCAGTCTTCCTAAGTAAGATTGATTTCAGGTGTGCCGCAGGGGAGTGTAATACCATTGCTATTCACAATATACTTAAATGACCTTGTGGATAACATCGGAAGTTCACTGAGGCTTTTTGCGGATGCTGCTGTGGTATATCGAGAGGTTGTAACAATGGAAAATTGTACTGAAATGCAGGAGGATGTGCAACGAATTGACGCATGGTGCAGGGAATGGCAATTGAATCTCAATGTAGACAAGTGTAGTGTGCTGAGAATACATAGAAAGAAAGATCCTTTATCATTTAGCTAAAATATAGCAGGTCAGCAACTGGACGCAGTTAATTCCATAAATTATCTGGGAGTAGGCATTAGGAGTGATTTAAAATGGAACGAATATATAAAGTTGATCGTCGGTAAATCAGATGCCAGACTGAGATTCATTGGAAGAATCCTAAGGAAATGCAATCTGAAAACAAAGGAAGTAGGTTACAGTACACTTGTTCGTCCATTGCTTGAATACTGCTCACCATTGTGGGATCCGTGCCAGATATGGTTGATAGAAGAGATAGAGAAGATCCAACGGAGAGCGGCGCGCTTCGTTACAGGATCATTTAGTAATCGCGAAAGCGTTACGGAGATGATAGATAAACTCCAGTGGAAGACTTTGGAGGAGAGACGCTCAGTAGCTCGGTACGGGCTTTTGTTGAAGTTTCGAGAACATACCTTCACCGAAGAGTTAAGCAGTATATTGATCCCTCCTACGTATATCTTGTGAAGAGACCATGAGGATAAAATCAGAGAGTTTAGAGACCACACAGAGACATACCGACAATCTTTCTTTCCACGAAGAATAGGAGACTGGAATAGAAGGGAGAACCGATAGAGGTACTGAAAGTACCCTCCGCCACACACAGTCAGTTGGCTTGCGGAGTATGGATGTAGTTGTAGATCTGGAAATTTTACCAGTTTCGAAATTTTTCACTTGCTGTTCCATAAATTTCAAGGGTGGGCAATTTCTTTCCTTTTTCTTCGTTTTCCACGAATTTATTGCAATTTCAGAATCGAGCTGAACTTGTTTCAGCACTTCAAGAAATCGGTAAATGTCAGGACTGGAGGAGTAGAACTGACTATTACATTTGCAATGGAAACTTCCGCAAGCATCAGTTGTTCGCTGTCTGTTACAACTTAGTTCCGCCCACATGGATAGAGGAAAGAGAGCATTCTCTTCTATGTACGTTTCTACTAAATAGTCACAAAAGGCTTGCAATTTTTCCGATGCAGGTATCTCTGCCATGTAATCGTCAACAAAACAGTCGCCAACCATATCAGGAGACTAGCTTTGTAAATAGATTTACGAAAATTGTTGACATCTGTAGTCGTTATATCTTGCGTATCTTCTCCTTTTAACTTCTGGTAAATGATTTTTGACGATCTCTCACAAATATCTTCTATGGCTTTTCTCTTTAAGTCAGAAATGATTTCTTGCCTCTGAATTTTGTTACGAGGCATTTCTTCATGATTGTGCTCTTCTCGACACTCCACGACATCCAGAACCTAAATAGAAATAGTTTTAATAAAACTTCTGCATCCATTAATGTTGCACGTCCATGGCGCTGGACCACCTTTCAGCAGTTTTTGAAAACCGAAGGTGTTACCTTTCAAAACCAACATTTTCCTTCCCTTCCTACTTACTGAAACTGTAAGCTCGTCTGAGGACATTTTCACTCTACAACTATCTGCCGCGAACTGCGAAGTGGCCGCAGGCAGCTGTGGTCATTAGCGCACACAATGCTCTGTCGCAATGTGTCAGTTTGGGAGGATCCGGTCCTGTTACCTGCTTCCCTTACCTACCTGGTTTCGGGAGGATTCGTTTGTTGCTGCCCACCCTTCTCCCATTCCGATGAGTAAAGCTGGCTATCAGCCTCACAGCGACAGGTTTGCAGGAATTTTATAATGTAGGTCACGGCAAGCGTCTTTGACAATTAATCAGAACGTCTTGGGTTCTGAGTCCGAAAAGTGCCACTGCTAAAAAATCGAGCAAAAATCGACAGCATTGGCGCCGAAGATTTTCGCTGTAAGAAGTCACTCTCATTCTGCCACCGGCGTTGTTAAAGAGAGTGGAGGAGCGGACAGATATCAGGCCACTCTCTTGCCCTTGGGGTGGGAAACTAACCCTAAAAGGCAGAAGGATCAGCAATGAACAGCAGCATGTGGATCCAGAAGGCAATGGAAGACAATGCATTACAGGCACATAATGTGTATACATCGAATATGCCAAGTTAGTTTGTGTGGCCATCCTGGGCAGCAGGCATATTGTTGTTGTTGTGGTCTTCAGTCCTGAGACTGGATTGATGCAGCTCTCCATGCTAATGTATCCTGTGCAAGCTCCTTCATCTCCCAGTACCTACTGCAACCTACATCCTTCTGAATCTGCTTAGTGTATTCATCTCTTGGTCTCCCTCTACCATTTTTACCCTCCACACTGCCCTCCAATGCTAAATTCGTGATCCCTTGATGCCTCAGGACATGTCCTACCAACCGTTCCCTTCTTCTAGTCAAGTTGTGCCACAAACGTCTCTTCTCCCCAATCCTATTCAATACCTCCTCATTAGTTACGTGATCTACCCACCTAATCTTCAACATTCTTCTGTAGCACCACATTTCAAAAGCTTCTATTCTCTTCTTGTCCAAACTATTTATTGTCCATGTTACACTTCCATACATGGCTACACTCCATACAAATACTTTCAGAAACGACTTCCTGACACTTACATCTATACTCGATGTTAACAAATTTCTCTTCTTCAGAAACACTTTCCTTGCCATTGCCAGCCTACATTTTATATCCTCTCTACTTCGACCATCATCAGTTATTTTGCTCCCCAAATAGCAAAACTCCTTTACTACTTTAACTGTCTCATTTCTTAATCTAATTCCCCCAGCATCACTCGACTTAATTCGACTACATTCCATTAGCCTCGTTTTGCTTTTGTTGATGTTCATCTTATATCCTCATTTCAAGACACTGTCCATTCCGTACAACTGCTCTTCCAAGTCCTTTGCTGTCTCTGACAGAATTACAATGTCAGCAAACATATAAATACTTCCAGAATGAGATTTTCACTCTGCAGCGGAGTGTGCGCTGATATGAAACTTCCTGGCAGACACACAGTTTTAATCTGCCAGGAAGTTTCATATCAGCGCACACTCCGCTGCAGAGTGAAAATCTCATTCTGGAAGCATCCCCCAGGCTGCGGCTAGGCCATGTCTCCGCTATATCCTTTCTTTCAGGAGTGCTATTTCTGCAAGGTTCGCGGGAGAGCTTCTGTAAAGTTTGGAAGGTAGGAGACGAGATACTGGCAGAAGTAAAGCTGTGAGGCCGGGCGTGAGTCGTGCTTCGGTAGCTCAGATGGTAGAGCACTTGCCCGCGAAAGGCAAAGGTCCCGAGTTCGAGTCTCGGTCGGGCACACAGTTTTAATCTGCCAGGAAGTTTCATATAAATACTTGTTTTTCAAATCAAACTGCCTTTACCTGGTGCAGGTTACTTTATTATCCCGTAGGCGTTTCGCCTTCTTCTGTTCTAAGGCATCATCAGTGGGATCTATAACGATACAGTTTTTTGTTTAGTTCTAGATTATCGAACAGTTGACTTCGCAATTTTTTGTAAAAAGAAGTAATTACTTACGATTTGCTGATCTGCGTTTCCTCACATCTGGTCTGGAGGTCGCACTACTACTTTTATCACTGCCGCATAATCACATCTTTGTGTTCTCGCCATCCACACACTGTTCTCCATGTTTCTCACTCTTTTTGTTGTGGACTGTTGTTGTCTTGTCACTTGATACAACTATTTCGTCGTTCACTTCTTTTCACAGCGTAAATATTGCGACTCCATTACGTGTTTCATTTTCTTTGGTATGTTTACCTGTTTGTTGACAACCTAATGAAGTATATGTTCGTTACTAACTTCTATTCATGGTGTTTACACAGTGTGTGTGTGTATGAGTGAGAGAGAGAGAGAGAGAGAGAGAGAGAGAGGGGAATAGAGGCGACGTAATAATAGAACCCAACATATTTACATTCACTCATCCATGACCCCTCCACAGAATATTGAAAAGTCAAAACAGCTGTCACCAAAGTTTTCACCCACTCGCTAACAGCTAGTACATTGCCCCCCCCCCCCCAAAAAAAAAAAACGTCGCCTCTATTCCCCTCTCTCTCTCTCTCTCTCTCTCACACTCACTCACACACACACACACACACACACACACACACACACACACACCTTGCTGTTTCAAGCGGCACCGAGCTCGAGGATGATGACCAAGACGACTCGCTTTTGCACTTTTACAGAGGAAGAGTGTAGGCACATTTGAACCAAAATTCAAACTTTGCAACGCAATGGGAGACTGTTAAAAAATGACCTTTGTGTTGTGCATTTAAAGTAAAATAAACGATGTTCCAGTACTTCAGTGGAAGGATCGCTGCGTATCACCAACCGAGGATGACGTCCCAAGGCGGTAGGCTTTTGCACTTTTACAGAGGGATACTATAGGCAGCTTTGAACCAAATTTCAAACTTTGCAACGCAGTGGGAGGTAATGAAAGTGTAAAAATTGCAGAGGCATTTCAGTTACAAGTACAATGAGTTGCTTGTACGGAAAGAGCTGGTAGGACTTGCACCGACAATACGTTCTTTTTTTTTTTTTTTAATAAGTAGTAGACAAAAGAGCACGCGTCAATCAAGAGATCCAACTTATGTTTGTAGACCTTCTTAAGGCGTGTGGTACTATACATTTACAAAGGCTTCATCATTAATTTAAAGAGACCCCCTTCTGTTGATTTACTCAAACCACAGATCCCCTTCAGCTTATTTATTTAAACTACGCTAGGATTCGGTACGTAAGGATCCTTTTTTCAGGTGTACAAAATTATTCTATTCAGGCATACATCACATGCGCAAGGACTGTCACTGCCAGGCTTCCAGATCACTGCATCTTTGGTGGAAAATGTACGCTGTCTTTCAGCCGCTCGCTGTGAACACCAACCAGCAATTAGACTCCAATAAGGGCTCTCCGAAATTTGTAATTTGTCCTACATCAAGAATAAAACCTGGTAATACACTATCTCAAAGGTTTCCCCGTCAACAAGAGTTTGCGTCAAGCTGGTTGTGTGCCATTTATCCTGTTTAAAATACATCTGGCAAAAGCTCTAAATCAACGGAAAAGGAAATGCTTAGGAATGGGTAAAGTCAGTTTTCATATACTGTACTTTTGCGGATAATCAGTTTGTGAGAATATTTGGTACGAAAATTACAGCAAGAATACAAACGATGGGGCTTCTGATTTCTAGAAAACCAAATGTCTTCAAAGAGGGGCATGACTGTGCAACATCTACCTCGATGCGGCGAAAATTGACGCTTACAACAGTTATACACTGTCCATTACATTGATGTGAGCACCTGTCAGAAACCTGAATAATCACCTTCTGCAGCGGGGTTCGCTGCGAGAAGCGCAGGGACACGGCTAATAAGGTTCTGTAAGGTATCAACAGGGACGTGAAGCCAGGCTGATTCCAGTGCCGTGGTCAGCTGCATTATGTTTATCGGTTCAGGACTCATGACGCGGAACCGCTATCGAGGTGGTCCGCAGATTCTCAATTGGGTTTAAATCTGGAGACTTTCGTGGCGAGGAGAGTACGCTATACTCATAGTGGTGCTCTTCAAACAACACACATACAAGAGAGGTGAGTGACACGTTTCTTTGCCCTTCTGATATACGCCATAGTGCCGAGGAAAAATAAACTGCATGTAGTGGTGGGCGTGGTCCCGACGGATTGACGCATACTTGTGTTGATCCACTGTACGTTGAAGAAAGCGCTGCTTCCCGAGCGGGAAGGTGTGCCGGTCCCACGCACGAATTCCGACGGCGGATTAGTGTCGAAGTCCGGAGTGCCGGCCAGCCTGTGGATGGTTTTTAGGGGGTTTTCTATCTGCCTCAGCGAATGCAGCCTGGTTCCTCTTATTCCGCCTCAGTTACACTATGTCGCGATTGCTGCGCGAACACTGTCTCCAGGTACGCGTATATCGTGATTATTCTGCCACACAAACATTTGGGGTAAACTCGTCTGTTACACTACTGGCCATTAAAATTGCTGTACCACGAAGATGACGTGCTACAGACGCGAAATTTAACCGACAGGAAGAAGATGCTGTGATATACAAACGATTAGCTTTTCAGAGCATTCACACAAGGTTGGCGCCGGTGGCGACACCTACAACGTGCTGACATGAGGAAAGTTTCCAACCGATTTCTTCTACACAAACAGCAGTTGACGGGCGTTGCCTGGTGAAACGTTGTTGTGATGCCTCGTGTAAGGAGGAGAAATGCGTACCGTCACGTTTCCGACTTTGATAAAGGTCGGATTGTAGCCTATCGCGATTGCGGTTTATCGTATCGCGACATTGCTACTCGCGTTGTTCGACATACAATGACTATTAGCAGAATATGGAATCGGTGGGTTCAGGAGGGTAATACGGAACGCCGTGCTGGATCCCAACGGCCTCGTATCACTAGCAGTCGAAATGACAGGCATCTTATCCGCATGGCTGTAACTGATCGTGCAGCCACGTCTCGATCCCTGAGTCAACAGATGGGGACGTTTGCAAGACAACAACCATCTGCATGAACAGTTCGACGACGTTTGCAGCAGCATGGACTATGAGCTCGGAGACCATGGCTGCGGTTACCCTTGACGCTGCATCACAGACAGGAGCGCCTACGATGGTGTACTCAACGACGAACCTGGGTGCACGAAAGGCTAAACGTCATTTTTTCGGATGAATCCAGGTTCTGTTTACAGCAGCATGATGGTCGCATCCGTGTTTGGCGCCATCGCGGTGAACGCACATTGGAAGCGTGTATTCGTCATCGCCATACTGGCGTATTACCCGGCGTGATAGTATGGGGTGCCATTGGTTACACGTCTCGGTCACCTCTCGTTCGCATTGACGGCACTTTGAACATTGGACGTTACATTGCAGATGATTTCCGACCCTTGGCTCTACCCTTCATTCGATCCCTGCGAAACCCTACATTTCAACAGAATAATGCACGACCGCATTTTGCAGGTCCTGTACAGGCCTTTCTGGATACAGAAAATGTTTGGCTGCTGCCCTGGCCAGCACATTCTCCAGATATCTCACCAACTGAAAACGTCTGGTCAATGGTGGCTGAGCAACTGGCTCGTCACAATACGCCAGTCACTACTCTTGATGAACTGTGGTATCGTGTTCAAGTTGCATGGGCAGCTGTACCTGTACGCGGCATCCTAGCTCTGTTTGACTCAATTCCCAGGCGTATCAAGGCCGTGATAACGGCCAGAGGTGGTTGTTCTGGGTGCTGGATTCTCAGGATCTATGCACCCAAATTGTGTGAAAATGTAATCACATGTCAGTTCTAATATAATATAGTTGTCCAATGAATACCCGTTTACATCTACATTTCTTCTTGATGTAGCAGTTTTAATGGCCAGTAGTGTATAAGACGTTCCCGGAGGGGTCCATTGGGGCCGAACCGTACAATAACCATGGGTTCAGTGTGAGGCGGCGGTGGGTTAGGTGGACTGCTGTGGCCTCTTGTAGGGTTGTAAACCACTGAGGGCTACGGCGGGACGAAGCCTCTCCGTCGTTTCTAGGTCCCCAGTTCAGTACACAATACACGCCTTCAAGAATGGCGAGATCACCCAGGGTTATGCCCTTCAGGCTGGGCCTTTCCGACGATTATTGCAGCGTGCTTACTTTCAAGCGTTTCATGCCGTACACGCCAACAGCCATTTGTCCAATGGAGCATAAAGCGTGGTTCAGCTGAAAAGCCCACCTGTCGCCACTCAGTGGACATCCAGTTGGGGTACTGGAGTGCAAATTCCAGCAATCGTCGGCATGTACAGGAGTGAACATGAGTGAAAGAACAAGGCGCCCGCTGCAGGGACCCATAAGCAGCATCGTTCGCTGAACGGTCGTTGAGGAGACACCGTTCGTAGCCCTTTGGTTCATGTGGGAGATCAGTTTCTCAACAACCTCACGTCTGTTCCTCCGTAGACATCTCTGCATCCGTCGCTCACACCTCTCATCTACGGGCCGTCGTGTACCACAGTCACTTCTTCACCGTTTTCGCATAGAGCCATTTTGCTGTCTATAAACATTACCGTTTCGTAAACGCTTCCAACCGTCATCACCTTTTGGACGTCAAATCAATCACTCCATTTTGGATTTACGACAACGACTGCACTGTTTCCCTCGTACCTGAAACGCTTTACATCCCCTATGCTGCTACTGCTGCCGCCTGCGACTATGTGTGCTTGTTGTACGTTGACGTAGAACATAGGCGGTGGCCACGTTAATGTGACTAGTTCGTGTTTATACCTAGGAGTCTAATTTGACAATTCACATAGTGATGATCAAGAAATTACTTAACGAATAACTCAGACTGACTTCTGCTTCAAACGGAATTGAGCTCGTGCGTTGCTGGCGCCAGTCTTCATTGCGTAAGGAGGGCTATGCGTGAAGCGTTCAATGAATTCGAAAGTAAAATTCTATGTACCGACTTGACAGAAACTCCTAGGAAGTTCTGGTGGCTCGAAACAGCATATCCAGACACTCCGGGATGATGACGGCATTGAAACAGAGGATAACACGCGTAAAACTGAAATACTAAACACATTTTTCCAAAGCTGTTTCACAGAGGAAGACCGCAATGCAGTTCCTTCTCTAAATCCTCGCACAAACGAAAAAATGGCTGACATCGAAATAAGTGTCCAAGGGATAGAAAAGCAACTGGAATCACTCAACAGAGGAAAGTCCACTGGACCTGACGGGATACGAATTCGATTCTACACAGAGTACGCGAAAGAACTTGCCCCCTTCTAACAGCCGTGTACCGCAAGTCTCTAGAGGAACGGAGGGTTCCAAATGATTGGAAAAGAGCACAGGTAGTCCCAGTCTTCAAGAAGGGTCTTCGAGCAGATGCGCAAAACTATAGACCTATATCTCTGACGTCGATCTGTTGTAGAGTTTTAGAACATGTTTTTGCTCGCGTATCATGTCGTTTGAGGGACCCAGAATCTACTCTGTAGGAATCAACATGGATTCCGGAAACAGAGATCGTGTGAGACTCAACTCGCTTTATTTGTTCATGAGACCCAGAAAATATTAGTTACAGGCTCCCAGGTAGATGCCATTTTCCTTGACTTCCGGAAGGCGTTCGATACAGTTCCGCACTGTCGCCTGATAAACAAAGAGCCTACGGAATATCAGACCAGCTCTGTGGCTGGATTGAAGAGTTTTAGCAAACAGAACACAGCATGTTGTTATCAATGGAGCATGTTGTTCTCAATGGAGAGACGTCTACAGATGTTAAAGTAACCTCTGGCGTGCCACAGGGGAGTGTTATGGGACCATTGCTTCTCACAAAGTTTTGTCGGAAGTTCCATGCGGCTTTTCGCGGATGATGCTGTAGTAAACAGAGAAGTTGCAGCATTAGAAAATTGCAGAGAAATGCAGGAAGATCTGCAGCGGATAGGCACTTGGTGCAGGGAGTGGCAACTGACCCTTAACATAGACAAATGTAATGTATTGCGAATACATAGAAAGAAGGATCCTTTATTGTATGATTATATGATAGCGGAACAAACACTGGTAGCAGTTACTTCTGTAAAATATCTGGGAGTATGCGTGCGGAACGATTTGAAGTGGAATGACCATATAAAATTAATTGTTGGTAAGGCGAGTACTGGAACCGCGCGGCCGCTATGGTTGCAGGTTCGAATCCTGCCTTTGGCATGGATGTGTGTGATGTCCTTAGGTTAGTTAGGTTTAAGTAGTTCTAAGTTCTAAAGGGACTGATGACCCCAACTGTTAAGTCCCATAGTGCTCAGAGCCATTTGAACCATTTTTGAAGACGGGTACCAGGTTGAGATTCATTGGGAGAGTCCTTAGAAAATGTAGTCCATCAACAAAGGAGGTGGCTTACAAAACACTCGTTCGACTTATACTTGAGTATTGCTCATCAGTGTGGGATCCGTACCAGATCGGGTTGACGCAGGAGATAGAGAAGATCCAAAGAAGAGCGGCGCGTTTCGTCACAGGGTTATTTGGTAAGCGTGATAGCGTTGCGGAGATGTTTAGCAAACTCAAGTGGCAGGCTCTGCAAGAGAGGCGCTCTGCATCGCGGTGTAGCTGGCTGTCCAGGTTTCGAGAGGGTGCGTCTCTGGATGAGGTATCGAATATATTGCTTCACCCTACTTATACCTCCCGAGGAGATCACGAATGTAAAATTAGAGAGATTCGAGCGCTCACGGAGGCTTTCCGGCAGTCGTTCTTCCCACGAACCATACGCGACTGGAACAGAAAAGGGAGGTAATGACAGGGGCACGCTAAGTGCCCTCCGCCACACACCGTTGGGTGGCTTGCGGAGTATAAATGTTGATGTAGATGTAGATGTAGATTGTCATCCCGATCGTTGTGAGTCGATTTTCGATGCCTGCTTGTCTTCTTCGCATCTTTGGCGGATGGCTATTTAACTGCAGTGCGCGCGCTCTGCTGGGGCTGGAGTTCGGGTATCAGCTGTGTGAGCTACAGTGACACGTGGCGCTGTGGAAATATGGAGCGTGGCTAGTGGCCGAGTCGGTACGACGGAGGAGCGTGGACAGCTGCTGCGGCGTGTTTGGACGTTGGAATGGAGATCCGCTGCAAATGATGACTGGGATTTCCTTGAGGTTTGAAGAACAGATTTCCTTCGTGTCTGTTACCTGTTACTCAAAGTGAACGAACTGGAGTCGGTGAATTGTTCCTTGGTGGGTTCTGTTCATGCTAATTGAATACCGGAGTGCAATGAAAACTCTCTCGATTGTTTCAGCTACTTGTCACAGTATTTGGTCTGGTCACCTGTTATGTTGACGGCATTTAAGGGAGTGCTATCTACGCACAACAAATAGACACGAAGCCGTGCTTAATGCGTAGCTAGCGGTCATACCAAATAGTGCGTAAGGCTGTGCCAGGCCTTCGAAAGCGGGCCGAAATAATTTTCCCTGTTTCCTTTTTCTACGTTATTATTTTATTTCTTTCTTCTAGCGAATTGGCTAATCAAATTTTAAGAGCCGTTACTGGGCAAGTGGTCACGGAGGTTAGTTCTGCTTGGGTTCATTTTGTACCGTGTATAATTAAAGGTTTACTTATAACCAGTTGGGCAGATATGTCTTCTGTATCTGATGCGCCGGAATGTTGTCTGCCACTGATGCGTTAATGTTTCAGATAATTGGCAGTGGTCGACGCGAGCAAACTCCGATCGGGGTATCACAGTGGAAGGGGGAAATTTAAGGACCTGGATCGGTGTCTATGGTTACTTGTTAGTGTCCTGCAATTCCATCTTTCCGGTGGACCGTTGTGGTTTTCCGGAAGCTTAATTGTAGCTCAAAGTGGAGTATAGTTCTACTTCAGCTTCTGGTCCGTGAATCTCCTGTATCTGTTAGAACCTTTCGGTCTGCTCGCGCCCATCACTAATTTTCAACGTAAAATTGAAACGGCCCCATTTTAAGACTATTTAATATGCTATTATTATATTCTGGGGATGGAAAGTGAACCTCGTACCTGTAGGTAATACTAAAGAGAAGCCTAGTTGAGTGTATTAATGTGATAATACTTTTAATTTGTTAGAATTGCTTAAGATCAGTCCATGAAGGATGTCTTAGTTGTTGGAAGCAGTTTTAGAATTTGATATGAGTTATGTGAAAGCCATTTTCTATGTAAGTCATGAAGCATGTTAAAAGGTTTGTGTAATTCAGTTATGTCAATTATATTTGATTAATGGTGGTTTTATGAACATTGTTTTAATTAGTGAAAAATGGTTGAAAAAATCTTGAAAGATATGTGTCTCTCGGCCTTAAATGGATTAACGTAATCTGAGTCTTGCAGGTGGTTCTGTAGGGCAGGCGCCTTTTATTATAATCGTTGTCACTGTCAGTTTCATTAGGAGCATGTGTTTGTAATAAAGAAGTGTATGGCAACTAGAAACTGGTATGTCTCGAAAGGAAGAACACATCAGGAGTAGCGAAACTGAGTGGAAACGGAAATATATTGTGTATGACAAATTAAAATTGCTTTGATTGTATGGGGTAAAACATGCAGTGTTAAATAGAATAAGGAGAGGAATGTTTTCAGACGGTCATTGAAAGTATCCATAAGGGAGAAAATATCTAACTAAGAGATTCATTACGAATAGATATAGAAAAGTCATTAACAACTGACATTGAATAGAAACTACACTGTATGGTCATATCGAACGTACGGATGTATCCAGGTTACCCAAGAAGACTACGCTGTGAACACCACAGAACGACAGAAAACATGGTAAGTCGAGGAAAACTTCGAAAGACGACATTTAAAGGCAATTACGTTAAAGAAAGTTAAGAGACAATCAGTGAGACTACATAAATTACGCCTGCAAGTATGAGAGGAAGCTCATGCCTTGACCACAGTCAGCGTAGGAAGCTGTAAGACAGACAGCATCACAGCAGTGTATAACAAGGTGTGTAAATACATTTTTGGATCATAACTTACATCTGCATCTACATCTACATTTATACTCCGCAAGCCACCCAACGGTGTGTGGCGGAGGGCACTTTACGTGCCACTGTCATTACCTCCCTTTCCTGTTCCAGTCGCGTATGGTTCGCGGGAAGAACGACTGCCGGAAAGCCTCCGTGCGTGCCCGAATGTCTCTAATTTTACATTCGTGATCTCCTCGTGAAGTATAAGTAGGGGGAAGCAATGTATTCGATACCTCATCCAGAAACGCACCCTCTCTAAACCTGGACAGCAAGCTACACCGCGATGCAGAGCGCCTCTCTTGCAGAGCCTGCCACTTGAGTTTGCTAAACATCTCCGTAACGCTGTCACGATTACCAAATAACCCTGTGGCGAAACGCGCCGTTCTTCTTTGAATCTTCTCTATCTCCTCTGTCAACCCGACCTGATACGGATCCCACACTGATGAGCAATACTCAAGTATAGGTCAAACGACTGTTTTGTAAGCCACCTCCTTTGTAGATGGACTACATTTTCTAAGGACTCTCCCAATGAATCTCAACCTGGCACCCGCCTTACCAACAATTAATTTTATATGATCATTCCACTTCAAATCGTTCCGTATGCATACTCCTAGATGTTTTACAGAAGTAACTGCTACCAGTGTTTGTTCCGCTATCATATAATCATACAATAAAGGATCGTCCTTTCTATGTATTCGCAATACATTACTTTTGTCTATGTTAAGGGTCAGTTGCCACTCCCTGTACCAAGTGCCTATCCGCTGCAGATCTTCCTGCATTTCGCTGCAATTTTCTAATGCTGCAACTTCTCTGTATACTACAGCATCATCCGCGAAAAGCCGCATGGAACTTCCGACACGATCTACTAGGTCATTTATATATATTGTGAAAAGCAATGGTCCCATAACACTCCCCTGTGGCGCGCCAGAGGTTACTTTAACGTCTGTAGACGTCTCTCCATTGAGAACAACATGCTGTGTTCTGTTTGCTAAAAACTCTTCAATCCAGCCACACAGCTGGTCTCATATTCCGTAGGCTCTTACTTTGTTTATCAGGGACAGTGCGGAACTGTATCGAACGCCTTCCGGAAGTCAAGGAAAATGGCATCTGCCTGGGAGCCTGTGTCTAATATTTTCTGTGACTCATGAACAAATAAAGCGAGTTGGGTCTCACACGATCGCTGTTTCCGGAATCCATGTTGATTCCTACAGAGTAGATTCTGGGTTTCCAGAAACGACATGATACGCGAGCAAAAAACATGTTCTAAAATTCTACAACATATCGATGTTAGAGATATAGGCCTATAGTTTTGCGCATCTGCTCGACGACCCTTCTTGAAAACTGGAACTGCCTGTGCTCTTTTCCAATCATTTGGAACCTTCCGTTCCTCTAGAGACTTACGGTACACAGCTGTTAGAAGGGGGGCAAGTTCTTTCGTGTACTCGGTGTAGAATCGAATTGGTATCCCGTCAGGTCCAGTGTCTGTCCTCTGTTGAGTGATTTCAGTTGCTTTTCTATTCCTTGGACACTTATTTCGATGTGCATTGGCCTATAACAAAGGAAATATAAGAAAGAATTATAAGAAATCAGCAGTATTTCTTAGTCATGTAACAGAAAGAAATATAAAAGAGAAAGCCGGGAATTTTATTTGTTTGAACATTAATTATTATTCTTTTTCTGTTAATGTCACGTTTTACAAGGACCATAACTTTCTTCGAGGTACCCGCTGATGTTTGATCTTCTTCAGAGATAATGGTCTTGTTGATCTGCAGAGACGACACGCTTGACTAGGTAGTCTTGTACGATGCGATGGCAGCCCGCGTGTTTATTTCCCACGCACTGTTCCGCGGCGAAGGCATGTTTTTGCGCGTCCGCATACGGAGTGACACCCGTAATTGTCTGATCCTTTCCCTTCTGGCCGAGCGAAGCTTAACGATGCCTACCGGCAGATTGCACACTGCCTCCGCCGATCGTATGTCACAGCAGACTGCCAACCTGTCCACGCCGCGAACATTCCCCGAGAACAGGTTTCCAGGCCGCACATACGGCAAATCTCCGATTGACAGGCGAAGGCCTATCGCGCGTTGCAGCACGAAATCGCAGGGAATGTTCATCGCTCCTAGGCAGCACTAATCTCCTTCGCGAGTACTTCGTTTGTAAAGCTGCGCTGCGAGCGAGATAGCAGACGCTGAACGCTGAAATGAAAAGCATTTGCATGTTAGAGTCTCACTTACTCAATGGTTCCGCGACGGTATTGGTAAGTGGGTCACATTCCTCATTATATATGCACTTAATGCCTTAATTTCAGAGTGATTCGAGGATTCAAATAAATAAATTAATTAATTGTCCGCATCACCTTTTCTAAAACTAAATTAAATAGCATTGTAGAGATCATATCTCCCTGTCGTAGCCCCCTCTGTATTTGGAATTCACCGGACAGTTCTTGCTCTATTCTTACTTTACACACTGTTGCTTTCATTGTCAGTTCTGTTAAATTGACCAATTTTAGTGGGATTCTAAATTCTTCCATGATCTGTATAATTTTCATCCTCTGTAGGCTGTCGTACGATAGCAGGACAATGCTTAATCGGCAAGTTCAAGTGGTAGCATATGCGGATGATGTAGCATTAATGGTAAGGAATGTAAGGCCACTAAATGGGGAACTACGATACATTAGATGAAGCAGCAAGAGAAGTAGGTTTAGAAGTAAACATCAACAAAACGAAGTATATGTTGATGGGGGAGCCCAGTATAAACGGACAAAACAATTCAATAGTACTGAGTTGGAAAGAATATGAAAGAGTGAAAACATTAAAATATTTAGGTTCTGTAACATTGAAGGACAACATAGTGGCAGTAGAAATTCAAGAACGGATAGAGAGTGGAAATCGTTGCTGTTTTGCCGTGCAGAATGCATTTAATTCCAGGAATGTTGGTAGGAATACAAAAATCAAAATATACACGATATGGATCAGATGGCTGCGTATTGACATTAAAGTAGGAGAACTGGTTATTGAGATGGGAAAGAAAGATACTGAGAAGGAGTTTTGGAGCAGTGAGAGAGGAAGATGGTTGGAGAGTAAGGACAAATGTAGAACTACAAACACTTTTTGGACAAATGGATATTGTTGTTAAAATTAAGCAGGGAACAATAAGATAGGCAGCACATATACAGAGAATGCCAGAAAGTCGGAGTGTCAAGAAAGTTTTCATGGGAAAACCTGACGGGAGAAGGAGAAGAGGTAGACCCAGAAAAAGGTGGCTGAACGATATGGAAGAAGATTTAAAGGGGATGGGAATAAGAAATTGGAGAAGGACGGCGATGGACAGAGAAGAATGGAGGCAGGAGATACAGGAAGCCAAGTTTCTTCAAGGACTGTAGAGCCAACTAAGAAGAAGAAGAAGAAATTAATTAATTACTCAAGTAATTAGTTTAAGACTGCGTACTACCTTCTGTTCTATCATAAATCTTGTGGGGCAGTGCGCCGTCTTTTCTTACGAGCGCCTGAAAACTATTTTTGTGGTCAGCCAAGAAGCGATGGAGAACATACTGACCATAGTTCCCAGTCTGCAAGTCCACATTCTTCTTTTGTTCCCTGAAGTAAATATTTCTATTCTCTGTTTACTCAGTGGGATCAGGAACTATCTACATCTACATCTACATGGATACTCTGCAAATCACATTCAAGCGCCTGGCAGAGGGTTCATCATCAAACCACATTCACAATTCTCTATTATTCCAATCTCGTATTGCGTGCGGAAAGAATGAACACCTGTATCTTTCCGTACGAGCTCTGATTTCCCTTATTTTATTGTGGCGATCGTTCCTCCCTATGTAGGTCGGTGTCAACAAAATATTTTCGCATTCGGAGGAGAAAGTTGGTGATTGGAATTTAGTGAGCAGCTTCCGTCGCAACGAAAAACGTCTTTCTTTTAATGATTTCCAGTCCAAATCCTGTATCATTTCTGTGATACTGTCTCCCATATTTCGCGATAATACAAAACGTCCTTCCCTTCTTTGAACTTTTTCGATGTATGCCGTAGCAGATCTGTTACACAAGTGTCCTGCCAATAAAATGCAGCCTTTGGTTAGCTTTCCCCACAACATTTTCTATGTGTTCCTTCAAATTTAAGTTGTTCATAATTGTAATAACTAGATATTTAGTTAATTTACAGCTTTTAGATTATACTAATTTATCGTGTAACGAGTTCCTTTTAGCTCTCATGTGGATGACCTCATGCTTTTCGTTATTTAGGATCAACTGCCACTTTTCGCACCATTCAGATATCTTTTCTAAATCGTTTTGCAATTTGTTTTGATCTTCTGATGACTTTATTAGTCGATAAACGACTGCGTCATCTGCAAATAACCTAAGACGGCTGCTCAGATTGTCTCTCAAATCTTTAATATAGAAAAGAAACAGCAAAGGGCCTATAACACTACCTTGAGGAACGCCAGAAATCACTTCTGTTTTACTCGATGACTTTCCGTCAATTACAACGAGCTGTGACCTCTCTGACAGGAAATCACAGATCCAGTCACATAACTGAGACGATATTCCATAAGCACGCAATATCACTACGAGTCGCTTGTGTGGTACAGTGTCAAAAGCCTTCCGGAAATCCAGAAATACGGAATCGATCTGAAATCCCTTATCAATAGCACTCAACACTTCATGTGAATAAAGAGCTAGTTGTGTTTCACAGGAACGATGTGTTCTAAACCTATGTTGACTGTGTGTCAATAGACCGTTTTATTCGAAGTAATTCATAATGCTCGATCACAATATATGTTCTAAAATCCTGCAGCATATAAACGTTAACGATATGGGCCTGTAATTTAGTGGATTACTCCTACTACCTTTCTTGAATATTGGTGTGACCTATGTAACTTTCCAGTCTTTGGGTACGGATCTTTCGTCGAGTGAACGGTTGTATATGATTGTTAAGTATGGAGTTAATGCATCAGCATACTCCGAAAGGAACTGTGGTGTCACCGCCAGTCACCACACTTGCTAGGTGGTAGCCTTTAAATCGGCCGCGGTCCGTTAGTATACGTCGGACCCGCGTGTCGCCGCTATCAGTGATTGCAGACCGAGCGCCGCCACACGGCAGGTCTAGCCTATAGAAACTCCCTAGCCCTCCCCCCAGTTGTACAGCCGACTTTGCTAGCGATGGTTCACTGTCTACATACGCTCTCATTTGCAGAGACGACAGTTTAGCATAGCCTTCAGCTACGTCA
Source organism: Schistocerca nitens (assembly GCF_023898315.1). NCBI lineage: Eukaryota > Metazoa > Arthropoda > Insecta > Orthoptera > Acrididae > Schistocerca > Schistocerca nitens. The sequence goes on along the minus strand of NC_064614.1, from coordinate 164,030,850 downwards.
TTTGCTATGACCTAGCAAGGCGCCATATTCAGTTACTATAAGTACTATCTTCAAGAAGGTCTTCTGAACAGATAATATTGTGACTTATGTACCGTCAAGAGCGACGTTCATCATTAATGGATTAAAGTTAAGTATCAAAATAATTACGTCCGCTTTCTGAATTCTCATTCCTTGTCATGTTCCAAACCTCACGTCAGTATAGTTCTTCCCTCCTCACTCCAGCCTGCGTGAGCTAAAACGCGTGCATTTCGGCCTCCACTCGTAACACGATGTTGGCTCTTCTGCTAACACAAAAGGAACCTAATTGTATACAGTCTGGACCAGAAGACTTGCTTTTATTAAGTGATTTAAGTTGCTTCACTACTCCGAGGATATTTACTTCTACGTTACTCATGTTGGCAGCTGTTCTCGATTCGAATTCTAGAATATTTATTTCTTCTTCTTTTGTGAATGCATTTCGGAAGGCTGTGTTTAGTAACTCTGCTTGGCAGCACTGTCTTCGATAGTATCTCCATTGCTATCGCTCAGAGAAGGCATTGATTGTTTCTTGCCGCTAACATACGTCACATGCGACCAGAATCTCTTGGATTTTCTGCCAGGTTTCGAGACAAAGTTTCGTTGTGGAACTGTTATAAGCATCTTGCATTGAAGTCCCCGCTAAATTTCGAGCATCTGTAAAATATCGCCAATCTTGGGGATTCTACGTCTGTTAATTTTGGCATAATTGTTTAGTTGTTTCTGCAACAGCGTTCTAACCAGTTTTGTGTACCAAGGAGGATCAGCTCCGTAGTTTGTTAATTTATTTGGTATAAATCTCTCGATTGCTGCCGATACTATTTCTTTGAATCTAAGCCACATCTGGTCTACACTTATATTATTAATTTGGAATGAGTGGCGACTGTCTCTTAGGAAGACGTCATGTGAATTTTTATCTCCATTTTTGAATAGGTATATTTTTCGAGGATTTGGGGATTACAGTGTTCAATCTCGCTACGACAACCCTTTGTTCACTAATCCCTGAATTGGTTTTGATACTCGTTATTAACTCAGGAGGTCAAGTGTGTTTTCACAACGGTTTACTATTCGCGTGGGCTCATGAACTAACTTCTAGAAATAGTTTTCAGAGAATGCGTTTACCACAAATTCGGATGATATTTTATGCGTACTTCCGGAATTAAACATGTATTTTTACCAAAATATCGAGGGTAAATTAATGTCACCACAAACTATTATCACATGTCGGGTACGTGATTGAAATCAAACTCAAGTGTTCTTTGAACCTTTCAGCAACTGTATCGTCTGAATTGGGAGGTCGGTAAAAGGATCCAATTATTATTTTATTCCGGTTCTCAACAATGACCTCTGCCCATACTAACTCACAGGAAGTATTTACTTCAATTTCGCGACAAGATAAACTACTGCTGACAGCAACAAACACGCCACCGCCAACCGTGTTTACCCTATCCTTTCGGAACACCGTTAGGTTCTTCGCAAAAATTTCGTCTGAGCTTATATCCGGCTTTAGCCAGCTTTCAGTGCCTATAACGATTTGAGCATCAGTGCTTTCTATTGGCACTTGGAGCTCTGGTACTTTCCCAACACAGCTACGACAATTTACAGCTGTTGTACCGATGGTTCCCGTATCTACGTTCTTCCTGTGTTCAGCCTGCACCCTTTGTGCCTGAAGCCCTTCTTGTGTTTTCCCCGAGACCCTCTAACCTAAAAAAAATGATTATAAACAAAAGTCTTCAGTTCTAAATGATTGATATATTTGATAAAATTTCACACTCGCAACATGGTAGTATTCCAGATAATAATAATAATGTTCCTATCGTAAACAGCACTAGGGGCAGTTCAGAGGTGACCTCTACGGTAATTTCCCATTAAATGGTCCTTCGCCCTGATGTTTAACAATCAACGTTAATTGCTCGCCACAAAATTGGAAAATGATCTCACCACTTGTCACGCAGTTCTGTTGACATTACGAGCGACACACAAACAGTCACTTCCGCGAAATCTAAGCTATCCAGGACGGTGTAAAGTCCTCGCGAGTTCACTTCCTATTTGTACCGAAAACATCAGTTTAGTTGCAGCCGGGATGTGACGGCAATCGAGGAAACGCGGAAGCTGGCGTTTGACTGACGCTGACCGATGGATAGATGTCCGGGCGCAGCGAACGGCCAAAGAGAACACTTGTCGTCGTCCCCTCTATGCCCCAGTAGTAGCCACTACATGGCAGCTTTCTGGACACACATTATTTTATAACACTGCCATGAATTAATTTAGTATCCTCGTAATTTTTATATGAAGGAGTAACGTTGGCTTTAATTACAGTACAAGTTTCAGCTTGACTGCATTTAAACTTGTCGGCTAGAATGTTTAGAATGAAATTGACAGTAGAACATGGGCTCTGAACTACAATTTAAAGAAACCTTGCATTGATTGATATTTGCATCAGTCTCGAAACTTGTTATATTATTTAATGGGTTTCAACAGGTGCTGTAATCAAAACTTTTAATCATTAATATACACTCCTGGAAATGGAAAAAAGAACACATTGACACCGGTGTGTCAGACCCACCATACTTGCTCCGGACACTGCGAGAGGGCTGTACAAGCAATGATCACACGCACGGCACAGCGGACACACCAGGAACCGCGGTGTTGGCCGTCGAATGGCGCTAGCTGCGCAGCATTTGTGCACCGCCGCCGTCAGTGTCAGCCAGTTTGCCGTGGCATACGGAGCTCCATCGCAGTCTTTAACACTGGTAGCATGCCGCGACAGCGTGGACGTGAACCGTATGTGCAGTTGACGGACTTTGAGCGAGGGCGTATAGTGGGCATGCGGGAGGCCGGGTGGACGTACCGCCGAATTGCTCAACACGTGGGGCGTGAGGTCTCCACAGTACATCGATGTTGTCGCCAGTGGTCGGCGGAAGGTGCACGTGCCCGTCGACCTGGGACCGGACCGCAGCGACGCACGGATGCACGCCAAGACCGTAGGATCCTACGCAGTGCCGTAGGGGACCGCACCGCCACTTCCCAGCAAATTAGGGACACTGTTGCTCCTGGGGTATCGGCGAGGACCATTCGCAACCGTCTCCATGAAGCTGGGCTACGGTCCCGCACACCGTTAGGCCGTCTTCCGCTCACGCCCCAACATCGTGCAGCCCGCCTCCAGTGGTGTCGCGACAGGCGTGAATGGAGGGACGAATGGAGACGTGTCGTCTTCAGCGATGAGAGTCGCTTCTGCCTTGGTGCCAATGATGGTCGTATGCGTGTTTGGCGCCGTGCAGGTGAGCGCCACAATCAGGACTGCATACGACCGAGGCACACAGGGCCAACACCCGGCATCATGGTGTGGGGAGCGATCTCCTACATTGGCCGTACACCACTGGTGATCGTCGAGGGGACACTGAATAGTGCACGGTACATCCAAACCGTCATCGAACCCATCGTTCTACCATTCCTAGACTGGCAAGGGAACTTGCTGTTCCAACAGGACAATGCACGTCCGCATGTATCCCGTGCCACCCAACGTGGTCTAGAAGGTGTAAGTCAACTACCCTGGCCAGCAAGATCTCCGGATCTGTCCCCCATTGAGCATGTTTGGGACTGGATGAAGCGTCGTCTCACGCGGTCTGCACGTCCAGCACGAACGCTGGTCCAACTGAGGCGCCAGGTGGAACTGGCATGGCAAGCCGTTCCACAGGACTACATCCAGCATCTCTACGATCGTCTCCATGGGAGAATAGCAGCCTGCATTGCTGCGAAAGGTGGATATACACTGTACTAGTGCCGACATTGTGCATGATCTGTTGCCTGTGGCTATGTGCCTGTGGTTCTGTCAGTGTGATCATGTGATGTATCTGACCCCAGGAATGTGTCAATAAAGTTTCCCCTTCCTGGGACAATGAATTCACGGTGTTCTTATTTCAATTTCCAGGAGTGTAAATGATACTTAGTCTATTGTAAATAAAGACGTTTATGTTCCAAATTTAATTTTCAGTAAATTAGTTGAAAACTATTAGAGGTAGCTTAGTGGGGTCACGTAGTTAAGCTGTTCATATCAATCTGATGCTTCATACGAATTTTCATCTTTCTAACTGTAATATTTAGCGCCTTCGATTTTTCGTAGAAACGTCGATTTTGACTAAATTATTGCTCAAATCAAGTTGAAACTTCCAACAGTTGATTGCGATATACGTATGCACATTCTGAACAATTTTTGGTTGTCAAGCATTATCATTTTGCGCTACATGTTTTTTTTATTTAAAACGATGTATTTAGGGAAACATATTCATCTGATCACTCTGAGATTTAACAATTTAAACATTAATATACTGAAGCGCCGGCCGCTGTGGACAAACGGTTTTAGGTGCTTCAGTCCGGAACTGCGCTGCTGCTAAGGTCGCAGGTTCGAATCCTGCCTCGGGCATGGATGTGTGTGATGTCCTTACCTCAGTTAGGTTTAAATAGTTCTAAGTCTAGGGGACTGATGACCTTAGATGTTAAGTCTCATAGTGCTTAGAGCCATTTGAACCATTAACATACTGAAGCATATGCTGACAACGTTCGGAAAAGCAACTTTAATTTCTAATTTAATCCTCAGATGATGGCGCAATACTCTGTATGCTACACAAAGGCAAGTTATGATGACGTGTCGCTAGTAGCAGTGAACTGGGGTAAGTCACTGCACACTCTCTCGCCTCTTTATCTCTCAAATTATACAGCGCTTATTTCGCCTCAATCTGCCCACAACTTTTACTCTAGGAAGTATTGAGACCAGCGTAGAAGTTCAAATGGTTCAAATGGCTCTGAGCACTATGGGACTTAACTTCTGAGGTCATCAGTCCCCTAGAACTTAGAACTACTTAAACCTAACTAACCTAAGGACATCACACACATCCATGCCCGAGGCAGGATTCGAACCTGCGACCGTAGCAGCAGCGCGGTCCCGGACTGAAGCGCCTAGAACCGCTCGGCCACCCGGCCGGCCACCAGCGTAGAAGTACTTTGACAGGTAAGTCGTACGGCAAGATGTAGTTCCAATAATGTATTCACAGGGTGACAGATATTGAACTATATGAAACAAAATCGTCATAATTTCTGAACTGTTTGCATTAGAAAGCTCGAACTGCACGGTTGGCCGCGGGGCATGATGGGATTTACTATGCTCTGTATCTTTTGGTTTAGCAACGAAGCCCATTTTCATTTGGATTGGTTCGTCAATAAACAAAATTGGCGCATTGGGAGACTGAGAATCCGCATTTCGCGATCGAGAAGTATCTTGACCCTCAACGGGTGCCTGTGTGATGTACAATGTCCAGTCACGGAATAATCGGTGCTGTATTCCTTGATGGCACGGTGACTACCGAATGGTGCGTGAAGGTTTTAGAAGCTGATTTCATCCCCATTATCCAAAGATATCCTGATTTCGACAACATGTGGTGGAGCTCGACCCCATTGAAGGAGAGTGTTTGATGTCCTGGAGGAGCACTTTGGGGACCGCATTCTGACTCTGGGGTGCCCAGAGGCCACTGGCATGGGCCTCGATTGGCCGCCATATTCTCTGGACCTGAACACATGCGGCTTGTTTTTGTGGGTCTGTATTAAAGAAAAGGTGTACAGCATTAAGCCCAAAACCATTGCTGAGCTGAAAACAGCCATTCAGGAGGTCATAGATAGCATCGATGTTCTGACACTTCAGCGGGTCATGCAGAATTTCGCTATTCGTCTGCGCCAGATCATTGCCAATGATGACAGGCATATCGAACATTTCATAACATAAATCGCAATATTTGTACTGACGTCAGAGATTTTCTGTGCCTCGTGATGACTGGGTGTTGTGTGTTCATCATCATTTCATTGACTCGCAAGTCGCCGAAGTGGCGTCAACTAAAAAGGACTTGCAATACGGCGGCCGAACTTCCCCGCATGGTGCCTCCCGGCCAACAATGCCATACGATCATTTCATTTTCATTTTGTTACATTGCAATCCTCTTTGGTTCACATCACCTTCACCTGGTCTCTCCGTCTTGTTCGTAGTCTTCCGGTTTTAAAGAGAAAATACACAAATGCGTATTTACAGAATCGAAAGCTCAGTAAGTCACTTAATTTTCCACAACAAACGTTTAACAGATATAATGATAAGTAAACTAGGTGTAACATCCACGAGATAAATTTTAGCTACAGTGCGACGAGAGGAAATTATGCCTGTAACAGTTATAAACATTGTCTATTGCGGTTCTAGGCGCGCAGTCCGGAACCGTGCGACTGCTACGGTCGCAGGTTCGAATCCTGCCTCGGGCATGGATGTGTGTGATGTCCTTAGGTTAGTTAGGTTTAAGTAGTTCTAAGTTCTAGGGGACTAATGACCACAGCAGTTGAGTCCCATAGTGCTCAGAGCCATTGTCTATTCGACATACAAAAAATAGTGAAAACGATGATAAATATTAATTATAATTGGATATATCGATGTGTATCATACAAAGACAATGATAATTGTAAATTCCTTTTATGATCTGCGTTTCTCTTCCTTTGTTTTTACCTTTTGCTGGTTGGCTTTTGTAGGTTGCGGATGCATATCAAACTGAGGTCTGTTAAGAAATTGTAATTATTTGTTAATTATTACTCGAGAATAGAGTTCATTATTATTATAAATATGAGTGAATAATTATTTGTAACTTTAATTCCTCTCTCATTAAGCATTATCTGTGTTAATTATTTCTTTCCGGTGCAAGGAGCGCAGCCATTGATGATAGCGATTTGTATCGCGTTTTTGTCTGTGTTTTCCTTAGAAACAAATCAAATGTTTGCTTGATGAAGTCTAAATACTGCACAATGCGAAAGTAGAGTTTAATAAGCATTTCAAATACTTACTTATTTGGTCTAACAATAGAAAGTCTCTATCAATTGTCTGCCGCCATCTTAACAATTATCTCAGCGGCAAATTCAAATTACGCAACTCTGCAGACATAAATGCCGAACGAAATACAAATGTCTAAAAATAAATGTGCACCGGTGGTCCCGAACTCCTTTTAATGAAAATAATTCGAATCAGATTGGTTCTTTAAAAACAGTCCTCATAGCAGGAGCGTTACAACAAACTTTTCTACCTGATGTATGGACCCGAAATTAATTACGCACGAGTTGCGAAGAATATTGTTTCAGGTAAGATACGTCAGTGCTGTGCGCGGCTGACATTCGGTGGTTTTAATGATAATTTTGCTGAAGATAACTGTTTCCATCATAATCCATAGTTGCATAGAATCTTTTGTATGAACTGTCATTTAGTGACACTAACACAACTTACAGACAACACTTTGACACGACGTTAACTTGGAGTTGTTTAGCAACTTGACCAAATCTTTAGCTGGGAGAAAAATTATTTAGTAATTACTCAATGTAATAAAATAACATTATTACTTTCATTTACAAATTAGTTAAATACCAAACCACTGAATAACACAGCGAACGCCACACGCATATTTGTGTTATCAGTTCACATAATAATAAAGGCATATATAAATACGAGTCCCACATATTTTTCCCTATAGTCTCAGGAAAATTTACAATCACTTTATACAGATGAATGTGGGCCGTAGGAACAAAACCCTGGTCGCAATATAGAAGCAGATACTCGTTCGCTGCAGCGCACTAAGCCTCTAGTAAATAATTTGCCCTCTACGTGACACAATAGAATAATATCTCAGATGTTACCAAAATTACAGTTTTCTTAACAGATTTCTCAGTGCAAGTTTCCACGATATTCAATGAAATGTAAATGCATCAGCGCGTCATTTTTCGTTACATAGGTGAAACAATTTCACTTTTTTTTGTTTTTTTTTTGTTTTTTGTTTTTTAATTTATATCTCGGAACACTTTTGTGTTCTCACAATACAATGTGTATCACATCCATCTATAAACTTTTAGGTAGTTCACGAGCCGGTCTTTGCAACTCTCGAGTGCGTGGTATCACTGCCCTTTAGGAGGAGGGAGAATCGCGCCATCGATAGGAAAAGCTGGTAAGCGATTCGGCTCGGTTACAGTTTATCGGCGCGCTCTGCCTTGTGCCTTGTCTGACGTGTTAGCCAGTCTTGAATGCTTTCGTTTTGAGATGGTGAAGTACCAAGCCCGTTGTGGTGTGCGACCTATACCGGGACATGGTGTGCTGTGTATCCATTGCCAGACTGAAGTTTAGATGAGTGCGGTCGGTATATTCGTGATATTCACATGTAAAATAATGATTTTTGCCTACGCCGTGAGATAAGTGGCTGAAAGTGGTGCTCTCCCTTAACGTCGTCAGTGTTGCGGTATAACTGTTATAAACTTGCTTCTGTGCAATATTATGGCATGTTGTTGTGCTCCTTGTGCATCCTTACTGATTTTGAAAAAAAAAAAGATGTGTGTTTCCTTTTTAATCGCAAAGTAGCAGTGCCAAGCCAGGTGCAGCGTTATTTGTCTGTTACTAATTTAAAGCATTTTCTGGCTTAGGTAATTCACAACTGTGGCTATTCGTAATTTGAGAACACAGCGGCGAACAGTTAATGAAGCTACTTAAAATTTTAGATTTGAGCCGTCAGTTTCAATTGGCGTATTTGCTGGCTTGACTTAAAGTTTCATTTGTTTAACAGATTTTTTTAAGCTCATGCTAACCTCTGCACGTTTGGGTAAGCTATGTGTTGTATCATGTTTAAGTGATGGTTAAAAGTTGTTGGTTACAAGTCACTCCGACCTCTCTGGCAGAGCGGTTCCAGGCGCTTCAGTTCAGACCCGCGCTGATGCTGCGGTCACAGGTTCGAATCCCGCTTCGGGCATGGATGTGTGTGATGTACTTAGGTTGGTTAGGTTTAAATAGTTCTATGCCTATGGGACTGATGACCTCAGATGTTAAGTCCCATAGTGCTTAGAGACATTTGAACCATTTTTAAAAGTCACATACAGTACTTCTGCGCACAAAGCAAGTGGTCAAAATCAGCTTTTGAAACAAAAATAAAAAACATTTCACACCCATTCACAAACACAAATCTTACACTATTCTGTCAGGTCCATAAATCACACAAAATGGATTTAATACAGGAGCTGGAAATATATGTAGACCATAAAAAACCAAGCGAAAAATTCCTCATTGTCTACTTAGGCGGTGAATCGATTACTTCCTTTAAAAGTTTATCACCAGTATGATAGCTATATAGAAAATTTATAAGTATCTTTCAGACATTTCACTCAATATTTGCAACTCAGAGGTATAAAATAGAATATAAATTGCAGTTGATAGTTTAAGTTGCCAATGGTCTTAGTGATAGAAGTTGTAAGTAATAGCTTGATGTAAATAATGTAATCCACGAAAAATGGAACACCTCTCACTGTATCGAAACTCTTTGGGAAACCACACCATCGCCCTATATTTGTACTACATTTTGAGTTCACGTAAACAAACAATGTGAGTAGTCGTTTGCATGTGTGTGAATTCCTACACGATGGAGGAGGAATAATACCTGTAACTAAATACAGAGAAGTTAATATTTTCTAATATTAGCATGTAAAAAATCACACGCTTTTCCGATTTTCTGGTTGCAGTAAAATTATAAGAAGACAAATACAGTGCAAAAAAAAAACAGAACACATACATGCAGACATCACATAAAATACCATCATCGGTTGTTGCGCTTGAAAAAGGAAGAAATTCCTCAAACACGTCGTGTTATACATGTGAAAAAAACTGGCGGATTGAAATGACCGTATGATATTAGTCATACGGTTAGTTAGTTAGTTTTCAAATTTTACTTTGCAGTCTGTCAGACATTGGATAAGTGATCAAAAATACTTGGTAGAGCATTGTGCACCATTATTTGCGCTAAAGATAACCTTAATGTGGAGTAATGAACGTCATTTTTCTTTTTGGTATTGTAATTATGAACATCGCTGTTCCTTTTGAACTGTAGTTGATTATTTACAAAAAACTTCATGGCGGAATAAATATACTGTGAAACAGCAGTCAGTTCCTAAGACTGATGTCTACAAGATGATCGTGGGTGAACACCCCATATTATACTTACATCATCTTTTTGCGCAATGAATACTTTCTTTCTTAAAGATGAGTTATCCCAGAATATTATTCCATATGAGATTATTGATTGAATATATGTAAAATACATCAACTTACTGATTTGCAATAAGTGCAAATATGGCTGAACTTACTTGTTTTAGGAGTTCTAAAATGCAGTTGTTCCAATTTAAACTCTCAGCAACGTGAATACCTAAGAATTTTGAAGTTTCCAGTCTAGTTATTTCCTTCCCATGTGTTACGCTTATGATAGGTGTAGCACCCCTAGAAGTGCAGAACTGAATATGTTGTGTCTTTTTAAAATTGAGGGTGAAGCCATTCGCAGAAAACCAGCCAATAATACTTTTAAGAACTCTGTTCACCATTTCGTCTGTTTCTGTATGTATGCTTGGGTTGATTAAAACACTAGTTTCATCTGCAGAAAGAACTAATTCTGCCTGTTGCATATAAGACGGAAGACCGTTTGCATATGTGAGGAACAACAGTGGACCTAAGACTGAGACTTGAAGACCTCCGTCCATGATGTAACATTATCCGTTGCTTGGCTATGCTATCAGTCATATAAAACTTGAGTCTATCTAGGAGAATACAGTGAGTCACTCAGTCAAATGCCTTAGACAGGTCCCAGAAAATACCAACTGACGCTATTTTACTATTTAATGCTTGTAAAATCTGCTGAGTGAACATGTACACTACTCAGCCAGAACATTACGACCACGTACCTAACAGCTGGTATGTCCACCCTTGGCACGGATAACAGCGGCGACGCGTCGTGGCATGGAAGCAATGAGGCCTTGGTAGGTCGCCGGAGGCAGCAGGCACAACTTCTGCTCACACAAGACACGTAACTCCCGTAAATTCCGGGAAGGGAGGCGTTGCGCTCTGACCCACGTTCAGTTATATCTCAGGGCCGCCACTGTGTTTCTCGGACCACTCCATCACACTCCTGGCCTTGTGACATGGTGCATTATCTTGTTGAAAAATGTCACTGCCGTCGGGGAACATAGTCAGTATGAAGGGGAGTACGTGGTCTGGAATCAGTGTACGATACTCCTTGGCCGTCATGATGCCTTGCACGAGCTCCATTGGCCCCATGGATCCCGACGTGAATGTTTCCCAGTGCAGAATGGAGTCGCCGCTCGCTTGTCTCCGTCTCGCAGTAGAGGTGTCATGGAGCTGTTCCCCTGGAAGACGACGGATTTGCGCCCTCCCATCGGCATGATGAAGAAGGTATCAGGATTCATCAGACCATGCAACACTCTGTCGCTGCGCCGACGTCCAGTGCTGATGGTGACGTCCCCATTTCAGTCGTAGTTGCCGATGTCGTCGCATTGGTGAATGCATTGGTTGTCGGCTGCGGAGGCTCGTCGTTAGGAGTGTTCGGTGCAGAGTGTGTTCAGGCACACTTACACTCCGCGCAGCATTAAAGTCTGAAGTTAGTTCCGCCACAGTTCGCCGCCTGTCCTACCAGTCTGCCCAACCTACGATGTTCGACATCTGTAATGAGGGGTGGCCACCCAACCCCACGACGCCTCAGCGTGGTTTCACGTTGGTTTCGCCACGTGTTGAAGACACTCACCACAGCACTCCTCGAACAGCAGACATGTTGGCTGGTTTCTGGAAATGCATGTGCCGAGCCTAGGGGCCATCACAATCTGCCCTCGATCAAACGCAGATAGATCACGCGCCTTCCACAGCCTACACATTGACAACACACTCACTGATAATACATGCACCGTGGTGTGTCTGACTAGCAGTCATTTCTGCACAGTTGATGCTGCTATCACCTGGACGGGTATCATGATGTTCCGGGTGATCAGTGTAAATGACGGTCTCAGTTAAGCAACCCTTCTGAAACCCAAATGCCGGCTGCTGTGGCCGAGCGGTTCTAGGCCCTTCAGTCCGGAACCACAAGGCTGCTACGGTAGCAGGTTCGAATCCTCCCTCGGGCATGGATATGTGTGATATCCTTAGGTTAGTTAGGCTTAAGTAGTTCTAATTCTAGGGGACTGATGACCTCAGTTGTTAAGTCCCATAGTGCTTAGAGCCATTTGGACCATTTGAAACCCAAATTGTGATGTGCCAAGGATGTTATTGTTGCTGGGATGAGATGCTATTCAAGAATACATAACCTCCTCAAACATTTTGGAAAACGAAGCCAGCAGTGATTTAGGTCGGTAATTATTGACATCTCTCTCATCACCTTTCTTAAAAAGGGGTAATATCATCTAGGGCTGGTAGACTGTCTGGTGCGAGTCATATTTGAAGCCACTTCCGCGACTTGATAATCGGTGAAGATGAGGTAAAATGATCAGAACAATACAGAATCGCATTCCCCGAGCGAAGAATATCTCCGACTAAGTCCGAACATGGAACCCTGCGATCTAGAGGCAGCGAACCTATCCACCAGACCACTAGCTACTGACAACTGGTGCGGTGTTTTCTCATTTAAATTATAAATGACACTTTTTTTTAGAATTTCTAAAAACATCGATTATGATGAATAAAATGAAGCACAGTATATCGAAATTTCCACCCATTTTGGGTCTCAAATTAGAGCGTCACTTCTTTGTCAATCATATGGTATGTAGTTCATATTATCAGAGGTGAAGTACATCATGACGTCTTGAGCACCGTAATTTGAACACGACTCTTGGTTATTTCTCCTCGGGCGGTGAAAGGGAACTGGGTCTATGTGATCCGTCAGAGAAGGTTGTCACTCGTCTGCTATATTGTGTTGCGTATACCTCATATATGACGGTTCTCATTTATACGTGGAAAGTTGGCTCGTTTCTGTTGAGTCGTAAACATTCTATACTGAACCATGTTGTAAACGCCTAGCATCTCGAGAGTAAATTAACTGGCCTGAAGGGTTTTACAGCACTATTCGTTCTCTCGTGACGACAACCGGTTGTATCAACAATCGCGCTTGTTTTATGCGAATGTTAAGTATTTCAGTGTTAAAAACACGATCTGGAAATGTTGTCTTCCTCTAGGAGTATGTTGATGACTTAGCAGAAGTGTTATAGGCCTGCAGAGCGAGGCCGGCCGAAGTGGCCGTGCGGTTAAAGGCGCTGCAGTCTGGAACCGCAAGACCGCTACGGTCGCAGGTTCGAATCCATGCCTCGGGCATGGATGTTTGTGATGTCCTTAGGTTAGTTAGGTTTAACTAGTTCTAAGTTCTAGGGGACTAATGACCTCAGCAGTTGAGTCCCATAGTGCTCAGAGCCATTTTGAACCTGCAGAGCGAACGTATTATAGAAATAAACAAACAAAGAATGAAGATGATGAATGATAACAGAAAGGTGAGCAGTGATTTTCTCAGCACCAAAATTCTGGAAGACGCAGAAGCAAAAGTAAATTCTCGTAATCAAGAAGAAGGAGTCTATAAAATCAGGTATGGCGGCAAAAACAGATAGCGTGAAAATGTCGCGTGCTTGCTGATATCTTTCCTTATGAGAATGCTTGACACATTCTGCTCAATGACAGTGACTTGTTTAATCTCGTATCTAAGATAAGGCCTAAATTTTCTAAAGTTAGTCTGACTCATTTAAACGCATGCAATTTAGGGCCTATTCTGTCCAGAACTCGGCATTATGTGATTCACTGAACTCGTACCGTGAAAACATTTAACTTCAGCATGGTTTTACTGGCAGAATTTTGCCCAGAAGCTGAAAGCCTCTTTTGTTGCACCGATGATTATTCTCGATGAGTGTTGCATGTTCTTTGTTTGTCGTGCACGTCGTATAAACGTACGCCGACGATTTTAGCTGGTACGTAAAAAGGAACACATTTAGATATCTGATCGCAGTGTGAGTAGCGTTAGATGCTGCAAATGTATGTAGTTACAAGTTTGGGGAGCCATGGGAGGAACAACACAGAAAATTGTTGAATTGTTTTAAAACAACCGCTAAGCGATTTTCTGTAAATCACTACATTTTAAGTCAAAGTATAAAAATCAACGGAAATTCCTACTACAGATAGCGTAAATACATTCAAGGCCAAACAATGGAAGCACACAACGCGTGACCTCACTCTAAGTTCAAGTCTCGCGAACTTCCACATCTACATATATATACACATAAACTGTATATGCGAAAGCTAATCTCAGGAACTACTGAAGGGGTTTGATACGGTTTTCACTAACAAATAGACTGACTCACGAGGGTGGTTCACATATACAGGGTGAGTCACGACGTTTTCACCCGGTTGCTGGAGGTTATTCCTTAGGTTAGTTTTAACCAAATATGTAAATACAGTAATATGATCAGATTCATGATTAAGGAGCTACAACAGAGTTCTCGAACATGCCAAGGTGTATGGAGCGCTATACTTGTATTTACAAATGGTTCAAATGGCTCTGAGGACTATGGGACTCAACTGCTGAGGTCATAAGTCCCCTAGAACTTAGGACTACTTAAACCTAACTAACCTAAGGACAACACACACATCCATGCCCGAGGCAGGATTCGAACCTGCGACCGTAGCGGTCGCGCGGTTCCAGACTGTAGCGCCAGAACCACTCGGCCACCAGCGGCCGGCACTTGTATTTACAGGACACACGATCATTATTAGGTAGACAAGTGCAGCGAGTGGTACGTTTGCATAACCACGTTGTTGATACTGCAGTCACTGTTTACTGTTATTGTCTCCTGTGTACAGAACACTTCGCGGATGTACAAGTTTTCATCGCAGGAGTATGGAGAAATGGTGTGCATTTTGGGCTTCTGTGATGGTAACGCGAAAGCTGTTGTTGCCGAATATCACCGTCGGTATCATAATCGTAGGATTCCGAGTGCCAAAACATTTAGTGGGGCATATCGAGCCGGCGGGTGTGGCCGAGCAGTTCTAGGCGCTACAGTCTGGAACCGCGTGACCGCTACGGTCGCAGGTTCGAAACCTGCCTCGAGCGTGGATGTGTGTGATGTCCTTAGGATAGTTAGTTTTAAGTAGTTCTAGGGGACTGATGACCTCAGATGTTAAGTCCCACTGTGCTCAGAGCCATTTGAACCACTTTTTGAGCACATCGAACATTGCTAGAAACTGATACTCTTCCCAGTATTCGTATTCACTCCGAAAGACATCGTGATGTTCAAAAAGAGGAAAACATTCTTAATTCAGTAAAGCGCTGTCCTCGTTGGAGTACAAGACGCCTAGGCACCCGTGTGAACGGTTCACAATCTAAAGTATGTAGGATTCTTCATGAGAATAGACTGTATTCTTTTCATGTGCGGAAAGTTCATAATTTAGAGCTACATGATTGTGTCAACCGTTCGCACATTTGTAACTGGTTAAATGGAAATCGGCAGCTCTATCGCTTCAAAACGTTTAGTGATGCAAACTTTACAAGAGATGGCATCAATAACATGCATAATATGCATGTTTGTGCAGACGAAAATCCCCATGCCACGGTAGTATCTCAATTTCAACGCAGATTCAGCGTCAGTATCTGGTGTGGTGTCGTGTGTGATCAGTTACTGAGGCCGTTTATATCCCGGGAAATTTATATAGTCAGATGTACGGTAACTTTTTACTAGAGGACTTACTGCAGCTTCTTGAAGATGTTCCTCTGGAAAAATGACGCCACATGTAAGTCCAGCATGACGGAGCACCTGTGGTAACAGCTTATCTTAATCAGCAATTCCCATATCGATAGACAGATCGCGAGGTCCTGTCAACTGGCGTGCCAGATCCCCAGATTTAACACCACTAGATTACTGCATCTGGAGGTGGATGAAAGACATCGCGCACGGAGTTAAGGTGGAAACATGAGAAGAATTGATACAAAGCATTTTTGATTCCGCAAAATCAATAAGGTACGATCATGTGAAATTACGAAATGCTACTCGCGCGGTTCATTCCCGTGCGAATCTTTGCCTTCCGCAAGGAGTAAATTTTGAACACTTGCATTAAATCCACTCTGAATGCAAGGGGCTGCTACAAAATTGTTTAATTTGATTATTATGTGCATTTTTGATAATGAAATCCTACAATAAAAGTTTTTCTCCCATGTTCCTGAGTTTTGCAATTACTGTAACTCCTTAATTATGGATCTGATCCCATTACTTTACTTACATTTTTTGTTCCAAATAACCTAAAGAGTACCCTCCAGAAACCGGGGGAAAACCTCGTGACTCATCCTGTATAATTCGTAATTATAGTTACGGTGAGTGTATAAAACATGTATTCTTATCTGTTCCGTGTGTAACGCGTTTGCCGGCCGGAGTGGCCGTGCGGCTCTAGGCGCTACAGTCTGTAACCGAGCGACCGCTACGGTCGCAGTTTCGAATCCTGCCTCGGGCATGGATATGTGTGATGTCCATAGGTTAGTTAGGTTTAATTACTTCTAAGTTCTAGGCGACTGATGACCTCAGAAGTTACGTCGCATAGTGCTCAGAGCCATTTTGCAACTGGCGTTTAGAGTGCCATTTCGTGGCTATAATGGGAGATCCGACCTTGTCAGCTGCAGAGGAGGTGGTATCTGGCGGGAAAAGCAGTAAAATAAACAGTTGCCACGTGTCCACAACAGAGAAGCTTGTCCAGACTCTATTGATATCTATACATACCGAGTGGTTACAATTCAAGTGCAGCTACCCACTGAGGTTATCGTGTGGCAGCGAAACTTGGTACACATTCTAATGCGTTAATGCGGAAACGATTTACGCTGGAAAAAAATTAACTCCAATTTTGACCTCCTGGGGAAAATCTGGCACTGTGAATACGAGAAAGACGTATAGAAATGTTTCCATATACGAGTGTAATGGATTAGGAACAGGACGTGGGCAGAAAAGGTCGAACATGTGAGAAAGGAATAACTATTTTATTATTAACTGCCGCTTACACAATTTTTCAGTATGAGTACTGGCGCCAGATTTGCACCTGGTGGCCAAAATTGGAAGTAATTTTTCCAGCGTAAATCGCCTCCGCATTAACGCATTAGCATATCTGCCAAGTTTCGCTTCGATACGACAATTGCAGATTACATTGGACCTCCGTCAGTCGCTGGACGTCACTTGTAACCATCCGGTATTATAAATTGCTCTACTGCATTTTGATATGTGTGTGTGAAGGCTGATTTCAGGAACTACTGTAGGGATGTTGGTACGGTTTTCATTAATAGACAGATCCACGAGGAAAGTTTATGCATATAATTTATTGCTACTACGAGGGCAGTTCAATAAGTAATGCAACACATTTTTTTCTGAAACAGGGGTTGTTTTATTCAGCATTGAAATACACCAGGTTATTCCCCAATCTTTTAGCTACACAACACTATTTTTCAACGTAATCTCCATTCAATGCTACGGCCTTACGCCACCTTGAAATGAGGGCCTGTATGCCTGCACGGTACCATTCCACTGGTCGATGTCGGAGCCAACGTCGTACTGCATCAATAACTTCATCATCCGCGTAGTGCCTCCCACGGATTGCGTCCTTCATTGGGCCAAACATATGGAAATCCGACGGTGCGAGATCGGGGCTGTAGGGTGCATGAGGAAGAACAGTCCACTGAAGTTTTGTGAGCTCCTCTCGGGTGCGAAGACTTGTGTGAGGTCTTACGTTGTCATGAAGAAGGAGAAGTTCGTTCAGACTTTTGTGCCTACGAACAAGCTGAAGTCGTTTCTTCAATTTCTGAAGAGTAGCACAATACACTTCAGAGTTGATCGTTTGACCATGGGGAAGGACATCGAACAGAATAACCCCTTCAGCGTCCCAGAAAACTGTAACCATGACTTTACCGGCTGAGGGTATGGCTTTAAACTTTTTCTTGGTAGGGGAGTGGGTGTGGTGCCACTCCATTGATTGCCGTTTTGTTTCAGGTTCGAAGTGATGAACCCATGGTTCATCGCCTGTAACAATCTTTGACAAGAAATTGTCACCCTCAGCCACATGACGAGCAAGCAATTCCGCACAGATGGTTCTCCTTTGCTCTTTATGGTATTCGGTTAGACAACGAGGGACCCAGCGGGAACAAACCTTTGAATATCCCAACTGGTGAACAATTGTGACAGCACTACCAACAGAGATGTCAAGTTGAGCACTGAGTTGTTTGATGGTGATCCGTCGATCATCTCGAACGAGTGTGTTCGCACGCTCCACCATTGCAGGAGTCACAGCTGTGCACGGCCGGCCCGCACGCGGGAGATCAGACAGTCTTGCTTGACCTTGCGGCGATGATGACACACGCTTTGCCCAACGACTCACAGTGCTTTTGTCCACTGCCAGATCACCGTAGACATTCTGCAAGCGCCTATGAATATCTGAGATGCCCTGGTTTTCCGCCAAAAGAAACTCGATCACTGCCCGTTGTTTGCAACGCACATCCGTTACAGACGCCATTTTAACAGCTCCGTACAGCGCTACCACCTGTCGGAAGTCAATGAAACTATACGAGACGAAGTGGGAATGTTTGAAAATATTCCACAAGAAATTTCCGGTTTTTTCAACCAAAATTGGCCGAGAAAAGAAATGTGTTGCATTACTTATTGAACTGCCCTCGTACACTAGACTAGTCGTTTCGCTGTAGACACTTAGCGGAACCAATACGAAGCTGCGGCAGGTCAGTAATTTACTAGAATTACAAAAGTCACTGAGAAAGCACGTTGAGATGGAAAACAGGGGTTGAACAAAAATGTGGAAACCCCGCGAGAAATGCATGCTTGGATAAAAATGCAGAAGCTAGCGAAGCCTGAAAGTTGCGCTGTTGTGTTTAACCACGAACGGGAGCTGTGCAACGTGCTCAATACCTTGCAAGCGTCTCTTCTTGACAGAACAGTGTTCTCTGTATTTTATGAGTACATTATGTCTCACCTAAGTGAATCGGACGTGGGCAGATTGTGGGTGCTCGTGTGGTGGGTGCTTCGGTAACCAAGGTAGTCTAAGTGGTTGATGTTACAGAGGCTTCATAAAGAATATTTATACGGCAGGAAAAGGAAGTGCAGAAAACGACATTCGCTAAGTCACAACGCGGACGAAAGTGTGAGTTGAGGGATCCTGATATACGGTCATTGAAGACCGGCGAACAGACTTGGAAATAAAATGTCGCATAGAGAACGCCCGAAACGCCTTCATAAAATTTAAGAATATTCTTACAAGCACAGACCTAGACCAAAGCCATAGAGTCCTATTTGTAAAATGCTATATCTGGTCCGTGCTTCTATATGGCTCTGAAGGATGGACACTAAATATGACAACACCGAAGACGTTAGAGGCCTTTGAAATGTGGATTTATAGCAGATGCTTAAAATACCGCCGACTGCAAAAATAACCAACACCGAAGTATTGGAATGAATGAACAAGCAGCGACAATTGTTGACAGTGCTTAAATGAAGAAAAACTGCTTACCTGGGACATATAGTACGGAACACCAAATATATGCTTCTGCAGTTAATAACAGAAGGGAAGATTGAAGGAAAAAGAAGATAAGGGCGAAGAAGAACATCCTGGTTGGACAATATAAAGCGGTGGACAGGACTACGAAGTGTAGACCAGCTATACTGCGGTTAACAGAAGAAAGATGCAACATCAATAGTGGCAACTATTTATTTACAGCTCGTACAAAATAGATAAGTGTTTCAAAGTTTTTCTGACCTTCAAAGTAGTCACCTAGTCACCAGCATTATGTATAACCCGTTGCCAGCGATGTGGAAGTCGTAGGATATTCGTAGCAGTTCCAGTTGTGTTGACAGTTCGAGCGGCGCCGTCTATTGCCCAACGAATTTGTAGCAGTTCCGGAGCGAATGCCGTGAAGTGTTTCCTTCAGTTTAGAAATAGAGTTGAACTCGCGAGGGCTTAAGTCAGGTGAGTGCAGTAGGTGGCATAGCACTTAGCAGCCCCATCAGTCAAACAAATCAGCATCAGCTTACATTGTACGTGCTTGATCATTGTCCTACAAAATGATGGTCAGGTCCTGAAGAAAGTGTCATCACTTCTGTCTATAAGCTGGTCGTAGGTTGTGTTCCAGAATAAAACAGCACAGAGACAGAAGTGATGACACTTTCTGCAGGACCTGACCGTCATTTTGCAGGACAATGCTCAAGCACGTACAATGTAAGCTGTTACTGATTTGTTTGAATGATGGGGTTGCTAAGTGCTATACCACATACTGCACTCTCCTGACTTAAGCCCTCGTAAGTTCAATTCGATTTCTAAACTGAAGGAAACACTTAACGGCTTTCGCTTCAGAACTGTTACAAATTTGACGGGCAATAGACCGCGCCGCTCGAGCTGTCAACACAACTGGCACTGCTAAGAATATCTTACGACTTCCACATCGCTAGCAACGAGTTATAACAAAGCTGGTGATTACTTTGAAGGTCAGTAAAACTTTGAAACACGTATCTACTTTGTACAAGCTGTAAATAAATAGTTGCCACTATTAAAGTTCCAACACTCGAATTAATGAATAAGCATCAGAGGAAGAAGAAGAAGAAGATGGTTGTGACGAAAAATAAGAGGAGAATAACTGCAAAAGTCACTGCAGGATTGCATGTTAGCTCCAAAACAATACGAAGGGAGCTCCATAAGCAGGGAATTGCAGGGCGATGCAAATGCTTAGCAGAAAAGCGTAGTTCCGAAGTCCTAAACCCTGGATTATGGAGCAATGCAATAATGTCATTTGGTCGGATGTCCGCCTGCTAAACTGGGTGGTAACGTGCTCGCCTCCCATGCAAGCGGGCCCGGGTTCGATTCCGAGCAGGGTTAGAGATTTTCTCAGCTCGGGAACTGGATGTTGTGTTGTACTCACCATCGTTTCATCCTCATCACCGGCGCGCAAGTCGCGCAATATGGCGTCGACTGAAATAAGACTTGCACTTGGCGGCCGAACTTCCCGGTTGGCTCCTCCCGGCCGACGATGCCATATACTCATTTCATTTTATTTGGTCGGATGACTTTTGTTCCACGCTGTTTCCAGCTTCATGCAAAATTTAAGCCCGAGAGTGAAACATGGCAGTAGTTCGGTGATGAATGCCAGCCATATCGCAGTATTCTATGGGATCCATGATTCCTGTGCAAGGTCACATTACTGCCAAGTGTGACGTGACGATTTTAGCTGATCAGATCGACCCCTTGGTAAAGTGTTCCGCAGTTGTGATGCTTGTGTTCTAAAACAACAGGACTCGTGTTCTCACAGCTCACACTGTCCAGGACTGGCCTCGTGAACACGAGGATGAATCGTCCCATATCCCTTGGCCACTAGATCTCAATGTTGATGAGCGTTTATGGTTTGCCCTAGAGATAAAGGTGTCTGATCGATATCCAGCTCCATTAACGTTACCTGAATTTACTATTTTGCACGAAGAACGGTATAAGATTCATTGTAAACTCATGTAAGGCCTCTCTTTGTCTTTACCCATTCTGAGACGACTGAATGCTGTTTTGAACGCGATCGGTTTTCCTACACCATATTAGGCATGGTGATATTTTTTGTTTCTGGTATTTCCATATTTTTGTCCCCCCCCCCCCCCATTACAAGAAGCTACAAAGAAATTATGAGGGAACCAATGACGTCGATGTGGGGCCGAAAACGTGTTGAATTACCAATTGGCCCGTATTCAATCGCGGGACCCGCGAGGCCCAACTGATGGAATTTCAGCGACCGTAGTACGCCAAATTGAGGCTTTAACCTTGAATGATGATAACAGAAGTACTAGCGATGAGTAAGAAGGATATTGGGCCCATGAAACAAAGGCAGTAGTGCCCTGCGCGACGTGTCTTACAAGGCAATAGCCGTTAAAAGTTCGTACCGTCGGAAATCTCGGCATTCACTTCTTTCGGTTAATAAGAGATAGGCCGAAGACATTTCGAACCTTTCACAAGAATAATGAAGGCTTTGTTTGCCAACACCACAGTTCGCAGCCCGGCCTGTCCAAATCATTCAGCATCCGCATAGTACCTCCTGCTCAGAAAAAGACATCCTGCCGTTCCCGACCCTGGAAATTGACGTCACATTCCCTGCCAGACTTTACAAAGTACTGTGTTGGCCCAAAGACATTCCTGCTCCTGATATATCAACAGTGTCAGGGTAGAAGTAGTACTGACAGTATGATGAAAACTAATGTGATGGAAGCTTATTGCCGCCATGGCCAGAATGAAACTGATCTCGAAAATATTTCATGAATATAGGCAACTCATCTTCGACACTTTTGCTATGACGTACGTCAGGTTGCCTATCTTCAAGTGCGTCAAATATAATCGGGGCCAGTTTATTTTGCCCATCCCGACGATATGGAACATGATAACAGTTTCATAATTCTATCTATTTCTGTCAGTGTTTCTTTAGTGACTTTCGTGCTTTTACTTTTGTAAAATAAAGAAGAACCGCCTTCAGTCACAATCGTGATTTTATTTCAATGCAGGAGGCATTTCGAGCCCCGGGGGTCATCTCCAGGTGCTTTGAGACTACATCGATTAGTTTTTCCAGCTTTAGATTAATTCTCGTCCCACTGAGATTTCAATGTTGTAATACAAAATGGGTACATTATGAAAATACGTTTACAAACCTAACACAACACAAAAAATAACTTACTGTTTCCAGTGGCGGATACATGGTTTTTGAAGCACAGTTTGAGTAAAAATGTTTATGTACACATACACCTTTTTCGTTCTACAGCAGATTACAAACATATTGAATGAACCAATGGAGTTTAGCAGCCAAAATTTTTTAGTAATTTTAAAAGTTTATTTAATAGTGCAACCATTTGTAAATATATTCCACATTTGACATATTTACAAATATATATTTTGTAAATGATATCCTGTATAGTAGTACAATATCTTTGTATCTCGTTTGAAATAATAACGCTTGTGTATTTTTAGAAATGTGGTATCTTTACGTTTGAAATTCTTTGAGCTGTGTTTACAGAATCTGCTTTATGTGTATGTACATAAATATTTTTACTCAAAGTGTGCTTCAAAAATTATGTATCCGCCACTGGTAACAGCAAGTTATTTTTAGATTTGTGGAAGGTTTGTAAATTTATTTTCACGATGTACCTATTTTGTAAAATGACATTGTAATCTCACGGGGACGAAAATTAACCTAAAGCTGGCAAAAATAATCGATGTAGACTGTCAAACCACCAGTAGATGAGTCCCCGGGATCGAAATACATCGTGCATTGAAATAAAATTACGATTGTGATTGAAGGCGGTTCTTCTTCATTTTATGATAATAATGGTTTCAGTCATTCTGTACACACTTGTCGTTCAATGTAACACATTTTTCCCTATGATGGATGAAGTGGATCTCACTTTGATTGTGTAAGTCTTCATTTTGGTTGTCAGGAAATATTCCTTCTTGATAATAAACTCGTTAGAAGGAAATAGAAGGAAGTCACAGGGTGCCATATTAGTTGATAGCCAAAAAAGGTGGCATGTGCGACTGAGAGCCAGCTCATCGTCGTGAAGCATAAACATCCCTGTAGACAGCATTCTACGATACTTCGTCTTCATAATGTCTTCTCGAGTTTTCGGTTGTATGTTCCTTTGCAACAACTCATCGTACATTTTTGTCGGTGGTTTAGACAATGAATAGGATAAATATCGATGACAAATGTCGCTGAAAATGGTGCTCAGAGTTGGACTCACCTCATGTCATTTACTGATTCATTGTTTCACTCCTACATAGTGCTCCATAGTGCACATCGTGGAGGAGGTACTTCAGGTATGTTGAAAGATTGAAGTTATACATTACAGGCATAAACAAACACTACATTCAATATCTGTAACGAACAGTCATTTATGACTAGTGCTAATCTAGTCTAATTATGGGATGTAATTCTCGATTATTTCTAAATAAATTATGTCAAAGGTCTCGAATTCCAACACCAATCATTCATAGGATTTATGAACGCCCAATTGCACGATAGTTCGTTAAACTGTGGGACCGCCTGTAACTATCTGGGAAAGTCAGTTCAAAGGATGGAGGAATGCAAGGTCCTACCACCTCCAATAGGACAATGCCTAGTAAAGTACTGTGGGATTCCAACCAACCTTTAGGTCGATGACAGATTTAACATATTGAGTGGGAAGCAGCTGTGTTGGGACTACGGAGTAGAAGAACTGGGAGCTGTGAGTGGCGTATAACTTGTGACACAAATGTGCTTCAGAAGAGCAAATTCACATGGACCTTCAAACGACCGTACATGAACGATGTAGGTAAATTGAACTTCCCTACGAGCAGTAACGCTACTTTTACTCCTTTCAATTATGTAATTGTACCGTAGGCGACATTCCGTCAGAACTGCTGATATCCTTGGGTGAGCCACCCACGACAAAATTATTCCATCTGGGGTGCAAGATATATGAGACAGGCGAAATACCCTCAGACTTCAAGAAGAATTTAATAGTTTCAATTCCCAATAAATTAGGCGCTGAAAGGTATGAACATTACCGAACTATCAGTTTAATAAGTGATGCATACAAAATATTAACTCGAATTATTTACAGAAGACTGGGAAAACTGGTAGAAACTGTTCTCGAGGAAGATCGGTTTGGACTCCGAACAAATTTTGGAACACGTGACTCAGAATTTACCCTACGGCTTATCTTAGAAGATAGGTTAAGAAAAGGTAAACCTACGTTTATAACTTTTGTAAATTTGGGCAAAGCTATTAACAGTGTTGATTGGAATACGCTCTTCGAAGTTCTGAAATTGATTCAATACTTACCCCACGACTTATGTTAGAAGATAGGTTATGGAAAGGCAAACTTACTTTTGTAGCTTTCGACAGTGCTGGCTGTAACGCACTGTTTGAAATTCTGAAGGCAGCAGGGTAAAATACAGCTGGCCAAAGGCTATGAACAGTGTGCTACTTGGGTCGATGTGTTGCGAACGGCTTACGTATTTGAGTAGAAATTGCAAACAGATGTTCTAAACTTCTTGGAATAACATCAAAATGCCTACAACAATATTATACTGTTGGTATATCGACACTATCAACACATTTTCCTGATACGTCGAGTTTTCATAATTCTCCTCTCTATACTTTTGCTCCGTATATGAATGCAAGTAATCACTACTTTTCGAATGTTCCACTCATTAGGAAGCGCAAAACTCCACATGGAGTTCTGTCCTTAAATTTGAGCGGACTTCTGTCACAGATTATTATCATCATCTCTATTGATTATCAGTATAATTATTGTTGTTGTGATCTTCAGTCCTGAGTCGTTTCATTGAGAAGCTAAAGAAAGTAAAACTTGGACCAAACGACATCCTCGTCAGCTTTGATGTTATTTCCTTGTTTACCAAAGTACCACTCAGTGACAGTCTTGAGTACATTGGTTCCATTTTCCTGCAAGACATCAAAAGCTCCTTCATGCATGCCTCATCACGAACTGTTTCATATGGAACGGCAATTTCTACCATCATCTGGACGGCGCCGCCATGGATAGTCCACTTACTCCAGTGGTGGCCGACTTCTTCATGGAACGTTTCGAAGCACAGTCACTGGACTTCTTGTAAACCTAACGTGTGATACATATACGTCGATGATACCTTCGTTGTATGGAGCTATGGTGAGGAACAACTTGGTAACTTCCGAAGACACTTGAACAGCCTCCATGCCAACATAAAATATACACTCCTGGAAATGGAAAAAAGAACACATTGACACCGGTGTGTCAGACCCACCATACTTGCTCCGGACACTGCGAGAGGGCTGTACAAGCAATGATCACACGCACGGCACAGCGGACACACCAGGAACCGCGGTGTTGGCCGTCGAATGGCGCTAGCTGCGCAGCATTTGTACACCGCCGCCGTCAGTGTCAGCCAGTTTGCCGTGGCATACGGAGCTCCATCGCAGTCTTTAACACTGGTAGCATGCCGCGACAGCGTGGACGTGAACCGTATGTGCAGTTGACGGACTTTGAGCGAGGGCGTATAGTGGGCATGCGGGAGGCCGGGTGGACGTACCGCCGAATTGCTCAACACGTGGGGCGTGAGGTCTCCACAGTACATCGATGTTGTCGCCAGTGGTCGGCGGAAGGTGCACGTGCCCGTCGACCTGGGACCGGACCGCAGCGACGCACGGATGCACGCCAAGACCGTAGGATCCTACGCAGTGCCGTAGGGGACCGCACCGCCACTTCCCAGCAAATTAGGGACACTGTTGCTCCTGGGGTATCGGCGAGGACCATTCGCAACCGTCTCCATGAAGCTGGGCTACGGTCCCGCACACCGTTAGGCCGTCTTCCGCTCACGCCCCAACATCGTGCAGCCCGCCTCCAGTGGTGTCGCGATAGGCGTGAATGGAGGGACGAATGGAGACGTGTCGTCTTCAGCGATGAGAGTCGCTTCTGCCTTGGTGCCAATGATGGTCGTATGCGTGTTTGGCGCCGTGCAGGATCTGTCCCCCATTGAGCATGTTTGGGACTGGATGAAGCGTCGTCTCACGCGGTCTGCACGTCCAGCACGAACGCTGGTCCAACTGAGGCGCCAGGTGGAAATGGCATGGCAAGCCGTTCCACAGGACTACATCCAACATCTCTACGATCGTCTCCATGGGAGAATAGCAGCCTGCATTGCTGCGAAAGGTGGATATACACTGTACTAGTGCCGACATTGTGCATGCTCTGTTGCCTGTGTCTATGTGCCTGTGGTTCTGTCGGTGTGATCATGTGATGTATCTGACCCCAGGAATGTGTAAATAAAGTTTCCCCTTCCTGGGACAATGAATTCACGGTGTTCTTATTTCAGTTTCCAGGAGTGTACCATGGAGGTAGAGAAGGACAAACACCTACCCTTTCTAGATGTGCTGGTCACGAGGAATGGGAAAACCTGGGACCCACGTGTCGAAAACGGGCACTCGCGGACCGATACTTGCACAAAGAGTCGAATCGCCACCAGAGCAAGAAAAGAGGCATGTTTAATTTGCTCGTAACGCGAACAAGACGAATATGTGACTCTAGCACCTCAGAGGAGAGATGTAACACCTGGAAAGCATTCTGAGAAGCAATGGGTACTCCGTCAGTTACATAAGTGTCACAAATCAAACACTCGCAAAGTGACACTTCGGAAAAAGAAATGTCGGGTACGGCCTTTCTGCCATACATTCACACACTGACGGACAGAATCGGCCGTATACTGCGCAAATACGGCGAAAAGACTAAGCATAACTGACAAAGAAGTTGAAAGAGAGTCTCAGATCGGCAAAGAAGGGACCCACTTGCAATGTCGGGCATATGCCACATACCATGTCCATGCGGAAAAGTCTATTTTGGAATTACTGGACGATCAGTCAACAACAGGATCACCGAACATAAGCGGCGTTGCAGGTTGGGACAAATGGAGAAACCGGCCGTGGCAGAGAACGCGCTGTGTGAGACCTATCACATAGCAAAATTCTCCGACACGGAAGTTCTCGCTTTAGAGAAGAGCTAACACACCCGTGTGTTCAGAGAAGCTATAGAAATACACAAACATTACAATGGCTTCAACAAGAAAGAAGAAAGCCTCAAGGTGAACGGATGCTAGATTGCGGTGCTACAGCGAACGACCGCTGCAGCTAGCAAGAAGATCACAGCACCGGAAATGACCACAGAAAAGCCCTTAGAAGTTGGCGCGCCAGGTACATATAATCTGAGGCCGCTAATTCGACTCCAGTCCACCAGCAGCAAGTTATTCGTACTGGCGAAACGTCAGAAAAATCATCAAACAAACGTCCGCCCAAGAACCCGAGACAGAAGCCGACAGGCGGTTTGTCAACAGGTGGCCATGAAATCCTTAATTTTTTACCTCATTAGTTACATGGTCTACCATTTAATATTCAGCAGCCTTCTGAAGCACCACGTTTCAAAAGCCTCTTTTCTCTTCTTGTCTGAACAATTTATCGTCCTCGTTTCACACAAGGCTACACTCCAAAGAAATCCTTACAGAAAAGAATTCCTAACACTGAAATCTATATTTGATGTTAACAGATTCTTCAGAATTCAAGTCAAGAAGTCAGAGCTTCTATATATAATTTCACGTTCCATACGGACCTCATACGTTACAAGGAACGATGTCGGTATTTAAATACACTAAAGTTGTTGAATATAAAACACGAAGTAAAATAAATAGTATAGTTCTTGTATAGAATACTTCATTACACGCCTTTGATAGGCCAAGTTAACAGTGTAGATTATACCCAGTTAAAACGTTACAAGATTGGAGTGGTAGCCAGTACAGTTTTTCGCATGACGAATTGGAATAAAATATTTCACCTTCTTATCAAATAACTACCTGGTAACCTGCTATGTTGTATGTGAAACATTGTCGGGCACTGTGAATAGCTTCTTTCCTGTTTCTGGCAGAATTATAATGACACTGGCAACACTCCAAGTTTTATTTCTTCTCCCTGAATTTATGTTCCTTCTCCAAATCATTCTTTGGATTCCGTTCCTTTTTGCTCAATGTACACACCGAACAACATTGGGGATAGGCTACAACACAGTGTGACTCTTCTCAACCATTGCTTCCCTTTTATGCTCCTCGACTGTTAACCTGCCAACTGGTTTATGTACAAGTTGTTCATAGCCTTTCGCTCGCTGTATTGGACCCTGCTACCTTCAGAATTTCAAACAGTGTGTCCTAGTCAGCATTGTCAAAAACTTTACCAAATTTACGAAAGCTACAAAAACAAGTAAGTTTGCCTTTCCACAACCTATCTTCTAAGATAAGTCGTGGGGTAAGTACTGAGTCAATTTCAGAACTTCTATGAGTGTATTCCAGTCAACACCATTAATGGCTTTGCCCAAATTTACAAAAGTTATAAACGTAGGTTTACCTTTTATTAACCTATCTTCTAAGATAAGCTGTAGAGTAAGTTCTGAGTTATGTGTTCCAACATTTCTCCGGAATCAAAACTGATCTTCCTCGAGGCCAGTTTCTACCAATTTTTCTAGTCTTCTGTAAATAATTCGAGTTAATATTTTGCAAGCATGACTTATTAACCTGTTAGTTCGGTAAAGTTCATACCTTTCAGCGTCTGATTTCTTTGGGACTTGAACTATTCGGGTGGACAGCAATTCAAAACGTCCTTGGCCCAGGATTCGAAACCCGTCCCCACTTAATCATCAGCATTGGCGGCAAAAGACTTTCGGCATAAGTAGTCACCTTCATTCTGCCAACGGTTTTGTCAAAGAGGGTGGAGGGGTAGACTGATTCGTGGCACTCTCTTGCCCTTGATGGTGGAGGACGGTCTGGCGAGGGAAACTGGCCCCAAAGGCGGAAGAACCAGCAATGATGAACGTCATAAGGATGCAGAAGGCAATGGAAACCGCAAAATTGAAGATACATAATTTGCATCCACAGGACAATGGCCTATAGCTGCAAAACTGTCAGGACGATCTATCCATTGGTAAAATATTCCGGAATAATCCCCACTTCGATTTCCACGATGGGACTGCAAAGTGGGAGGTGCCCACGATCAAAATAACGAATACCCAATGAAAGGATGAAGTTATACGAATCGGGGCAGGGAATGTCAGAAGTTTGAACGTGGCATGGAAGCTAGAAAATCTGAAAATGGGAATGCAAAGGCTCAGTCTAGATGTAGTGGGGGTTAGTGAAGTGAAATGGAAAGACAAGGATCTCTGGTATGATTGTAGGATAATACCAACAGCAGCAGAAAATGGTATACTGGAGTAGGATTCGTTGTGATTAAGAAGGTAGGGCAGAGTGTGTTACAGTAAACAGTTCAGTCAGAGGGTTGTTCTCGTCAGAATCGACAGTAAACCAATACCGATAGCGATAGGTCAGCTATACATGCCTACGTCGCAAGCTGCAGATAAAGAGATAGAGAAAATATGTGAGGGTATTGAATAGGTAATTCATTATGTAAAATGAGATGAAAATCTAATAGTCATGGCGGACTGGAATGCGGACGTAGTAGAAGGAGAAGAAGAAAAAGTTACAGGATCATACGAGCTTGGCAGTAGGAATGAGAAAGAACAAAGACTAATTGAGTTCTGTAATAAATTTCAGATAGTAATAGCGAATACTCTGTTCAAGAATGACATAACACGGAGGTATACTTGGAAAAAACCGGGTGATACGGAAAGATTTCAGTTAGGTTACATCATGGTCAGACACATATTCCGAATTCAGATGTTGGATTATAAGGCGTACCCAGACGCAGATATGGACTCGCATCACAATTTAGTAGTGATGAAGGATAGGCTGAAGTTTAAGAGATTATTCAAGAAGTGGGATACTGCAGGAAGGGACGAAGAGATACGCATAAAATTCTCTAAGGCTACAGATATAGGAATAGCTGAGTTCAGTTCAGTTGAAGAGGAACGGTCATCTCTAAAAAGGGAAATCACAGGAGTTGGAAAGAAAAATGTAGGTACATAGAAGGAAACTGCGACCAAATCATGGGTAACAGAAGAAATACTTCAGCAGATCGATGAAAGAAGGAAGTATAACGATGTTCAGTGAAATTCAGAAATGTTGTTGTTGTTGTGGTCTTCAGTCCTGAGACTGGTTTGATGCAGCTCTCCATGCTACTCTATCCTGTGCAAGCTTCTTCATCTCCCAGTACCTACTGCAACCTACATCCTTCTGAATCTGCTTAGTGTATTCATCCCTTGGTCTCCCTCAACGATTTTTACCCTCCACGCTGCCCTCCAATACTAAATTGGTGATCCCTTGATGCCTCAGAACATGTCCTACCAACCGATCCCTTCTTCTGGTCAAGTTGTGCCACAAACTTCTCTTCTCCCCAATCCTATTCAATACTTCCTCATTAGTTATGTGATCTACCCATCTAATCTTCAGCATTCTTCTGTAGCACCACATTTCGAAAGCTTCTATTCTCTTCTTGTCCAAACTATTTATCGTCCATGTTTCACTTCCATACATGGCTACACTCCATACAAATACTTTCATAGACGACTTCCTGACAGCCGGCCGAAGTGGCCGCGCGGTTCTGGCGCTGCAGTCTGGAACCGCGAGACCGCTACGGTCGCAGGTTCGAATCCTGCCTCGGGCATGGATGTGTGTGATGTCCTTAGGTTAGTTAGGTTTAACTAGTTCTAAGTTCTAGGGGACTAATGACCTCAGCAGTTGAGTCCCATAGTGCTCAGAGCCATTTGAACTTCCTGACACTTAAATCTATACTCGTTGTTAACAAATTTCTCTTCTTCAGAAACGCTTTCCTTGCCATTGCCAGTCTACATTTTATATCCTCTCTACTTCGACCATCATCAGTTATTTTGCTCCCCAAATAGCAAAACTCCTTTACTACTTTAAGTGTCTCATTTCTTAATCTAATTCCCCCAGCATCACTCGACTTAATTCGACTACATTCCATTATCCTCGTTTTGCTTTTGTTGATGTTCATCTTATATCCTCCTTTCAAGACGCTATCCATTCCGTTCAACTGCTCTTCCAAGTCCTTTGCTGTCTCTGACAGAATTACAATGTCATCGGCGAACCTCAAAGTTTTTATATCTTCTCCATGGATTTTAATACCTACTCCGAATTTTTCCTTTGTTTCCTTTACTGCTTGCTCAATATACAGATTGAATAACATCGGGGAGAGGCTACAACCCTGTCTTACTCCCTTCCCAACAACTGCTTCCCTTTCATGTCCCTCGACTCTTATAACTGCCATCTGGTTTCTGTACAAATTGTAAATAGCCTTTCGCTCCCTGTATTTTACCCTTGCCACCTTCAGAATTTGAAAGAGAGTATTCCAGTCAACATTGTCAAAAGCTTTCTCTAAGTCTACAAATGCTAGAAACGTAGGTTTGCCTTTCCTTAATCTTTCTTCTAAGATAAGTCGTAAGGTCAGTATTGCCTCACGTGTTCCAATATTTCTACGGAATCCAAACTGATCTTCCCCGAGGTCGGCTTCTACTAGCTTTTCCATTCGTCTGTAAAGAATTCGTGTTAGTATTCAGAAATAGAGAACTACAAATCACTTAGGAATGAAGTAAATTGGAAGTGCAGGAAGCCAAGGCGAAATGGCTACATGAAAAATGTGAAGAAATCGAAACAGAAATGATTGTTGGAAGGATGTGTTAGATGACTAACAGATTTCGTTTATGAAAGGTAAAGACACCAGAGAGGCAATTCTGAAGCAAGGTTGGTAATGGAAGCAATACTAAAGAAAAATCAAGACACGTTCATTCGATTTGTCGACCAGGAAAAAGTGTTCGACAATATCAAATTCTGCACGATGTTCAAAATTCTGAGAAAAGTGGGGGTAAACTATACGGAAAGGCGAGAAATATTCAGTATGCCCAAGAGCCAAGAGGGAGCAACAGGAGGGCAAGACCAAGAACCAAGTGACCGCATTAAAATGGATGTAAGATAGGGATGTAGCCTTTCGCTGCTACTACTCAATATATACATCGAAGTAGCAATGACGGAAGTAAAAGAAGGATTCAAGAGTGGAATTAAAATTCAAGGTGAAAGGATTTCAATGATTCGATTAGCTTATGACACTGCTATCCTCACTGAAAGTGAAAAAGATTTACACGGTATGTTAACTGGAATGAACAGTTTAATGAGTACAAAATACAGATTGAGAGCAAGTCGAAGAAAGATGGGAGTAATGAGAAGTAGCATAAATGAGAACAGTGAGAAACTTAACATCAGGATTGATGGGCGCCTAGGCAGCGAAATAACCCATGACGGACGGAGCAAGGAGGACATCAAAGGCAGACTAGCACTGGCAAAAAGGGCATTCATAGCCAAGAGAAGTCTACTAGGATCAAATACAAACCTCAATTTGAGGAAGAAATTTCAGAGAATGTACGTTGGGACCACAGCATTGAATGATTGTGAAACATGGACTGTGCGAAATCCGGAACAGAAGAGAATCGAAGCCACTGAGATATGGTACTTCAGACGGGGTTGAAAAGCAAGTGGACTATAAGGTGAGGAATGAGGAGGTTTTGCACAGGATCAGAGAGGAAACGAATGTATGGAAAACGCCGACAGAAAGAAATTACAGCATGACAGGATATACGTTAAGGCATCAAGGAATAACTTCCGTGCTACTAGAGTGAGCGTCGAGGGTAAAATCTGTAGAAAAAGACAGAGATTAGAATACATCGAGCGAATAAATGAGGAAGTAGGTTGCAAGTGCTACTCTGAGATGAAGAGGTTGGCACAGGAGAGGAATGCGTGGCGGGCCGCATCAAACCAGTCAGCAGACTGTGCTGCGATTGATGTTTTGATGTGGACACTGCTTATTTCCTTCTACATCATTTCCCAGCCCGACCTTGTGCTTACTCTGTAATTAGCTCACCGTAGATGGTAGCTGAAATGATAATTATTATTCCTTTACTATTGTAGTGTCCATGTAACAAGGAAGGTGGTTGCTGATAAGTAGTAGCTAGGAGTAGTGTACCAGGTGACGCGTGATTCAATAGCGTCATTCTACCATGTCTCTCTGTGCCATACATGTTGTGTGCGCGTATATACACTCCTGGAAATGGAAAAAAGAACACATTGACACCGGTGTGTCAGACCCACCATACTTGCTCCGGACACTGCGAAAGGGCTGTACAAGCAAAGATCACACGCACGGCACAGCGGACACACCAGGAACCGCGGTGTTGGCCGTCGAATGGCGCTAGCTGCGCAGCATTTGTGCACCGCCGCCGTCAGTGTCAGCCAGTTTGCCGTGGCATACGGAGCTCCATCGCAGTCTTTAACACTGGTAGCATGCCGCGACAGCGTGGACGTGAACCGTATGTGCAGTTGACGGACTTTGAGCGAGGGCGTATAGTGGGCATGCGGGAGGCCGGGTGGACGTACCGCCGAATTGCTCAACACGTGGGGCGTGAGGTCTCCACAGTACATCGATGTTGTCGCCAGTGGTCGGCGGAAGGTGCACGTGCCCGTCGACCTGGGACAGGACCGCAGCGACGCACGGATGCACGTCAAGACCGTAGGATCCTACGCAGTGCCGTAGGGGACCGCACCGCCACTTCCCAGCAAATTAGGGACACTGTTGCTCCTGGGGTATCGGCGAGGACCATTCGCAACCGTCTCCATGAAGCTGGGCTACGGTCCCGCACACCGTTAGGCCGTCTTCCGCTCACGCCCCAACATCGTGCAGCCCGCCTCGAGTGGTGTCGCGACAGGCGTGAATGGAGGGACGAATGGAGACGTGTCGTCTTCAGCGATGAGAGTCGCTTCTGCCTTGGTGCCAATGATGGTCGTATGCGTGTTTGGCGCCGTGCAGGTGAGCGCCACAATCAGGACTGCATACGACCGAGGCACACAGGGCCAACACCCGGCATCATGGTGTGGGGAGCGATCTCCTACACTGGCCGTACACCACTGGTGATCGTCGAGGGGACACTGAATAGTGCACGGTACATCCAAACCGTCATCGAACCCATCGTTCTACCATTCCTAGACCGGCAAGGGAACTTGCTGTTCCAACAGGACAACGCACGTCCGCATGTATCCCGTGCCACCCAACGTGCTCTAGAAGGTGTAAGTCAACTACCCTGGCCAGCAAGATCTCCGGATCTGTCCCCCATTGAGCATGTTTGGGACTGGATGAAGCGTCGTCTCACGCGGTCTGCACGTCCAGCACGAACGCTGGTCCAACTGAGGCGCCAGGTGGAAATGGCATGGCAAGCCGTTCCACAGGACTACATCCAGCATCTCTACGATCGTCTCCATGGGAGAATAGCAGCCTGCATTGCTGCGAAAGGTGGATATACACTGTACTAGTGCCTACATTGTGCATGCTCTGTTGCCTGTGTCTATGTGCCTGTGGTTCTGTCAGTGTGATCATGTGATGTATCTGACCCCAGGAATGTGTCAATAAAGTTTCCCCTTCCTGGGACAATGAATTCACGTTCTTATTTCAATTTCCAGGAGTGTATTTAATTCCTATTTTCATGTTTGTTCAAAAATGGTTTAGATGGCTCTGAGCACTATGGGACTTAACATCTGAGGTCATCAGTCCCCTAGACTTAGAACTACCTACACCTAACTAATCTAAGGACATCACACACATCCATACCTGGGGCAGGATTCGAACCTGCGACCGTAGCACCAGCGCGGTTCCGGACTAAAGCGCCTAGAACCGCTCGGCCACAGTGGCCGGCTTCATGTTTGTTCAGGAATGGTGAATAGACGAGTACTTTGCCACTATGGTGTCTATTATACGTGGCTTACACTTCAAATTTTATGTTGACATGCTTTAGTGATAGTTGTCAGAGTGTATAAACGTTTGTGGAGAGAGACAGAAGTGTATGGAGGTACGCTGTACGATTTAAGGATTTTACATTCATTCAAAGAATGCTAGACAAGCTATAAAGTCCCAGCTTACTGGAAGACCACAAAGGTGATTTCTATTTTTAATAGATGAGTAGAAGAACTACATAACGATTACATAGGTGTAAGTGTTCAAAATGCAGGGTATAAAATCTACTCATAAATATTAAATAATCGCTTAATAGCAATAGCAGATATATTTCTGAGAGGAGGACAAAGTAGATTTAGAAAGAGACGCTTCAGATCTGCATCATTAAAAGAATTTTAGAAAATCGACGCGAAAACAAGCTACACAAAAATGTTGATTTCATTGACTTCGAAAAGACTTTTGACTCTCTCATTCAAAACGGTCTTTGGACTACAGCAGAAGGCTTGTGGAGGGAGTGACTATTGACCTTTAACATTAGGAAATTATTGCGTATGGAAAGAAAGAATGACCCGTTATTGTATGATTACTCTATTTCGGAAGAATCGGTGGAAACATAAAATATCGAGGACTGTGGGTACGAAGCTGTTTAAAGAGGATCGACCACATAAAACGAACTGTAGGAATGGCAGATGCCGGACTGAGATTCATTAGGGGAATCCTCAGGAAGTACAGTTCGTTAACGAAGGAGATAGCTTATAGAAACCTTGTTAGACCAATAGTTGAATATTGCTCATCAATCTGGGATCCGTACCAGATACGTTTGCTAGATGAAATAGAGAAGATCCAAAGTAGAGCAGCGAGAATCGTTTGAGGCTAATTTACGAAACGTGAAAGCGTCACGGAGGTGTTCAACCAGCTCCAGTAGCATACGGTGCAAGGGAGACGTTCTGCACCACGACATGGTTTACTGTTAATGTTGTGAAAGCGTACGTTCCCAAGCGAGTCAGAAAATATATTTCGTTCTCCTGCGTACATCTCGTGAAAAGGCCATTTAGGAAAAATTAGAGAGATTGGAGCCGACAGGTAACCTCACCGGCAATCGCCCATCCCGTGAAACATTCGCGACAGGAACAGGAAATCGGGAAGTGAAAGTCGTATACAAAGTACTCTCCGACACACACCGCATCGTGGCTTGCAGGGTATTGGTGTGGACGCCGATGCAAATACGATATCCCATACCTCTTATATAGACAATCAAAAATGTATATGAAGATATTACACTACTGGCCATTAAATTTGCTACATCACGAAGATGACGTGCTAGAGACGCGAAACTTAACCGACAGGAAGAAGATCCTGTGATATGCAAATGATTAGCTTTTCAGAGCATTCACACAAGGTTGGCGCCGGTGGCGACACGTACAACGTGCTAACATGAGGAAAGTTTCCAGCCGATTTCTCATACACAAACAGCAGTTCACAGGCGTTGCTTGGTGAAACGTTGTTGTGATGCCTCGTGTAAGGAGGAGAAATGCGTAACATCACGTTTCCGACTCTGATAAAGGTCGGATTGTAGCCTATCGCTATTGCGGTTTCTCGTATCGCGACATTGCTGCTCGCGTTGGTCGAGATCCAATGACTGTTAGCAGAGTATGGAATCGGTGGGTTCAGGAGGGTAATACGGAACGCCGTGCTGGATCCCAATTCCCTCGTATCACTAGCAGTCGAGATGACTGGCATCTTATCCGCATGGCTGTAACGGATCGTGCAGCCACGTCTCGATCCCTCCATCTGCACGAACAGTTCGACGACGTTTGCAGCAGCATGGACTATCAACTCGGAGACCACGGCTGTGGTTACCCTTGACGCAGCATCACAGACAGGAGCGCCTGCGATGGTGTACTCAACGACGAACTTGGATGCACGAATGGCAAAACGTCATTTTTTCGGATGAATCCAGGATCTGTTTTCAGCATCATGATGGTCGCATCCGTGTTTGGCGACTTCGCGGTGAACGCACATTGGAAGCGTTTATTCGTCATCGCCATACTCGTGTATCACCCCGTGTGATGGTATGGGGTGCCATTGGTTACACCTCTTGGTCACCTCTTGTTCGCACTAACGGCACTTTGAACAGTGGACGTTACATTTCAGATGTGTTACGACCCGTGGCTCTACCCTCCATTCGACCCCTGCGAAACGTACATTTCAACAGGATAATGCACGACCGCATGTTGTAAGTCCTGTACGGTCCTTTCTGGATACAGCAAATGTTCGACTGCTGCCATGGCCAGCACATTCTCCAGATCTCTCACCAATTGAAAACGTCTGGCCCGTCACAATACGCCAGCCACTACTCTTGATGAACTGTGGTATCGTCTTGAAACAGCATGGGCAGCTGTACCTGTTCACGCCATGCAATCTCCGTTTGACTCAATGCCCAAGCGTATCAATGCCGGTATTACGGCCAGAGGTGGTTGTTCTGGGTTCTGATTTCTCACGATCTATGCACCCAAATTGCTTGAAAATGTAATTACATGTCAGTTCTAGTATAATATATTTATCCAATGAATACCCGTTTATCATCTGCATTTCTTCTTGGTGTACCAGTTTTAATGGCCAGTAGCGTAAAATAATCAGGAAGACGTGCAGTTAAAGAACTGTAATAAATGAAATCGTCAGAAAAGGTTGTAGCTTGTCACCGACACTCTTCAACGTCTATATCGAGGATCTCACAGGAAAATGGAAGAATGAAGTACACGAAGGTATACAACTGAAAAGAAGCTCTCATCGTGACGTTATGCTATATGCAAATAATGGCTGTCGTCTTAATACAAAATGAGGAACCAAACTTACAACATTTGTTGAGCAGATTACATCAACTAGAAAGAGAATCTGAAAATATCTACCATTAAAACTACAACTATGGCTCACTGTGGAATACATCCAGTCCGACCAAAAATTGTTACTGAACACAAGGCACTGAAACAAGTGTCCCGTTTTAGATATTCAGCTTTGAATATCAGCAGAAATAATGATAATGATGTGGAGAAAAAAGTAGTTAATTTCAACATGTATATGGAAATAAAAATAAAACCTCAACGAACAAGTCAAGGAAAGGCATCAAATTAAAGTTTTATAAAACAATGGCTGTGATTGTCTTGCTCTGTGGCAGTGAACCATGGATTGAAAAAAGACAAACAAAACCAGCATGAAGCAGGCTGAAATGAGATTTTTAACATGTATCAAATGTTCTTAACATGTATCAAATGTTCTTAGTTAGTTACGTGTTCCATTGATCAATAGCACGGAAACCGTTATAATGTGGAACATGTCAAATGCACAAGAAATGCGCACAGGAAACAAGTTTTTTTTTTCTTACATTATAGTGTTATAACTAAATATTTCTATTATCTATTCCATTCCCTTAAATGGCACAAAATGCACATATTACATATCCAGATTTATTTACTCATATTCAAGAATTCATCTATGGTATAGAAGGAGTTGTCAGGGAGGTATGATTTCAATTTGTTTTTGAAACTATTACTGCTGTCTGTCAGGCTTTTTATTTCATCTGGTCATTTATCAAAAAGTTTTATAGCAACATATTTTACCCCTTTCTGTGCCAAAGATAGGTTAAGTAAAGGATAGTGAAGGTCATTCTTTTTTCTGGTATTGTAATCATGAATGTCGCTGTTGATTTTAAACTAGTCCATGTTGTTGAGAAAAAATGTCATTACTGAGTAAATGTACTGTGAAGCAGTTGTAAGAATTCCTAACCTTTTAAACAGATGCCTACAAGTTGTGCGACTATGAACCCAACACATTATCCTAACTACTTTATTTTGAGCATTGAATACCTTTTGCCTAAGTGTTGAGTTGCCCCAGAATATTATTCCATATGATATCAGAGAGTGGAATTATGCAAAGTATGTTAGCTTACTAATTTCTACATCCTCAAAATTGCCAATTATTCTGATTGCAAAAGTTGCTGAACCTAGTCGCTTTAGTAGATCCAAAATATGAATTTTCCAATTAAGATTCTCATCTATATGTACACCCAAAAACTTAGTTTGCTCTTCCCTGGCTACTGACTTCTTTTGATGTGTTATGTTTATTGAAGAAATTATACTTTTTGCAGCATAAAATCGGATGTACCGTGGCTTTTCAAAGGTCAGAGCAAGCCCATTCGCAGAAAACCAATTAATAACTTTTCCAAAGATCTTATTTGTATCATTTTCTATCGGACTTTCTTTTACTGGATTAATAATTATGCTTCTATCATCAGAAAACAGTGACAGTGCAGCATCTTGTTTCACATAAGAAGGGAGGTCATTCACATATATCAATAACAGGAGGGGACCCATGATCGAACCTTGTGGAACACCTGATGTAATTTCACCCCAGTTAGAAGAAGTGGCAAATTCCTTTGAATCACTTGAAGCATATAAAGAGACTTTTTGCTTCCTGTTCTGTAGATATGACTTAAACCACTCATATGCTGTTCCATTCATATCATAGATTTGTAATTTCTCTAACACAATGTCATGGTTCACACAATCAAATGCTTTCGATAAGTCACAGAACATTTTACTGTTTAAAAACTCTGTTATGTGCACAGTGAAATTGTATAATGCTGTCTCAGTGGAACAGCATTTCTGAAATCGGAACTGTCATTTACTAAGTATCCCATTACTGTTGACATGGCTAACCACTCTTGAGTACATTACTTTCTCAAAAATTTTTGAAAATGCTCTAAGCAAGGATACTGGCAGGTAATTATTGACATCTGTGGTCTTCCCCTTTTTGCAGAGAGGCCTTTTGTAGAGAGATGTTATAAGAAATGAGAATAAAGTGAGGAGTTAGGAATGCTTAACTCAAACGACGAAGTCGAGAGATATAGGGAGAAACGCAGGTAACATCTTAAAAGTACGTAAGAAGACACAATTCCAGTCACTGTAAACAAGTACAGGTTCTCAGGAAGAAAGGGATTTTCGAAGACAGAGGGAAAGATGGTCTGAAAAATGTGAAGTCAGGACAGACATGTTGCCAAAATGTTGAAGCACCGTATTACAAGAAAGAGTCAAAAGGGAAATGTGGAGCTCTTCGGAGCGTTGTCAGTTACCAGGGTAGGGGAACGGCTGGAGGGCAAGGTGTGGAACAAAAACAGCACATCGTCTCTGCGCAGAAAGCATTGCGTATCCGCCTTTCTACTTGTGCACCACTGTACTAACACGGCAGCAGCTGTCCAATTTGCCCCAAGGACCACGCCCCTAATTAGGAGATTTAGCAGTGAGTAAAATACGCCCCGCGTAACGACACCCAGACCGCGTCGATGCATCACCAATAGCCGCGCAGCGCCGCCGCCGGCGTCCCAGCATACAGGGCGTAATTAGTGGAGACGGGAGCTGGTTGCGCTCTCAGCGGCGGCAGACGGCCTGCCATTGTTCTAGTCTAAGACTTCCGCGGCCTCGCAATGGGAACGCCCGCTCTGTGCCGGCAAATTGAGTCTGCCCCGAGACAAAAGGCCGGAGAACGGCCGGCGAAAGCGCTCACCACTGTACGCAAATGCAGCGGACGGACCCGCCACTCCACTGTGCGGCTGCAGGTCCGGCCTCAACTACGAGAAAGCTGGACCTCCATCACCACTGACGAGACTCTTCTGTGTCTGCCCCTTACAGTTCATCTTACAGTCCGTAGAGGTGTGTACCCTATGGTATAGTTAAGATAGCTCTAAAGCCTTTGTAAATATCTACAGGGTGGTCCATTAATCGTGACCGGGCCAAATATCTCACGAAATAAGCGTCAAAAGAAAAAACAACAAAGAACGAAACTTGTCTAGCCTGAAAGGGGAAACCAGATGGCGCTATGGTTGGCCCGCTAGATGGCGCTGCCATAGGTCAAACGGATGTTAACTGCGTTTTTTTTCAAACATGAACCCCCATTTTTCATTACATGTTCGTGTAGTACGTAAAGAAATAGGAATGTTTTAGTTGGACCACTTTTTTCGCTTTCCGATAGATGGCGCTGTAATCGCCACAAACGTATAAGTACGTGGTATCACGTAACATTCCGCCAGTGCGGACGGTATTTGCTTCGTCACACATTACCTGTATTAAAATGGACCGTTTACCATTTGCGGAAAAGGTCGATGTCGTGTTGATGTATGGCTATTGTGATCAAAATCCCCAACGGGCGTGTGCTACGTACCGGGTGATAAAAAAAAAGGCTCTGAGCACTATGCGACTTAACTTCTGAGGTCATCAATTTCCTAGAACTTGGAACTAATTAAACCTAACTAACCTAAGGACATCACACACATCCATGCCCGAGGCAGGATTCGAACCTGCGACCGTAGTGGTCGCTCGGTTCCATACTGTAGCGCCTAGAACCGCACGGCCACTCCAGCCAGCGGTTATCAAAAAGTCAGTATAAATTTGAAAACTTAATAAACCACGGAGTAATGTAGATAGAGAGGTAAAAATTGACACACATGCTTGGAATGACATGGGGTTTTATTAGAACAAAAAAAAAGTATTGCTAGACGCGTCAAAGATCTCCTGCACGCGTCGTTTGATGATGATCGTGTGCTCAGTCATCATGCTTGGCCTCCCAGGTCCCCAGACCTCAGTCCGTGCGATTATTGGCTTTGGGGTTACATGAAGTCGGAAGTCGGAAGTGTATTATGATCGACCGACATCTCTAGGGATGCTGAAAGACAACACCCAACGCCAATGCCTCACCGTAACTCCGGACATGCTTTACAGTGCTGTTCACAACTTTATTCCTGGACTACAGCTATTTTTGAGGAATCATGGTGGACATATTGAGCATTTCCTGTAAAGAACATCATCTTTGCTTTGTCTTACTTTGATATGCTAATTATTGCTATTCTGATCAGATAAAGCACCATGTGTCGGACA
The DNA here is from genome assembly GCF_023898315.1 of Schistocerca nitens. NCBI lineage: Eukaryota > Metazoa > Arthropoda > Insecta > Orthoptera > Acrididae > Schistocerca > Schistocerca nitens. The sequence continues at coordinate 163,988,750 of NC_064614.1, read as the reverse complement.
TTTTTTGAACGTTTGTATTTTTTTTTTTTTTTGGTTCTAATAAAATTCCATGTCATTCCAAGCATGTGTGTCAATTAGTACCTCTCTATCTACATTATTCCGTGATTTATTCAGTTTTCAAATTTATACTTACTTTTTGATCACCCGGTATACTGCTCGGTATTCTGGACGACATCATCCAAGTGTCCGGACCGTTCACCGGATAGTTACGTCATTTAAGGAAACAGGAAGTGTTCAGCCACATGTGAAACGTCAACCAAGACCTGCAACAAATGGTGATACCCAAGAAGGTGTTTTAGCTGCTGTCGCAGACAAACTGGGCGAGAATCGGGAATCTCGAAAACGTCGGTGTTGAGAATGCTACATCAACATCGATTGCACCCGTACCATATTTCTATGCACCAGGAATTGCATGGTGACGACTTTGAACGTTGTGTACAGTTCTGCCACTGGGCACAAGAGAAATTACGGGACGATGACAGATTTTTTGCACGCGTTCTATTTAGCGACGAAGCGTCATTCACCAACAGCGGTAACGTAAACCGGCATAATATTCACTATTGGGCAACGGAAAATACACGGTGGCTGCGACAAGTGGAACATCAGCGATCTCGGCGGGTTAATGCATGGTGCGGCATTATGGGCGGAAAGATAATTGGCCCCCATTTTATCGATGACAATCTAAATGGTGCAGTGTATGCTGATTTCCTACGTAATGTTCTACCGATGTTATTACAAGATGTTTCACTTCATGACAGAATGGCGATGTACTTCCAACATGATGGATATCCGGCACATAGCTGACGTGTGATTGAAGCGGTATTGGCTCTGAGCACTATGGGACTCAACTGCTGAGGTCATTAGTCCCCTAGAACTTAGAACTAGTTAAACCTAACTAACCTAAGGACATCACAAACATCCATGCCCGAGGCAGGATTCGAACCTGCGACCGTAGCGGTCTTGCGGTTCCAGACTGCAGCGCCTTTAACCGCACGGCCACTTCGGCCGGCTGAAGCGGTATTGAATAGCATATTTCATGGCAGGTGGATTGGTCGTCGATTGGCCCGCACGTTCACCGGATCTGTGGGGAACGTTGAAGGATATTTGCTGTCGTGATCCACCGACAACGACTGACAACATATGTCAGCGCATTGTCATTGCATGTACGAACATTATGGAAGGCGAACTGCGCACTGTTGAGAGGAATGTCGTTACACGTATTACCAAATGCATTGAGGTTGACGGACATCATTTTGAGCATTTATTGCACTAATGTGGTATTTACAGGTAATCACGCTGTAACAGGATGCGTTCTCAGAAATGATATGTTCACAAAGGTACATGTATCACATTGGAACAACCGAAATAAAATGTTCAAACCTACCCACGTTCTGTATTTTAATTTTTAAAAAAAAAAGCTACCTGTTACCAACTGTTCGTCTAAAAGTGTGAGCCATATGTTTGTGACTACTACAGCGCCATCTACCACAAAGCGAAAAAAGTGGTCCAACTAAAACATTCACATTTCTTTACGTACTACACGAATATGTAATAAAAAATGTGGGTTCCTATTTAAAAAACGCAGTCGATACCCGTTTGACCTATGGCAGCGCCATCTAGAGGGCCAATCATAGCGCCATCTGGTTTCCTCCTTCAAGCTAGACAAGGTTCGTTCTTCGTAGTTTCTTCGTTTGACACTTATTTCGTGAGATATTTGGCCCGGTCACCGTCAATGGTCCACCATGTATGTTATGTTTACCCACCATACACTGAAGTATAAAAGAACATTGCATTGACGGAGCTGTGATTTGAACTCAGATGATTCATATGAAGAGATTTCCGACGTAAACTATAACTATGGGAACTGAGAGTTTTTGAACGCAGAATTGTAGTTGCAGTTTGACGCATGGGTCGTTCCACTTCGGAAATCGTTAAAGAATTCAGTATTCTTAGATCCACAGTATCAAGGGTGCGCCGAGAATACCACATTTCAGCCATTACCTCTGACCAGACAATGCCGATGGTCTTCACCTAACGATCGAGTTCAGAGGCGTTTGTCAGTGATAACAGACAATCAACACTGCGTGAAATAACCGCAGAAAGGATTGTGGAACGTAGACGACCGTATAGATTGGACAGTGCGCTCAAATTTGGCTATAATGGGTTATGCTAACAGCACGACATCACCGGCAGCGCCATTCCTGGGCTCTTGACCGTGTGGTTGGGACCCTAGACGAGTGAAAAACCGTAGCCTGGTCAGATGAGTCCCGATTTCAGTTGTTAAGGACTGATGGCAGGGTTCGAGTGTATCGCAGGCTTGAAGAAGCCCTAGACTTAAATTGTCAATAAGGCACTGTGCAAACTGGTAGTGGCTCCATAATTGTGTGGTCTGTGTTTACATGGAGTAGACTTATTCGCTGGTCCAAAAAAGTCGATAATTGACTGGAAATGGTTATGTTCGGTAACTTGGAGACCATTTGCAGCAATTCCTCGACTTCATCTTCCCAAACAACGATGGAATTTTTATAGATAACAATGTGCTGTGTCATCGACCACAATCGTTCGCAGTTGATTTGAAGAACATTCTGGACAGTTGGAGCGGATGGTTTGACCGCCCAGATTGCCCGACATGGATCCCATCGAAAATTTATGGGACATAATGGAGAGGTCAGTTTGTGCACAAAATTCTGCGCCGATAAGATTTTCGGAATTAAGGATGGTTATAGAGGCAGCATAACACAGTATTTCTGTAGAGGACTTTCAACGACTTGTTGAATCCATGCCACGTCGGGTCCCTGCACAGCGCCAGGCAGGAGGAGGTCCCGACACGGTATCCTATGGCTTATATCACCTCAGTGTAAAGCTTATTCTGCATCTTGTTTCGACAGTATGTCATTGTCTGACAGAAATAAGCGTAATACATGCAATACATAATGAGACCATACACTTTTATGTAGAAAGATGCATGTCCAGTGCTATAGTCATAATATATCATTAAGTATTTATTTTAGAATTTTATAATGGGATAGGGTAATGGCTGCACCTTGGGCTTTTCCTTTCCTTTTTTTTTTTTTTGACCGTTTTTATTGGCTTATTTCATTACTTATCTTACTTCCCATCAAAAGAATCACAACACGTAAACAATATATAAAAGATTGTATCATAGAGATAATTTTTGAGAATGCTGTATTTGGGGTCAAGGTAGAATGTGATCTTATACGGTGAGCCAGAGTTGAAATAAGTGGACAGGTCATATGAATAGACTTTATTGAAAATAATCACAGGACTAATAAACTGAACATACGAATAAACACACGTAAAAGTATTTTTTCCACTTAATAAATCAGGCCTAAAAATTCACGTTAATAAACATTTAACGCAACAAATTACTTTATTGTTTTAAGCCTTTGTAGGATTTCTGTATTGTTAATCTCTATTGCCATATTATAAACGTCTACTAAAAGGTACCTTGAGCCATGATCGTGGTGCAACATCATCAACTGGCTCCAGGTAAAATTTCATTCCTACTTCAGTAAACCGTTAACGTAACCTAAAATAATAAAATAGCGGGAAAATTCACAATGTGGTTATTAACATAAATGTCGTAATTATTACTATTTAAGTTTAATCTTCTTTGTGCATATATCGTTGGAAAAAGACTGAAGTGATAACAGAAAAACTTACTGTTACGTAAAAAAAAATAAAATCATATATATAGGAAATTCAAACAACAGCTCCTTTCCTCTGTAACAACAGTTGGTAATTCTCATATCGCAGCAGAGTAAAGACGAGAAGTTATAAGATTAGGCTCAGTCTGTAAAATACTGAATAGATCGCTGAGGAAAAAGCCATTGACTGGTTAGAAACTGACTTTATTATTCCGGTATTACGTGTTACGGGCACTGCCATCATCAGGTGTCCTGGAACATTATGTCGCACATAGATACAAAAGCTACATTTTGCAGTAGCAACGATCTGCAACATTTACCTTCTATATCTATGTGCAACATTACGTTCCAGGACGCCTGATGATGGTAATGCTATAATGCGTAATACTTGAATGATGAAGTCAGCTTCCATCAACTGAATGATTTTTTCCTCAGAGGCCAATTCAGCATTTTGTAGACTGAACGCATTATTCAACAAGGTCGTATACCTCTTTCTTGACATCATGTTTGAGATATACGTATATACGGGGCGGGGGGATGGGGGGACGTTCAGTAAGTAATGCATCACAATTTTTTTCTCTGACAATTTCGGTTGACCAAATGCAGAATTTGTTGTGGGAATAGTGGACTGTTCCCGCTTCAGTCCTACAGTTTTATGAAGTTCCGATAGGTGGCGGGGCTATACGTACCCATCAAAATGTCGTCTGTAACGGAGTTCGTTCCAAGCACAGAGATTTGACTGAATTTCTTTCGGCGAAAACCCAGTGCATCACAGATATTCATAGGCGCTTGCAGAATGTCAACGGAAATCTGACAGTGAACAAAAGCACGGTGAGTCGTTGTGCAAGGCGTCTATCATCATTGCAACAAGGTCCCTCAAACGTGCCCGATCTCCCGCGTACCGGTCAGCCGCACACAGCTGTAATTACTGCAATTTTGGAACGTGTAGACACTTTCATTCGAGGGATCGACAGATCACAATCAAACACCTGGCTGTTGGACTGGATGCCTGCTTTGGTAGTGCTGTTTGTGTACTTAAAGGTGTGGGCCCGCTCGGCTCATTTAGCAGAAGACTATAAAGAGCAAAAAAGGACCATCTGTACGGAATCACTGAAACAGGTTCATCACTTTACCGGAAACAAAACTTCAATCTATAGAGTGGCGCCACACCACTTCTCCTCCGAAGAAAAAGTTCAAAGCCTCGGCCGGTAAAGTCAATGCAACGGTCTTCTGGGACCCTGAAGGGGCTATTCTGTTTGATTTCCTCCCTCAAGGCGCAATAATCAATTCTGAAGGGTATTGTGTCACCCTGAGCAAAGTGAAGAAACAACTTCAGCTTGTTAGTTGCGACAAAATGCAAAGGAACTTCTCCTTACCCCTCTAAACGAAAAGCCTCACACAAGTCTGCACACCCGAGCGGAGCGCACAAAACTTCATAGGACTCTTCTTCCTCATCCGTTTGGCCCAATGAAGGACGCACTCCATGGGAGTGAAGGAGTACGTGGATGATGGAGAGGATATTGATGCTGCAAGACGGTGGCTCAGCCATCGACCAGTGGAGTGGTACCATACAGTAAGGTGGCGTAAGGCAGTCGCATTGAACTGAGATTATGTTGAAAAATATGCTTTTGTAGCCATAAGAGTGGGGAATAATTAGGTGTACTGGAATCCTAAATAAAACCAGCTTGCTTTCAGAAAAAAGTTTGTTGCCTTATTGAACGCCCCTCGTCTGTGCATAAGAAACAAAAGTCTGTTTCCAAGTAGGAAATTTCTTCGAGCAATGATCCTTTTGTAATAGACATGATTTGTAAGCCACAGACTGGTTGATGGCCTCTTTCTCTTGACGTATTGCTTGCTATGTAACTAACACACGAGTTGATACATTAAAGATTTACCCATTTCCTACCCGCAGAGAAACAACATGACGTACCCAGCGCTAAGCCACAAACGAATTTATAACTGATCTGAATACAAGCCTGTAAAGCTCGCAACCTAGTTAATGGGCATCAGAAAACAGAACATTCGTAGGTTACTGGTTACACTAATCTATATTTATGTTTGATTGTGGGCTATTTTTGAGGGTAGAGCTGACAGCTCCAGCAGACATTTGTTAAAATGCACACGCAGTTTGCAAACGCATGCCTCACTCGCATTTCTCATTCGAGACGTTGTAGTGCCGGAAATATTCAAAAATGGTTCAAATGGCTCTGAGCACTATGGGACTTAACTTCTGAGGTCATCAGCCCCTAGAACTTAGAACTACTTAAACCTAACTAACCTAAGGACATCACACACATCCACGCCCGAGGCAGGATTCGAACCTGCGACCGTAGCGGAAATATTCATTTTCAGTTATTTGTTACTGCTGTAAAAATACTCAGTTTAGGATCCCTCAGAAATGATGTTATACAGACGTTAAATGTTATGGAACACGTAACTAGCCTAAATGTTTTGTAGACACGTCCACTTCCAAATCATAGTATGAAGGGGACTAACTTTTATTGTCCTTTTTCTGTTTCCAACACTAAGGGACACCCCCGCACCCTCCCCTTGGGATTTGCGGAGCGTTACTCCACCTCTCCCGTGTACGCTCCTGTGAAACGCATTTACTTGGGATCGGAGCAGTGAAATTTGACGACTTGCTGTTGACGTCACAGCGTGCCCGTCGTTGTGCGAACAAGAATCAACTGCCAGTTACATTCGTTATTTCTAGCAGTTTTGTTGGAAGTAATAATTCTTAGGATCAATAAACAACGCTTATATTCAATACCATACTTTTATTAGTAGTGGTGTTATTCCTGTTATCATTATATATTCTGCAAGTACTACACATATTGCGATGTTGACTCACTGATGATGTCTGCTAGACGTAAGACAGAGCCTGTAACAAACATGTAAAATGAGTAAGTGCACCGTATCCAATCAGCTGGGAAATGAAGCTAGAAAATGTTCACAAAAGATATTTTTATTCAAATACCAATAATTTTTGGTTGACACTGAAAATTGAGAATACGAAATTATAAACGAAGTCATATGAACTGAGAAAAATCTTTTATAGATAAACAAAAAATGACAGAAAAATTCCACAGATTAATACTCCTCGAAGTGGATAAACACGAAATAAAGATCAATAAAACGCTTATTGATCATTTATTCTGCTGAAGAAACGAACATCTTACCATGAAATTGGTATATTACATTATATTCATGCCTCCTCTTTTTTTAAAAGTTGATTTGCATCATAAGTTGATTCGATGAATCAGATAACAAAAGTTAAGGGGATATTGTACCTTATAAACTTACAATGTTAAATTCGTCAATTTTAGGTACTTTTGTCTCTTGAACGGTTCATGATAATGGTACAAAATTGTAATGGCTGGTGGAGGAAGAGTCTCTCTCGAGTGACCTATTTTTGTAGATAAGTCACTTGCATAATTTATATTTTAGAGAACTTTTTGCACGTCGTAAAATTTTTCCACGTATTTAAACTTCATTAATTCATAGTTTCTACAGTATTAAACTGAACTTCTTTTAAAAATGCATCATTGATGTCAGCCGAGTTCTCTAAGTTGTCTAACTTAAACTGATCTCTGATGTTAAGTTCCTGAAAAAATGTACCTAATCATTTAAAAAATTATATCTCAGGAATCCGGTTTTAAAGTTGAACATAGTTTGTTACTGACCTTAGAACATCCCTGAGCCATATCCTGGGTCATCTGCATTTTCTTCATCTTCTTTGGCTCTCTTAGCATTGCTTGAGTGCATTCTTGCCTTCCTAGCTATCGAAGTCACTTCATAATCTGCTTTCTTCACACCGACTGCATCCAATTCGGAACATGCCATCACCATATTTTCCCCAAGTTGTATGCCTAACTTTTGTAGCAGCCTAACTCTCCCCACATTGCCATCATTAAAAGAAAGAACTGCACCGTAAACACCCAAATTCAATGTATCTTTACCTCCAAATACTGTTTTAGGAACTATAGACTATATGACACTGTTAAATGATTCATTCGAGTTCTGGAAAGACAAGGAACAAGTGAGTGTAGCGCGCAAACAGGGCAGCCAGCTGCGAGCACGTAATATTTTCACAAAACAGCAAATTAGGTTTCTGAAGTTCAAGAAGTTGACAGAAGGCAAAAGCGGGGCGTGACAAAATGTGCTACCCTTAAAGTAAATGAATATTTAATGCCCTTAGAAAACATATTTATCAAAAATGCACGCCAGAGTGTTTATGAGCAAATATTTTCTTTTTTATTTTGCCCCGTTCGAAGGTACAGTCTCCCCTTAATGCTACATTTTTGGGTTATATGTGTAAACAGTGTAATAAGGGCCAGCATTCAACGAGATAGGAAGTTTCCAAAACAGCCACCCAATCGGCATAAGAAACGGCTCTTTACAGGCTGGGACTGATATAAATGACACTCATATCGAAATTTTGACACGTTGTTGTGTAGCCATGCAAATGGACTGGAGAATTCGTAAATCTCTGATTCCATTTTGCTGATTTGCGCCCCAAATATTTTGAGAAGACCCAAATGCCTGTGGTTGACGAACAACATATGATCAAAAGAATGCGAAGACCGCTATGTCGTGCGACCACTGCAGATCACGAGAGGCGGACCCACCAATATGAAAGAAGCGGAGAGTGTTGCGTCGTCAGGAGAGAAGCAGTTAACAGCGGAATGGTCGCTCAGGAGAGCTCAGGGCCCCCGGACGTGGACCAGTCTTTGGGTATCTCCTGAGTAACAAACCCCTCAGGGGCATTTCAACCTGTCTCAAGCTGCCCAAGTCGATTTTGGTGGCATGATTGGGAAAAACGTGAATGAACAAGCATAGCTAAACCAAGGCTAGCCAGACATCATGTAATGACTGCCGGCGACCGTTGAGCATTACGCCAATGGAAGATGGATGACTCGAAACGAATGATTTAAAGAGATGCATCACGCTGTAACATCTGGCAGTCCGATAGAAGGGTTTAGTTATGGTGAATGCCTGGAGAACAGCTGCCACCATTTGTAGCGTCAAGGGGATATTTTTCGTTTTAGGGTATGGTCCTCTTATTGTAGTTACGAAAACGCAAAAAGCGGAAGGACATCAACAGATTTTACAGGTTTGTGAACTGCATTCAGTCGGAGTAGAATTCTGAGACGATGACTGATAGTATCGGTACGACAATGCACCATGTCAAAAGGCAGCATCCGTCAGACAATAGTCTGTGCACACTAACATTGGGATCAATGACTGTTTGGTCCCCTCCCCTAAATCAACCAACCAACTAAAATTAACATTATCGGTATGGACCGCCCTGTCCAGAGTCTCGATATGACCAATGGAGCACCTTATAGTTGAGTTAGAGCGCCGACTTCTGTCTAGAACCAAGAGTTCTAAACGACTGCCTTATCTGCTGTCGGATCTTGGGGAAGAACGGGCTGACATTTTCCACAGACATCCAGACATCTCATTGTTAGAGTACCCAGCACAGTTCAAGCCGTCACAAGGGCGAAGGGTGGACATAACGCATATTTATATCAGCTAATATGTGTTCAGGTACTTTTGATCACTTAACGTATTTCCGAAATAGCAATTTGATCAATTTTTTTCTATCCTCTAAAGCAGAAAATGGTGTTCCGTCTGCATTTTCGACCACATGTCTACAATATAGGAGAATACATCTACAGCACAGTGTGGGCGTGTTCGTCAGACAACCACCGTCGAGCTGCCATGTAAAACTAAAAACAGCTTTAGCAATTTTAACGGCTCTTCTTTGCTCACAGACAAGTGGTAACGTACTATTGGGATTAAGCTGTGATCCAGATGAAGCGGTTGTCCTTGTGGGAATGGGAACGGGTGAAACATAGATATGCTACAGTCATGTTTATACTGTGCTAAATCTTCGGACGGCTCCTTTCTGTAGCTCGATAAAGGCGAGGAAGCAACAGACGAAAGACTGATGACACTGTTTCGGCAGTATTCTGTAAAGGTTCATATCTGACAGACTTGCAATACAATCCCCTCGACAAGAAAAATTGCAATTTAGATTGTACAACTTGACAACCAGAGAAACACAAATTGTGTAGTGCTCATTTGAAACAGTGATTTATGTCACACCCGACATTGCTTAAGTCGCACTTTCGTAGAATTACTATCATTTTTAGAGTTATATGAGGATTCTGTAATGAAATCTGTACCACAATTCCAAGAGGGTGTTCCGCCGCCCTCCGCCCTCTCCACGCGCACACTCTCAAAACACACACACACACACACACACACACACACACACACACATTCGGGCGCCTATGCACTTAAATTACGTGAAAATGAATCATGCCTCCATCATGTCTAAAGAGATGCCCAGTTTCACAAAAAATATACGTGTGACTACCGCTTTAGTGTCACAAACCACATGTTACTTAGAAAACTGCCACCGATCCAGAGAGCCTGAAATGTACACTACTGGCCATTAAAATTGCTACACCACGAAGATGACGTGCTACAGACACGAAATTTAACCGACAGGAAGAAGATGCTGTGATATGCAAATGATTACCTTTTCAGAGCATTCACACAAGGTTGGCGCCGGTGGCGACACCTACAACGTGATGACATGAAGAAAGTTTCCAACCGATTTCTCATACACAAACAGCAGTTTACCGGCGTTGTCTGGTGAAACGTTATTGCGATGCCTCGTGTAAGGAGGAGAAATGCGCACCATCACGTTTCCGACTTTGATAAAGGTCGGATTGTAGCCTATTGCGGTTTATCGTATCGCGACATTGCTGCTCGCGTTGTTCGAGATCCAGTGACTTTTAGAAGAATATGGAACCGGTGGGTTCAGGAGGGTAATACGGAACGCAGTGCTGAATCCCAACGGCCTCGTATCACTAGTAGTCGAGATGACAGGCATCTTATCCGCGTGGCTGTAACGGATCGTGCAGCCATGTCTCGATCCCTGAGTCAACAGATGGGGACGTTTGCAAGACAACAACCATCTGCACGAACAGTTCGACGACGTTTGCAGCAACATGGACTATCAGCTCGGAGACCATGGCTGCGGTTACCCTTGACGCTGCAACACACAGGAGCGCCTGCGATAGTGTACTCAACGACGAACCTGGGTGCACGAATGGCAAAACGTCATTTTTTCGGATGAATCCATTTTCTGTTTACAGCATCATTATGGTCGCATCCGTGTTTGGCGACATCGCGGTGAACGCACATTAGAAAAGTGTATTCGTCATCACCATACTGGCGTATCATCCGGCGTGATGGTATGGGGTGCCATCGGTTACACGTCTCTGTCACCTTTTGTTCACATTGACGGCACTTTGAACAGTGGACGTTACATTTCAGATGTGTTAAAACCCGTGGTCTACCCTTCATTCGATCCCTGCGAAACCCTACATTTCAGCAGGATAATGCACGACCGCATGTTGCAGGTCCTGTATGGGCCTTTCTGGATACAGAAAATGTTCGACTGCCTGGCGAGCACATTCTCCAGATCTCTCACCAATTGAAAACGTCTGGTCAATGGTGGTCGAGCAACTGGCTCGTCACAATACGCCAGTCACTACTCTTGGTGAACTGTGGTATCGTGTTGAAGCTGCATGGGTAGCTAGCTGTACCTGTACACGCCATCCAAGCTCTGTTTGACTCAATGCTCAGGCGTATCAAGGCCGTTATTACGGCCATAGGTGGTTGTTCTGGGTACTGATTTGTCAGGATCTATGCACCCAAATTGCGTGAAAATATAATCACATGTGAGTTCTAGTATAATATATTTGTCTATGGAATACCCGTTTATCATCTGCATTTGTTCTTAGTGTAGCAATTTTAATGTCCAGTAGTGTATATTTGCTGTATGAAAGTCCTAATTAAGTATCGTAACACGAAATTAGTCACTTCTGTGCCTGTGCGTCTTCACACACTTGAGAACACTATTTCGAATAATAAAGGCAGTAGCTAAAGGACGTAAAGAACTGTAGTATTCGTGTGTATTTTGGTTGTCCTTTAATGTTAATTACCACCTCCTCTCCAAATACTCTCTAAACACCTCTATTGCGGAACATTAAGAGATATGCAAGAAACTGATGTTGTATGAGGGACATTGAGCGCTGCTGAATGTAATGGCTGTGAAGAAACTTATGTTATAAGAGGGACATTGAGCGCTGCTGAATGTAATTGGCCGTAATAGAGTGCATCTTAATGACACGGAAACTAACCGTAAGATATTTATTGCGCTTACCAGCTGCTCCATTACATCACTTACGGAGAAGGGACCTGGGTCTGCTGAAGAAAGGAGATGTTACCCGTCTCGAGCAGCTCTTTCCGCGACTCCGTCGCCGCCTCTTCCTACATAACCGCAACCACTAACCCGCTCCGTCTTAATCGACAGCGCACGTTGCAGTTAGGCGCAGCTGATGAATCCCAGCCTCTCTTCCTGTATCTCCAGGGAGAGAAAGGGACGTTCTCCGTCCGAGCCTACGGGAGACTGCTATTAATCTCCTTAGCTGTGACCACACTGCTTCAATGGAAGTAGGGTTCTGGTGTTCTTGTCAGTTTGTATGGTGAATATCCTGCACTTCCAGCAGTCAATACTGCTGTGGGAACATAATGTAAAATTTAGAAATTTTACTTATTCGACATATAAAGAGGAGTAGGAGCAAAGTATAATTAACTTGTCTTCTCCTCCTTCCGTTTAAGGATTTGGCCCGTTCCGGCCTTCTTCCATTTCTTCGACCGACCGATGTCTCTCCCAGCCCTCGCTACGTAGGATCTTGCCAGTCTCAGTAGTCAGTTTTCCTCCATTCCGTCCAAATGGTTTTTCCATTTTTTTCGTGTATTCGGTTACCTTCTAATTCAGGGCAAAGATGTTTTCCTCGTATCGAATATATTCGTTCCTTATTACTGATCTTAAAAATCTCATTTTTGCTGTCTGTATGTGTTGTTGCTCCTTTTTCCGCTTTACCCATGCTCTCGCCTAGCGTAAAGTCCCAAGCCATTGGAAAAAAAAGTATGTGACTCCTGTGTACAGGGAGGGCAAAAGAATGGAACTGCAAAGTTACAAACCGATGCCCCAACATCGGCTTGCTGCAGAATCCTCGAACATATTCTCAGTTCGAATACAATACATTTTCTTGAGACCGAGAAACTTATGTCCACGAATGAGCATGGTTGTAGAAAACATCGTTCGTGCGTAACTCGGTTTGCCCTTTTCTTACATTATACACTGCTAACTATGGATTAAGTGCAACAGGCAGATTCCACATTTTTAGATTTCCGAAAAGCATTTGACGCGGTGATCCATTGCAGGCTGTTAAAGAAGGTACGAGCATTTGGAATAGGTTCACAGATACGAGAGTGACTCGAAGACTTCTTAGGTTAGAGAACCCAGTATTTTGTCCTCGACGGCAAGTGTTCATCAGAGATAAGGAGTGCCCCAGGGAAGTGCGGCAGGAACACTGTTGTTCTCTATGTACGTAATTGATTTGGAGGACAGGGTGAGCAATAATCTACGGTTGTTTGCTGATGATGCTGTGGTGTACGGTAAGTTGTCAAAGTTTGGTGATTGTACGAGGATACAAGACGATTTAGAAAAAGTTTCTAGAGGGTGTGATGAATGGCAGAAAAATGTAAGTCAATGCGGATGAGTAGGAAAAAAAACTATAATGGTAGGATAAAGTATTAGTACTGTCTGCTTTATACAGTCACGTTGTTTAAATATCTGGGCGTAAAGTTGCAAAGCGATATGTGAGGAGTTTGGTAGGAAAAGCGAATGGTCGACTTCTGTTCATTGGGACAATTCTAGGAAACTGTGGTTCAGCTATAAAGAAGACCGCGTATAGGACGCTGATGCGACCAATTCTTGAGCACTGCTTGAGTGTTTGGGATCCGTACCAGGTCGGATTAAAGTAAGATATCGAAGTAATTCAGAGGAGGGCTGCTAGATTCGTCACTGGTAAGTTCGAACAACACGCAAGTGTTACGGAGATGCTTTGGGAACTCAAATAGCAGTCCCTGGAGGGAAGGCGACATTCTTTTCGACGAACTCTATTGATAACGTTTACAGAACCGCCATTTGAAGCTGAGTGCAGAATTATTCTGTTGTCTGCAACATACACTGTGCGTAAGGGCCACGAAGATAAGATACGAGAAATTAGAGTTCATACGGAGGCACATAGACAGTCGCTCTATTAGCGAGGGGAACCCTCTGCAACGTAATGTAAAGGTGGATTGCGGTGATCGCTGTAGATGCAAAGGTATATTAAACAAGGAACTGGCATTATTCTATAAAACTTCATTGAAATCTCTTTACGAACTTTATTCTTTAATGTTCGTGTTGTTCCCACTCTTTAGCCTACACTTACTCAAATTTTCCTTAACTTCAACGTTAGTGAAATTTTCCTTAACTTCAACGTTCTTACTCAAATTTTCCTTAACTTCAGCGTTTCTGTCATATGACATACCAGAGCATAGATACTGAAAATGACTTGTAAGCTTTATTATGTTTCCATCAATGACGATCTTAGTTCTTAAAAACTTTTTTTCCCTGAATTCCAATAAATTGGTCTTCTAATTATGTTTATTGGCAATCTGTACAAGTCTGTGTACCAGGATCCGCTGTTTGTTTTCCGTTTCCTCATAGAGTGTTTAATGGTCCGCAGATGAAAGAGTGCTTAGACTTCTGTCACGCACCGTTTTAAAACTATAATGCCATCTATCCTTTCTCGTAGAATGTTGTCAGTTTCATACGAGTAATATTAATTCGTGAATGTTGGAAACTGAAGCACTGATTTTTAATATTAATTATACTCGTACGGGAAGACTAACGAAACTTATATAACTCGAAAGGTATTTTGCCAAAGATGTGCACAAAAAACCACCTGTGTACGTAGCCTTTAAGAGAGCTAAAAGCAAGTAGACATGCACACGAGAAAAAGTTTTCTCTGTCTACCAACTTCTATCACGCGTACCAACTTCTATCCCGCGTGCAGATCAAGTGCTATGGTAGGAATAAACCACGACAGTAACAAAGTTTCATAAAATCGCGTACTAGGGATGCTGCAGATGGTTCATTCGCAGTAACACACACATAGCGGGCAGCTACAATACCGGAACTGCTAGCACGTTGATATTGCCATCAGTGGAACACAAAATATGGTAGTAATGAAGCCTTCTGGGGCAACACAGGCTGAATGAAACGTTGTTTACTGGCCTCGTTTATCCGCTTTCTTTTGTCTAAGAGTAAACGAAACTATCTTTGTGTTCATTTGCCATCGTTACTACGAAATTTAAAGTACATTCCTGATTTTCATTTTTTTCATTTCGAATACCTACAACTTCCCTTATTATACGGAAACTATAGAGCATTTGTTTTAGGCTATGCCTCGAAGAAGAACACTAAGGGGTTGAACTGAAAGACAAACAGCGACAGAGACAGAATTTTTACGTAGACTAAGGAACATATACAATATGGACACTTATAATTGAAACCTCAAGATAAAAGTTGGGATAGGAAAAGAATCACAAGGAAGGGGGGAGTGTACGGTTCTTGCATCATTTGTCTTTTGAATGATCACATTTATTTACAGTTCACATGATAGCACAAAATAAAATACAATTGAAATAAGAGGGTGCTAAATAGAAAATCGGTTTGTCTGCCGGCCGGCCGAAGTGGCCGTGCGGTTAAAGGCGCTGCAGTCTGGAACCGCAAGACCGCTACGGTCGCAGGTTCGAATCCTGCCTCGGGCATGGATGTTTGTGATGTCCTTAGGTTAGTTAGGTTTAACTAGTTCTAAGTTCTAGGGGACTAATGACCTCAGCAGTTGAGTCCCATAGTGCTCAGAGCCATTTGAACCTTTTTTTTTTTTTTTTTTTGTCTGCCGGGGTGCCTCATCCAAGTTGTGGAGGCGGCCTTGCCTGCGGCCATCGAGCGTACGGGGTGCAGTCGTCTGCAAGTAGTTGCTCACGTCGGCACCAATGATGCCTGTCGCTTGGGTTCTGAGGCGATCCTCAGTTCGTGCAGGCGGCTGACGGATTTGGTGAAGACCGCTGGCATCGCACGCGGGGTGCAAGCAGAGCTCTCTATTTGCAGCCATCGTTCCCAGAGCGGATCGGGGTCCTTTGGTTTGGAGCCTCTGTGACGGTCTTGGCTGCAGATTTCTAGACTTGCGCTATTGGATGGGGAATTGTAGGACGCCCCTAGATAGGTCAAGGGTGCACTACACAGTGGAAGCGGCTACTTGGGTAGCAGAGTACTTGTGGGTGCGAGGTGTCCTGATGAACACTCACCAGTCGACATGCAGGCAGGGAAATCAGGACGCGCTCAGCGTAAAGACACTGCAGCTATCAAGATATTAGCAGTAAATTTTCAGAGTGTTCGGAATAAAGTTCCTGAATTGACTGCCCTCCAGGAAGCGTGTGGCGCACAGGTTATTCTCGGGACTGAGACCTGGCTGAACCCTGAGATAGGAAGTTCTGAAATATTTAGTGAGGGTTGGAACGTGTATCAGAAAGACAGATTAGACACCGTAGGAGGTGGTGTCTTCATTGCAGTTGACAAAAATATTGTGTCTACTGAGCTCGAAGTAGAGTGTTATTGTGAAGTTATCTGGACGCGTTTAACAGGGCTAGGTGAAATAAAGTTAATTGTTGGGTGTTATTATCGGCCACCAGGTTCCACCGTGACAATTCTAGAATCATTCAAAGGGAGTCTACAGAAGTACCCAGATCATGCTATATTAGTCGGGGGCGACTTCAACCTACCTAGTATAGGCTGGGATGTCTATGGATTCATTACAGGTGGTACAGACAAGCCGTCGTGTGAATTACTTTTGAACACATTATCCGAAAACTGTCTTGAGTAGCTAAATCGACAACCAACGCGTAATGGAAATATTTTAGATCTGGTAGCCACGAACAGACCAGACCTCATCGACGGTTTCAGTGTTGAGACAGGGATTAGTGATCATGATGTTGTCATTACGACTATGGTTACGAAAGTTAAAAAGTCGGTCAAGAAGGCTAGGAGAGTATTCTCACTAGAAAGAGCAGATAAGCAGTTGTTAGCATCCCACTTAGTAAATGAATCGACTTCATTTACTTCCGGTACGATGGACGTGGAAGAATTATGGGCAAATTTTAAGCACATTGTAAATCACGCACTGAAGAAGTATGTGCCGAAAAAGTTGGTTACGGACGGAAAAGACCCACCGTGGTTTAACAGCGCAATTCGGAGAACGCTCAGGAAGCAAAGACAGTTGCACTCGCGGTACAAGAAAGATCGGGAGAATGACAGGCAAAAGTTAGTAGAGGTTCGTGCTGCTGTAAAAAGAGCGATGCGCGAAGCATGCAACCACTACCACCGTCATACCTTAGCAAAAGATCTTGCTGAAAACCCAAGGATATTCTGGTCTTACGTAAAATCGGTAAGTGGGTCGAAGGCTTCCATCCAGTCACTCACTGATCAGTCTGGCCTGGGAACGGAAGACAGCAAACCGAAAGCTGAAATTTTAAATTTAGCGTTTGAGAAATCTTTCAAGCAGGAGGTAACATACCGCCGTTTGAGTCTCGTACAGATTCCCGTATGGAGGACATAGTGATAGAGATCCCTGGGGTTGTGAAGCATCTGAATGGGTCGAAAATAAATAAATCGCCAGGTCCTAATAGGATTCCAGTTCGGTTTTACAGAGAGTACTCTACTGCATTGGCTGCTTACTTAGCTTGCATTTATCGCGAATCTCTTGCCCAACGTAAAATCCCGAGCGACTGGAAAAAAGCGCAGGTAGAAGGACGGATCCTCAAAATTACAGACCAATATCCTTAACATCGGTTTGTTGCAGGATTCTCGAACATATCCTCAGTTCGAATATAATGAATTTCCTTGAGACAGAGAAGTTGCTGTCCATGCATCGGCACGACTTTAGAAAACATCGCTCCTGCGAAACGCAACTCGCCCTTTTTTCACATGATATCTTGTGAACCATGGATGAAGGGTATCAGACGGATGCCATATTCCTTTACTTCCGGAAAGCGTTTGACTCTGTGCCCCACTGCAAATTCCTGACTAAGGTA
Source organism: Schistocerca nitens (assembly GCF_023898315.1). Taxonomy (NCBI): domain Eukaryota; kingdom Metazoa; phylum Arthropoda; class Insecta; order Orthoptera; family Acrididae; genus Schistocerca; species Schistocerca nitens. Next base: position 163,971,009 of record NC_064614.1, on the reverse strand, counting down.
CGAGCATATGGGATTGGTTCCCAAATATGTGAGTGGCTCGAAGACTTCTTAAGTAATAGAACCCAGTACGTTGTCCTCGATGTTGAGTGTTCATCGGATGAAAGGGTATCATCTGGAGTGCCCCAGGGAAGTGTGGTAGATCCGCTGTTGTTTTCTATCTACATAAATGATCTTTTGGATAGGGTGGACAGCAATGTGCGGCTGTTTGCTGATGATGCTGTGGTGTACGGGAAGATGTCGTCGTTGAGTGACTGTAGGAAGATACAAGATGACTCGGACAGGATTTGTGACTGGTGTAAAGAATGGCAGCTAACTCAAAAATGGTTCAAATGGCTCTGACCACTATGGGACTTAACATCTGAGGTCATCAGTCCCCTACAACTTAGAACTACTTAAACCTAACTAACCTAAGGACATCACACACATCCATGCCCGAGGCAGGATTCGAACCTGCGATCGTAGCGGTCACGCGGTTTCAGACTGAAGCGCCTAGAACCGCTCGGCCACACCGGCCGGCGGCAGCTAACTCTAAATATAGATAAATGTAAATTAATTCAGATGAATAGGAAAAAGAATCCCGTAATGTTTGAATACTCCATTAGTAGTGTAGCGCCTGACACAGTCACGTCGATTAAATATTTGGGCGTAACATTGCAGAGCGATATGAAGTGGGACAAGTATATAATGGCAGTTGTGGGGAAGGCGGATAGTCGTCTTCGGTTCATTGGTAGAATTTTGGGAAGATGTGGTTCAACTGTAAAGGAGACCGCTTATAAAACACTAATATGACCTCTTCTTGAGTACTGCTCGAGCGTTTGGGATCCCTATCAGGTCGAATTGAGGGAGGACATAGAAGCAATTCAGAGGCGGGCTGCTAGATTTGTTACTGGTAGGTTTGATCATCAAGCGAGTGTTACGGAAATGCTTCAGGAACTCGGGTGGGAGTCTCTGGAGGAAAGGAGGCGTTCTTTTCGTGAATCGCTACTGAGGAAATTTAGAGAACCAGCATTTGAGGCTGGCTGCAGTACAATTTTACCGCAGCCAACTTATATTTCGCGGAAAGACCACAAAGATAAGATAAGAGAGATTAGGGCGCGTACAGAGGCATATAGGCAGTCATTTTTCCCTCGTTCTGTTTGGGAGTGGAACAAGGAGAGAAGATGCTAGTTGTGGTACGAGGTACCCTCCGCCACGCACCGTATGGTGGATTGCGCAGTATGTATGTAGATGTAGATGTAGATGAAACAAGCCTTTTTAAATTTTAACCACAGATTGACATGACCAAACTTTCAATTCTTGCTACCCCAAGAAATCAGTGCCAGCAACAAATAAAAAAATAAATCATAAGAAAACCACTCTTTGACAACAAGCAAGTAAAGGATAACTCTTGGACAAACTTCTTAAACAATCACAGTTACTAAGTTAACAAATGAAAATTTAGAATAGACACCCAAGCGTGCCAGATCTGATAAATTTTCTGACACCCATAAAAAGGATACAAAGACAAATTAAGCTCAAGCAATGAATAGAGAGTTATAATTTAAAACAGAAAGCTAAGGAGATAGCAGTCAGAATGGAAATAAAATTAGACGTTTGGTGGTAAGTTCCTATGGGACCAAACTGCTGAGGCCATCGGTCCCTAGGCTTACACACTACTTAATTGAACATAAACTAACTTACGCTAAGGACAACACACACACCCATGCCCGAGGGAGGACTCGAACGTCTGACGGGGGCAGCCGCGCGAACCGTGACAAGACGCCCTAGACAGCCGGCTACCCCATGCGGTGAAAATAAATTAAAATTTTCCTAAGTACATCAAGTTTATACTCAAATATTTGAACAAGGAAAGGAACTACGTCAAAATTTAATTACAACATCGCTCATACATTGGCCTTTAGGCAGAATACTTGGTAGTTCAAGTACGTACATCAGACCCTTAAAAAGAGAAAGGCGAAACTTATTTAAAGAAGGCAAGCCTCAAAGGTGAACAGTTCGAGTATAGCAATAGTGGACACTCCTCACACACAGCCAGAAGGCACGTGCAGGGGCTCAACAGCAACAGGCCCTTGCAACCGGTAGTCGCCGAAATGTCGGTCTCGCACTTCACAAGGCTGAGACGTACTGCTAACAAACACCACATAGGCGAGACGTAGGCTGCAAAAATACAAATAACATGAACAGTAGTCGCTCCCTTCTTAAGAGGTCACGGCTGCCATCCTAGCATATCCATCATAAAATAAAGTAGCAAGTGTTACGTCCAAAAAACTGCCTAAAGGAAACAGATCTTCCAGAATGAAATTTTCACTCCGCAGCGAAGTGTGCGCTGATATGAAACTTCCTGGAAGATTAAAACTGCGTGCCGGACCGAGAACCGAATTCTGGACCTCTGCCTTTCGCGGACAAGTGCTCTACCAACTGAGCTACCCAAGCACGACTCACGAGCTGTCCTTACAGCTTCAATTCCGCCAGTAGAGCCAGTAGAGCACTTGCACGCGAAAGACAAAGGATCCGAGTTCGAGTCTCGGTCCGGCTCACACTTTTAATCTGCCAGGATGTTTCCGAAATAGGTGTTAATTCACTGGGAGAGGAGTATAAAAACATTATAATTAAGTCTCCCCAAACAATTTAGGTAAACTTTACACCAAAAATTGCACTGCCAGATACTTACTCGAATTAAACAGATAGAAGAAATAAATTATTACGCTCACCCCTCCAAGGCAATAGTTAGTTAATGACTAAACATTACAGTATTTCCTTGAATCAGTTCTCAGGCTTGGCAACCATCTAGAACCTAGTTTCAAACACACAGTTAATAAAGGGAATTCCCCTTAAAATAATTAAACTAAGTGAATAGGAATTATGCCACACGGCTCATGACCAAAATAATAAAACTGAGTAAAGAACTTCAGCAAACTGCCATAAAAGTGAGCCTTAAGTTTCACTAGCAAACCACTGAATTTGAAAGTTCTGCACGGCTTACGGCCCTGGTAATACACGTAAAGGTCTCTGTGATATAATTTATCGCCAACACAGGGACAGTCACTAATTTACACCCAAAGTTTTCACCAATGAAATAAACGCAAAAGTACAACAAGATTGTGGCAAAGATTAATCACAGTAAATTAAAATGTTCCAGTGATCCATAAGGCACCAACAGGAGAGGCACAGATATCAGAGCGCGAGCAATACTGACCGCAAAATTTTCCAGTAATGGTCTTTGCACAGACGGTAACGAAGAGGGCAGAACTCCAAGCGTCGAGGTGGGCACAGCATGGATACACAGGGAAGTTAAAATCCACTCAAGATCGTAGGAGGATCTATTTCAAACTCCCTGAGTCAACGGTCATCTACAAAACCTGCAAGTTAAATTCGCGCCGCCTATCGAAACGCCAGTGAAAGTAGGCGCCAGAAAGACAGATGAAATGAATCACGGCTCAGTAATTATAATTCTATTGTTGTTCTGAAAGAGTCATTTAAATGTGCGCTGAAAGTAATTCGAAATGTTCTTAGGAGTTATAATTGCAGATTGTTGAATGTACAGTACAGATTTTGGAATGGTAAACATTTTGCATCTGAGGTTACTTCGTGTGATAAAACGACATGCACATTGTGTTGTCATTCGCTGTCATGAACTAAAAATTTATTTTTCAACTTACCGTACCTAAAGGCTAACATAAATGATCGATCAATTAAAGAGAAATCAAAGAATTGTTTCAATAATATTCGCAGCTGCATTGGAGCATTTGCTTTGGTCAGTTCTGAGGCTAAAATTTCGCACATAGTTTTCCGTGGAGTGTATCAGTTTAAGATATACGATGTGTTTTATCGTAGATCAGTTCCAATGACTTCTAAGTATGATTGTTCATGATGTTCTTTTCCTCATAGCCTTCAGGTAAGATTCAAAAACATGCATAGCGTTCAAGCAAGAGCTAAGAATCTCCTTACGAATAAATTCCAACCACTTATACAAGAAAAAAATGCCTTCGTTACTTTATAAACACAATTGGTCCAATTATGAGCACAGGCGATACCAGTAAAAATTAAACACTTAAGATGACAGATTGAAGTCCTGGCGTGGCCCTTGTTAACATTTATTAGTTTGCTTACAAGAGGATCACAGGTTTACTTCAAACTTTGTACGCCTTTAATAGCCCATTAAAACAACATAATGTGCTAACAGTAAGGTGCAATACTCGAGTCATTGCGAGAAAATCGCAGGAGAAGCTTTACGCGTCTATTACATAACAGATATATCGGTGCGCAGGCGCCGTCTCTTAAGAGTTTATGGTGGTCAAGAAGAGGCGGCACGGTAGCTCAGCGTGTTCGGTCAGAGGGCTGCTAGTCCTCTGTAATAAAAAAAAATGAGTAAAGGAATCAACGATAAACTTAAACGGATGTCTTGCGACGTCCACGTAGACCAAACACAACGAACAACACCGAAAAAAAAAAAAGCTGCGTGTTGGGTCAGAGGGTTATCCGCCTTCTGTAATAACAAAACTGAGTTAATGGATCAACGACGAACTGAAACGGGTGTCTTGCGACAACCGCCCCGAGCAGATGCAACGAACGAAAACGAACAAAATGAGACATTAAAAAAAAAAAGAAAAAAGAAAGCGTGTTCGACCAGAGGGTTTAGCTACCCTCTGTAATAAAGGAACAGAGTGAACGGGTCAACGAACAACGTGAACGAGTGTCATCTGAAGTCCGCCACGAACAACTTCAACGAACAATATAGAACAAAACAAAAAAAAGCGGTTAACGTTCGAACTTCGTATAGCAAACATGTATGCGACGACAGTTTGACTCTCGTTCAAACTTAACTGGTGGTCTACATTTTTTTTCCATCACTGGTCATATTTTTTAATTTACATGACAGTTGAGAGATAACGTAATTAAAAAGCACGTGTATTTGCACAAAGTTTTAGCGAATTTTGTGTTATTTGACTGCTTGCCATTTTTAATTAAACTTAATTATTAGAACAGACATATAAGATACCCGCCTCGACGTTCGGGCTGCAAACACAGAGCCAGGCCCCATTTGGCAGTTAACCTGTGTAGCCGTGAGACGTCACTGATGTGACACGAATATTGTAGGTATAAATTTTTTTAATATCACAGAATTTACGCTTGTACCACAAAAACCATGATTTGAGCGAAGTCAAACTGTAGCCTCATACAGTTTCGTAACCACTTGACCACCATGAACTCTCACAATGGGCACCTACGCACAGATACATCCGTTATATAGCAGACGCGTAAAACTTCTCTTGGAATTACGAAGGAATTGCCAGAGTGGTGTACCTTACTAGTTGTATACTACACTCCTGGAAATGGAAAAAAGAACACATTGACACCGGTGTGTCAGACCCACCATACTTGCTCCGGACACTGCGAGAGGGCTGTACAAGCAATGATCACACGCACGGCACAGCGGACACACCAGGAACCGCGGTGTTGGCCGTCGAATGGCGCTAGCTGCGCAGCATTTGTGCACCGCCGCCGTCAGTGTCAGCCAGTTTGCCGTGGCATACGGAGCTCCATCGCAGTCTTTAACACTGGTAGCATGCCGCGACAGCGTGGACGTGAACCGTATGTTCAGTTGACGGACTTTGAGCCAGGGCATATAGTGGGCATGCGGGAGGCCGGGTGGACGTACCGCCGAATTGCTCAACACGTGGGGCGTGAGGTCTCCACAGTACATCGATGTTGTCGCCAGTGGTCGGCAGAAGGTGCACGTGCCCGTCGACCTGGGACCGGACCACAGCGACGCACGGATCCACGCCTACGCGGTGCCGTAGGGGACCGCACCGCCACTTCCCAGCAAATTAGGGACACTGTTGCTCCTGGGGTATCGGCGAGGACCATTCGCAACCGTCTCCATGAAGCTGGGCTACGGTCCCGCACACCGTTAGGCCGTCTTCCGCTCACGCCCCAACATCGTGCAGCCCGCCTCCAGTGGTGTCGCGACAGGCGTGAATGGAGGGGCGAATGGAGACGTGTCGTCTTCAGCGATGAGAGTCGCTTCTGCCTTGGTGCCAATGATGGTCGTATGCGTGTTTGGCGCCGTGCAGGTGAGCGCCACAATCAGGACTGCATACGACCGAGGCACACAGGGCCAACACCCGGCATCATGGTGTGGGGAGCGATCTCCTACACTGGCCGTACACCACTGGTGATCGTCGAGGGGACACTGAATAGTGCACGGTACATCCAAACCGTCATCGAACCCATCGTTCTACCATTCCTAGACCGGCAAGGGAACTTGCTGTTCCAACAGGACAATGCACGTCCGCATGTATCCCGTGCCACCCAACGTGCTCTAGAAGGTGTAAGTCAACTACCCTGGCCAGCAAGATCTCCGGATCTGTCCCCCATTGAGCATGTTTGGGACTGGATGAAGCGTCGTCTCACGCGGTCTGCACGTCCAGCACGAACGCTGGTCCAACTGAGGCGCCAGGTGGAAATGGCATGGCAAGCCGTTCCACAGGACTACATCCAGCATCTCTACGATCGTCTCCATGGGAGAATAGCAGCCTGCATTGCTGCGAAAGGTGGATATACACTGTACTAGTGCCGACATTGTGCATGCTCTGTTGCCTGTGTCTATGTGCCTTTGGTTCTGTCAGTGTGATCATGTGATGTATCTGACCCCAGGAATGTGTCAATAAAGTTTCCCCTTCCTGGGACAATGAATTCACGGTGTTCTTATTTCAATTTCCAGGAGTGTATGTTGTTTTAATGGCCTAATAAAGATCTACAAAGTTTGAAGAAAATCTGTGATCCCAACGTCGTGCTCTCCCCTTGTTAGTATTTCGTTGGTTACTATGACTGCCTTTGTAGGATTATACAGACTTTTAAGAACATTAATTAACTGCCTGGAATAGCTCCTCTTATCCGGAATCCCCCACAGATTCCTCCTTCTCACACATTCGGAGGCCTTTTAATAATGCTAGATGCTTTTCTATGTTGTATTCTCTACGTTTCTCAGTAATTTAGTTCACTACGAATATAAGGGGTCTGGCCTAAGCGCACATTGTTCCTCAATTAGCGATGTCTCCCTAATTGCTTTCGTTATTTTATTTATTAATTTTGCATATATTTTATAGCCGGCTGTTATAATACTGACGCCCCTGTAATTATTAGGAAGTGTTCTCTCTCCTTTCTTAAAAACTGAAATAACTCTCGTGATTGTCCAGTCTTGTGGTATTTGTTGCTGTACCCAACACAAATAGTGTAAGTGAAGTAATCTTAATTGGAGACGTTCCACCATACTTCAGAAGTTCTACGTTAATCTTGCTGTCCCTGTAACCTTAATTTCCTCCCTTGGTAGCGAAATATGTTGACTCAAAAATTTAGGTATGAAATTTGTTACAGAGAGCTGCTGCCTCTGGAAGCAACAACGGCTCCAACGTGGCTGGATATCGAGTTCGACTGAGCTTGGATGACAGATAGGGGCACATCATTCCAGTCAGCTACTAGGAGCTCATCAGGCGCCAGTGGTGGTGTGCCAGAGTCTAGGAAACGACATTTTTTCAATGGGACATGTGGAACTTGTGAGTCGGGATATGTTACAACAGCAGAAGCAACATGTGGTTTTCTTTTTCTTTCTTACCTTATAACACTATTACTGTCGTTCGCGTGCGTGAGCTACACTGTTTCCAAATAACGGAACTTACAAACTTGTCACAAGGAAGCCAAGTATAACACTACTGCTGCAGTTTGCTTAAATATGACTTAAACGCACAGTATGTGTAGCCCTCTGGGAGGATTTTTAGCCCCGCGGGATTAGCCGAGCGGTCTGAGGCGCTGCAGTCATGGACTGTGCGGCTGGTCCCGGAGGAGGTTCGAGTCCTCCCTTGGGCATGGGTGTGTGTTGTTCTCCTTAGGATGATTTAGGTTAAGTAGTATGTAATCTTAGGGACTGAAGACGTTAGCAGTTAAGTCCCATAAGGTTTCACACACATTTGAACTTTTTTTTTTTTTGAGGATTTTTAAAAGTTTGACTGTGTGCTACTTAACAGACAGAGGGAACCGAACATGAAGTTCGTAATAGTAGCAAGTAGTAGACAACAGAAAGACTAAACTTTTGTAACAAATTACAGTAACAGAGTTCCTGTAAATGAAATATAGAACGGTCATCAGCCTAATTAGGGATAATAATGTGGAAACATTATTTTTAATGTATCTATTTTTACTCGTGCAAAAGTAACTTTCATAAATCATTTCTTAATCAAGTGCAATGAACACCTACAATAACCAGACGAACTACACCGTAGGTAGCAGTGGTTATCAACAGCATAGTTAGGCAATCACATAAATGGGAATGAGACTTTATCCATGTTAAACACAATTTTCACTTCTACCTTTCACTAATTTGTCACGTGAATTGTTCCCTAGGGCACACGCAAGACTAAGTGGCATCTGGTAAGAATTAAAGTTTGACTGACACACATATACACATCACAAATGCAATAAGATAACACTGTACACATACATTTTATATATACTCTTTTACATAATCACTTTTGGTTTCTTTAACTAGAAAACAACTATTCAATTTGGTTTCTTCCTGATATAAAAAAAATGAAATGTGGTCCCACAAACCATCCCTCCTTTACATAAGCAAACTATACACCCTTTTCAGAAATATTTTGCATAATGAAATAAGCTGAATTACTTCCCCACATAAGATCATTTATCTTGCAAAGTTTTAACATTATTTGCACTGAAAATACTCTCTACAACTTCAGAAATGACTTCAAGTAAAAGTTCAACTTAAAGTAGCATCAAAACCAAACACTTTATAACATCATTTGGGAAGCAAGTCATTTTCACTGACAACTTTTATACCATTGATCATTAAAACACTGATATTTGTAAGATAGGAGCAAATCAAAACACTTTGGAGATTTTTTATAAATTCATCAGTATGTGTCCCTTGATTTCAATGAAACCAATAATCTGACTATCCACATTTATATATTTTTGCATTCAGAATCAGCGGTAAGCAAATAACACGGATTATAATCAGTTTTCACACACAGGATACTCGTTATTTAGTAATTTTGAGGAGAGGACACTGTCAGGTACCATGAAAGGAGTAAATTCATGGTTAGAACACAAAGTTCAGCAATATTTGAATTATTATTGCAAATTAAATGACACAAACTCTCTGGTTCATACTGTTATACAGTTCTAACCTCTATAGTTGAATTCTTTTATCTTAGCGGCTCGCGCATGCCCGCCCAGACGCGGGAGATTGCTGCGTTGCCAGTTGCACACGACGCACGCGCCAAGAGAAACAGCGCCATAGTACAGTATAGTTCGCAAGCTTACGTTTAGGGGGGAGCGCGCAGTTTATGAAGTAAAGCCACCACGGCCGCATTAACCATTTCGCTGCTACAGAGACGTGCTCCCCGCATTCCGCGCTGTGCGCGATTTTGTCACTGCACTGATCGCCTGTGCTGACACATAGTGTTTCCGACTGCTTTGACACACTTATCATTCGATTCCACAACAACTATTTGGCCCAAAAATTAGATTTTTACACATCTTCTTGACTGATACCTTCCCCCCACTTCCTTTGACTGACTGAAGTGCTTTAAAATAAAGCCAAACGCGCCCGGTGTAAATAAAACTTTTATTACAGTCGCGAAAGACGGAATATTTCTCAATATTACATACGACACCTATGTGGTACTTAAATTAAATGAGATATTGTTATACAGTAAATTTTATATGAAATTTAGGTACCTTGTCCACATTTCATTCTCAACATTGTGGCAACTAAAATCGACCATACGGAAAGTATACGCTATGGACTTTTACCTCTGCAAACTCTTCAAAATTTCGTGCAATGGTTTACTACATTTAATGCTGCACAATAACTGGGTTGAACATCGAAACAAAATTAAGTCATTTATGGGGGGAAGGTATCAGTCAAGAAGATGTGTAAAAATCAAATTTTTGGGCCAAATAGTTTTTGTGACATTGAATGATAAGTGTGTCAAAGCAGTGGGAACACCATGTGTCTGCACAGGCGAGCAGTGCAGTGATGACAAAATCGCGCACAGCGCGGAATGCGGTGAGCACGTGACTGCAGCAGCGAAAGGGTTAATGAAGAGACAAAGCACTAGAAATTTCAAAAAACTGCATTCAAACGAATAAAATTCGTGAAGTAAGACACTTCGATATTGTTTTAAAATAAAAAAAAATATTTAGCATCGCATAAGGTTTATACTCGTTACCTATCGCCTTCTAATCCAACGCCTTAACCATTACGCTAACGCAGCTCGTTCTGCAGTACATCTCCATAAGGACTCTAACACGTCACGCAAAATTCTGACAAACACTGTTGGTATGCCTATGAATTACTCGCACTTCGTCGAAGTACAATAGGAAATAAATAATTACCGCTGTTCTTTATTGCGAAAAAGCGGTTCGTGAAATTGATACAAACACCTTTCCTTGCTATCGCCTGAATTAAGAGTCTTATTGCTTGTTTGGTTTAATTAATTAATAGAAAATGAAGCAATTGGCATAAAGAATGGTTTTTCCAAACTTTCAAAAAACAAAGTCTGCTATCAAGACATTGCTTTTGTTCTATTACTTTATTTATGACTGAACGTTTCTAAAACTGAAGACACTTGTCCGTGCTCTGTACTACAGTCGAGATCTGGCAACGTCGTTCTCTGTTCATTGGCTGATTGTATGTTTTGACGTCAGATGCGCAGAACGAACCTAAACTCGGCCGCCAAGATATATGACGCGCACTTTAGAATCTGATGAAGTGGTGGCGCAATAGTGTTGGCGAGCATGTAGCGGGTACCTGGTCCCTCCTTTGGCAGTAACATGCTGTATTTAGTTCTTCTTGGTGACGTGAATATCATTTTAAGAGCCATTTCCAACGCGAGAGCACCATTTTACAGCCACAATTACACCCGAGGCCATTCCATCTCCAATTAGGGACCGGATGCCTCGCTCGGCACCTGCGCTGTTGACTGGTCGCCTGCTGGCTACTGACTCCTCCTGTGCTCTCTCCTGCATCGCGCTCAGCCTCAGCGCCAATACCACCTTTCAGCCTCGCGCCACACCGTTTCCGTACTGGAGGGGAATCACTATGTCTTTTACATTAAACAATACAAAATCCCTAAGTATGAATCAGTTTTTACATTCCAGTTTTTCATATATAAACGACAATACTTTTAAAATTCCATTATGTAAACATACTATTACGCTAAACAATTTATACATCATAAATTACCAACTTCCTTCAATGATCCAATGAACTTAACTAGCAACGAGTAAACACTTCTTAAATGAAGTTGCACTGTACCGATTGCCCACAATCGATTGTGGTGTTACATCCTGACTGGCTCGACGAGCTCCCCACGGACTCCTCCCCTGAGTCAGTTTTTTCATCTCAGAGTAGCACTTGCAACCCATGTCCTCAATTATCTACTGAATGTAATTCAATCACTCTCATTCCATACAGTTTTCTCTCTACAGCTCCCTCTAGGACAATGGAAGTCATTTCCTGATGTCTTAACAGGTGTCCTGTCATCCAGTCCCTTCTCCATGTCAATGTTCTCCACATGTTCCTTTCCTCGCAGAAGTGTGTAATAGCTCTCTGGAACAGGGCATTTTCCCTGATAGACTGAAATATACTATTGTTATACCTTTGCATAAAAAGGGGGATGGATCTGATGTCAACAATTACCGTCCAATCTCCCTTCTAACAGCTTTATCCAAAATTTTTGAGAAAGTAATGTATTCAAGAGTAGCTTCACATATCTGTAAAAATGAGGTACTAACAAAATGTCAGTTTGGTTTCCAGAAAGGTTTTTCAACAGAAAATGCCATATATGCTTTCACCAGTCAAATTTTGAATGATACGAATAACCGAACACCACCCATTGGGATTTTTTGTGATCTCTCAAAGGCTTTTGATTGTGTAAATCATGAAATTCTGCTAGACAAGCTCAAGTATTGTGGCATGAGTGGGACAGTGCACAAATGGTTTAATTCGTACTTAACTGGAAGAGTGCAGAAAGTTGAAATAAGTAGTTCTCATAACATGCAAAGATCAGCACATTCCTCAAACTGGGGAACTATCAAGAATGGGGCTCCACAAGGGTCAGTCTTGGGTCCTTTGTTGTTCTTATTATACACTCCTGGAAATGGAAAAAAGAACACATTGACACCGGTGTGTCAGACCCACCATACTTGCTCCGGACACTGCGAGAGGGCTGTACAAGCAATGATCACACGCACGGCACAGCGGACACACCAGGAACCGCGGTGTTGGCCGTCAAATGGCGCTAGCTGCGCAGCATTTGTGCACCGCTGCCGTCAGTGTCAGCCAGTTTGCCGTGGCATACGGAGCTCCATCGCAGTCTTTAACACTGGTAGCATGCCGCGACAGCGTGGACGTGAACCGTATGTGCAGTTGACGGACTTTGAGCGAGGGCGTATAGTGGGCATGCGGGAGGCCGGGTGGACGTACCGCCGAATTGCTCAACACGTGGGGCGTGAGGTCTCCACAGTACATCGATGTTGTCGCCAGTGGTCGGCGGAAGGTGCACGTGCCCGTCGACCTGGGACCGGACCGCAGCGACGCACGGATGCACGCCAAGACCGTAGGATCCTACGCAGTTCCGTAGGGGACCGCACCGCCACTTCCCAGCAAATTAGGGACACTGTTGCTCCTGGGGTATCGGCGAGGACCATTCGCAACCGTCTCCATGAAGCTGGGCTACGGTCCCGCACACCGTTAGGCCGTCTTCCGCTCACGCCCCAACATCGTGCAGCCCGCCTCCAGTGGTGTCGCGACAGGCGTGAATGGAGGGACGAATGGAGACGTGTCGTCTTCAGCGATGAGAGTCGCTTCTGCCATGGTGCCAATGATGGTCGTATGCGTGTTTGGCGCCGTGCAGGTGAGCGCCACAATCAGGACTGCATACGACCGAGGCACACAGGGCCAACACCCGGCATCATGGTGTGGGGAGCGATCTCCTACACTGGCCGTACACCACTGGTGATCGTCGAGGGGACACTGAATAGTGCACGGTACATCCAAACTGTCATCGAACCCATCGTTCTACCATTCCTAGACCGGCAAGGGAACTTGCTGTTCCAACAGGACAATGCACGTCCGCATGTATCCCGTGCCACCCAACGTGCTCTAGAAGGTGTAAGTCAACTACCCTGGCCAGCAAGATCTCCGGATCTGTCCCCCATTGAGCATGTTTGGGACTGGATGAAGCGTCGTCTCACGCGGTCTGCACGTCCAGCACGAACGCTGGTCCAACTGAGGCGCCAGGTGGAAATGGCATGGCAAGCCGTTCCACAGGACTACATCCAGCATCTCTACGATCGTCTCCATGGGAGAATAGCAGCCTGCATTGCTGCGAAATGTGGATATACACTGTACTAGTGCCGACATTGTGCATGCTCTGTTGCCTGTGTCTATGTGTCTGTGGTTCTGTCAGTGTGATCATGTGATGTATCTGACCCCAGGAATGTGTCAATAAAGTTTCCCCTTCCTGGGACAATGAATTCACGGTGTTCTTATTTTAATTTCCAGGAGTGTATATTAATGACTTGCCATTCTATATTCATGAAGAGGCAAAGTTAGTTCTCTTTGCTGATGATACAGGTATAGTAATCACACCTGACAAACAAGAATTAACTGATGAAATTGTCAATACTGTCTTTCAGAAAATTACTAAGTGGTTCCTTGTGAACGGACTCTCACTGAATTTTGATAAGACACAGTACATACAGTTCCGTACAGTGAATGGTATGACGCCATTAATAAATATAGACCTTAATCAGAAGCATATAGCTAAGATAGAATATTCCAGATTTTTAGGTGTGTCCATTGATGAGAGATTAAATTGGAAGAAACACATTGATGATCTACTGAAACGTTTGAGTTCAGCTACTTATGCAATAAGGGTCATTGCAAATTTTGGTGATAAACATCTTAGTAAATTAGCTTACTACGCCTATTTTCACTCATTGCTTTCATATGGCATCATATTTTGGGGTAATTCATCACTGAGGAATGAAGTATTTATTGCACAAAAGCGTGTAATCAGAATAATAGCCGGAGTCCACACAAGATCATCCTGCAGACATTTATTTAAGGATCTAGGGATATTCACAGTAGCTTCTCAGTATATATACTCTATTATGAAATTTGTTATTAACAACCAAACCCAATTCAAAAGTAATAGCACTCTGCATAACTACAATACTAGGAGAAAGGATGATCTTCACTATTCAAGATTAAATCTAACTTTGGCACAGAAAGGGGTGAATTATACTGGCACTAAAGTCTTTGGTCACTTACCAAATAGTATCAAAAGTCTGACAGATAACCAACAAGTATTTAAGAAGAAATTAAAATAATTTCTGAATGACAACTCCTTCAACTCCATAGAGGAATTTTTAAATATAAATTAAGAAAAAAAATTATTTAAAAAATATAAATAAAAAATAAAGAAAAACAAAAAACACAAAAAATAAAGTTGTTATATTAACTTAAGTTTGTTGTTAAATTAACCTAATTATGTCATGTATTAGAAAATTCGACTCGTTCCACATCATTACGAAATATCGTATTCATGATCCATGGAACTTGTATTAATCTAATCTAATTTAATCTAATCTAATATGTGGAAAACCTCCTCCTTCCTTACCAGTCCATCTACTTTTCCACATTCTTCTGTAGTACCACATCTCAAATACTCGGATTTCTTATGTTCCGGTCTTCCCACAGTCCATGTTTCACTACCGTACGGTGCTTTACTCCAAACCAACATTCTCAGAAATTTCTTCCTCAGATTCAGACCTATGCTTGACAGGAGTAGACTTCTCTCGGCCAGGACTTCCATTTCTGCCAGTGCTAGCCGGCTTAGAATGTCCTCCTTCCCCGTCCTTCCATCATGAATCATTTTTCTGCCTAGCCAGCACAATTCCTTAACTTCGTGATCACCAGTTCTGACGCTAAGCTTCTCGCTGTTCTCATTTCTGCAATCTCTCATTACTTTCGTCTTAAGCTCTCAATCGTTATTCTGTGCTCACTACATTGTTCAATACATTCAGTGCAACTTGTAATTCTGCTTCACTTTCCCCAAGGACAACAATTTCATCAGCTAATCTGATCACTGATCTCCTTTCACGCTGAATTTTGATCCCACTCTCGAACCTTTGTTTTATTTCTTTCATTGCCCTTGCGGTACATAGATTGAACACCAGGGGCCAAAGATTAGATACCTGTCTTACACACTTTTAATCCGAGCACTTCGTTCTTGGTCTTCCAGTCTTATTGTGCCCTCTTGGTTCTTGTGCATGTCGTATATTAACCGTCTCTCCCTGTCGCTTATACCTATTTTACTTAGGATTTCGATCTTGCCCCGTTTTACAGAGTCTAACGCTTTTTCCAGATCGACGTATTCTATGAACGGGTCTTGATTTTTCTCCGGTCTTTCCTCCATTACCAGCCATAATGTCAGAACAGCGTGTCTGTCGCCTTTGTCTTTCGTAAGTCCGCCCCCGGTAGCTGAGTTGTCAGCGCGACATAATGTCAATCTTAATGGCTCGGGTTCGATTCCCGGCTGGGGCAGAGATTTTTCACCACTCAGGGACTGGGTGTTGCGTTGTCCTAATCATCGTCATGTCATCCCCATCGACGCGCAAGTCGCCGAAGTGGCGTCAGATCAAAAGACTTGCACCCGGCGAATGGTCTACCCTACGGGAGGCCCTAGTCACACAACATTTACATTTTACCTTTCCTAAAGCCAAACTGATCGTCATCTAATACATACTCATTTTTTTCCATTTTTGTGTTTATTATTGCTGCCAGCATCTTGGATGCATGAGCTGTTACACTGATTGTGCGATAATTCTCATATTTTTCGGCTCTTGCAGTCTTCAGAACTGTATGCATGATGATTTTCCGAAAGTCTGATGGCATCAAACATTCTGCATACCAATGTGAATATTCTTTGTGTTGCACTACCCCCAATGATTTTAGAAATTCCGATGCAATGTTATCTATCCCTTCTGCCTTAGTTGCTCTCAAGTCGCCCAAAGTTCTCATAAATTCTGATTATCATACTGGATGCCCTGTCTCTTCACTGCCGTACCCTGTTTCTTCTACTGTCACATCTTCGGACAAGTCTTCCTCCCTCAAAGAGGCCTTTAATGTACTCTTTCCACGTATCTGCGCTCTCCTCTGCGTTTAGTATTGGAATTCCCATTACAGTCTTAATTCCATCTTTGATTTCTTCACATTTCTCATGAACTTCCTGTTTCGTTCCTCAACGTTTGTGTACTTCCTTCCTTCGTCGATCAACTGAAGTATTTCTTGTATAGCCCATATTTTCTTTGTAGATGTCTTTTTGTATCTGTGTGTTGTTTTCAGTTTGTGTGACTGATCTTTTTAGAGATATCCATTCCTCTACAACTGAGCTGCCTGCAGAGCAAGTCATTATCGCAGTATCTATAGCCTCAGAGAACTTCAAGCTTATTTCTCCATTCCTTAGTACTCCAGTATGTCATTCCTCACGCTTTGATGCTTCCTGGTTAGTCTCTTAAACCTCACCCACTAAAATGTGATCTTACAGGCCTTCTTCAAGTATACCTCCTCCTATAGTGATTCTTGAAAAGAGTATTTGCTATTAAAAACTCCAATTTATTACAGAACTAAATTACCATTTCTTCTCTCTCATTCAATTCAATATCCTCATATACTTTCTCTTTTTCTTCTTCTGCTTTCGATATCGGCATGTATACCTGAGCTGTTGTCGTCCTTGTTGGTTTGCTGTCGACTCTGATGTGAACTGCCCTATCACTGAACTGTTCACAGTAAGTCACCCACTGCCCCACCTTCCTATTCATAACAAATCCTACTCCCTATATACCATTTTCTGCTACTGTTGATATTACACAACACTCGTCTGACCAAAAACTTTGTCTTCTTTCCGCTTCACTTCTATGAACCCCATTATATCTAACTTGAGCCTTAGCATTTTCCTTTTTACATTTTCTACCTTCCTACCATGTTCAGACTTCTGACTTTCCACGCCCAAACCAGTAGAACTTCACACTTTCGTTAGTTACTCACACTTTTTCTCATAGTCACGTTCCCCTTGGTCTTCTTCTTACATGAAGCATAGTACGATTTTCCCACAAACAATCGACTTTTAAGAGTGATTTCTGAACGAGAAACCTGATGCGTAATACTTTCTTATATACAGAGTATAGAATGCGTTCCGCATACCTGCTTTGCGTAGTTGTGCAGAAATGCTAATCATTTGGTTGTCCAAGCATTTAGAACACTTGAGGCCAATTTGACGTTTACGTCATCTTCTACATGATTTCATGAACATTAACATTAATGAACATGTTTTAATTGTGTGTCATACAATATACAGAAAAAAATGACTGAAGTTTTCATGTTCCTAAGCCCGACAAGAAATTTCTGAGAATGTAGTGAATCATGGGATGTGGGAAAATCGTAAAAAGGAGAGAAGCGAAGCATTTGAGATTTAGTACTGCGAAGAATGCTGGAAATTAGGTCAACTGATAAAATAAGGATGAGGAGGCTCTCCGCAAAATTGGCGAAGAAAGGAACATATTAAAAACACTGAAAACACGTAGCGTCAGAATGAGAGGACATGCGTTAAGGCATCAGGCAATAACTTCCACTAGAGGGTGGTGTAGAGGGTATAAACTGTAGAGGAATGTATCAAAAAATAATTGAGGACGGAAGAAAAACTGATTTACGTGTTGTGTTGATGTGCCTGAACTCTCCATACTGGGCCCAGGTTCACTAGTTACCTGAAAACTATTTGCGCTGTAGTTTCATAGCGAAGGTCACAGTATCACCACGTCCATGCTAACCCACAAGACACGCTTACAACGCCGGCCGTGGTGGCCGAGCGGTTCTGGGCGCTACAGTCTGGAACCGCGCGACCGCTACGGTCGCAGGTTCGAATCCTGCCTCGGGCTTGGATGCGTGTGATGTCCTTAGGTTAGTTAGGTTTAAGTAGTTCTAAGTTCTAGGGGACTGATGACCTCAGAAGTTGAGTCCCATAGTGCTCAGAGCCATTTGAACCATTTGAACGCTTACAACATACAATCCTTAATAAAAAATATTAACGTTTATTCCTTTCATTTAGACTGTACACTTTGACTTAGAGCTAGTGTCCATGTGGTAGGTCATACCGGTTGGAAACCATTAGTAATGCGACTGTGTTTACAATCAAAACTGTTACCCCTGTCACGTTAACTGATTCTTCCGTCGGTTTTTGGTACAAGAACTTCGTAATTGTAATTAAAATACAGAGTATTGTGTATGTTCTGCAGAATGAATTAATTCTCTTAACCAATTTAGAGCTTATAAGGCCATCATCACACTTTTACTGAATATCTGCGTCAAAGAGGGTAGAACATTGTAGAACAATATTGAGAAAAATGTTACACATCGAGAGCGAGCTATAAACACAGAATGAACGTCATCATTGACAGTGTAGTGGCAAAGCAATTAAAAATATTGAAGTTAAACAATAAATAAATATAAAGGGAATAAATCAGGAAGAGATTAACATTAAGCTCAAAAATCAGTGCCTAGGAAACAATTTAAAATTAATTAACAATTCTAATGAAATAAAATAAATATGTGACAAGAGAAATGAAATAGCTTGAACAAATGAACTGAGTCAAGGGACAGCGATATGCACATACACGTACGAATGACGCTAGTATCGCGAAGACAAGGTATAAGCGTGAACGCATTGGGGGAGCTGTCATTTGTTGGAGCTAGACGCATGGAGGATCCATTTCGGAAATCGTTAGGAAATTCAATATATCACGATCCACTTTATGAGGAGTTTACCGAGAATACCAAATTTCAAGCAATACCTCTCACCACGGGCAACGCAGTGGCCGACGGCCTTCATTTAATGGCCGAGGGCAGCGGCGTTTGTTGGAGTTGTCAGTGCCAGCAGGCAAGCAACGCTACGTGAAATAACCACAGAAAGCAACGTATGCGTGAGGATAGTGCGGCAAAATCTAGTGTTAATGGGCTGTTGGAGCAGACGACCGACGCGAGTGCCTTTCCTAAGAGCACGACATCGCCAGCACCGCCTCTCCTGAGCTCGTAACCATATCAGTTGCACCCTAGACTACTGGAAAATTCTGGCGTGGTCGTCTAGATTTCAATTGGTAAGAGCTGATGACAGAGTTCGAGTGTGGCGCGGAGCCCCTGAAGCCGTGGACCCAAGTTGTCAACAAGCCACTGGGCCAGCTACTGGTGACTCCTTAATGGTGTGGACTGTATTCACATTGTAGCGGCACCACCGTACGGATAGGGAATGTTAGTTTTGTGAAGCTAATTGGAGGTCCAAACGTATTTCGTGCACTATGTTTGAACTTTACATGTGATGTACAAGCCGTGTTTGGAGGTAGTACATGGCTCACACTTGCTGTAGTATGGGGCAATCATTGTGATTATGGTGGCCTTGAAGCCTTTCCAGATGCAAATATTCTTACATGGAAGACATGGAGCATAGCAGAGACAGCAGGAATTCTGGCTAAACAGCCATATGGTACACTGGTTCCTAGTATGCCATTTGTGTTGAGTACGAGAAGGAACAAGAAATTGAATGCAGATGAATACCTGTTTATATGGGCTAAAGTTGGTAATGGAAACTGTAAAATAAAGATTAATGGTGAATGTATGTTATATTACAGACAATAAAGTTTGTCCTACCCGAGAACCATCCTTATCTATCCCGTGAGATTTTTTTTTTTTAAATTGAAAACAATATTCATTAAAAGATTGAAGCTGAGCGCCTCTTGGTTGCTCGCTAGGCGGGTGACCTTGAGCGGCCACAGCAATGCCTCTGCGACGTGCATGGCGTCATCGCTGGCGGCGCAGCATTCTGTGTAGGGTGACATGTTTATAACCTCAATGGAATAAAGATATAGTAATAATGATTAATACATAACCCTACACATTGATCTTGCCAAAAGCCGAGAAGCGATTCTTCTTGGTGTTTTAGCCCTCTGGGGCACTCTGGGATGCCCTCTGGGGCACTCTGGGATGCCCTCTGGGGCACTCTGGGCTGGCGGCGCAGCGTTCCTGTTTATCGTTCTCTGAAGGCGATAGACATTGATCTTGCTGGGCAGTTCAATAAACAACAGCTAATTGGAGGTCCAAACGTATTTCGTGGACTACGTTTGAACTTTATATGTGATGTACAAGCCGTGTTTGGAGGTAGTACATGGCTCACACTTGCTGTAGTATGGGGCAATCATTGTGATTATGGTGGCCTTGAAGCCTTTCCAGATGCAAATATTCTTACATGGAAGACATGGAGCATAGCAGAGACAGCAGGAATTCTGGCTAAACAGCCATATGGTACACTGGTTCCTAGTATGCCATTTGTGTTGAGTACTAGAAGGAACAAGAAATTGAATGCAGATGAATACCTGTTTATATGGGCTAAAGTTGGTAATGGAAACCGTAAAATAAAGATTAATGGTGACTGTGTGCGGGCCGGATTGCAATGAGTTACGCATACCAACAGTTGCAAAGTAGAATAGAGGCCACAGGGCCGTCAGATTGCTGCAAGAGTACATGTAGCGGTTTTGCGTGTGACAAATCACAGGCAGAAGGGCGCACTGGCCAACCTAGCGTGTTATGAGTACATGACGCGAAGCGGCGCATATGGTAAAACAGAGGCGCACAGCCACATATAAATAGGTGCGGGTTTCTAACGAGATTCATTCAAGTTGAAACGTCCCCTTTGTACAATTATACATGACTGTGCTTAAAGTGACACACAATATTTTTAGCGCAACGCAATCTGACTTTCAAAAATCTCTACAAAAGAATGGCCCTGACTAACATTAACCTATACCTTTCACAAATCACTTACCTCTCAAAAATCTTCATTACTCGAACTACTGCAATACAGCGAGCGCCACTACTGCCAGCTAAATAAAAGATTCAAACTACGGAAGGCACTAACTACTGATAGGCATAGTTAGCAAATGAAAGATTTTAATAGAGAACAAACAATGTATTTACCTGAATAGTGTTGAAAACTCATAATATACATAACAGTTCATGACATCCAGTCTTACAAATTTCAAAACTCCGCCATTTCTCTCCCCACATCCACCACTGCTGGCGGCTCACCTCCAACTGCGCAACGTTACGCGCTGTTAACAGCCAGCTGCCGCTGCCCAACACTACAATGGCAGACAACAATGCAAACTAGCCACAGACTGCACACAGCACAGCCAGTGATTTTCATACAGAGCGCTACGTGGCGTTACCAATAAGAAAACCTAAACAGCCTACTTACATAGCCCCCATGCTCCCCACAAAAAATTTTACAAATTGTTTTGGGCATTGGCCAATACAGATTTGAAAAAAAATTTTCATAATTACAGTAAGAAAGATATCAAATGCACACACTTATTGATACAGTGTTGGTCAAAAGCTAAAATTTTCTCACAGCCCATAAAGACAGTCCTGATCGTTCATCATAGTAAAATAACAGTGTTTTTCTCAATGTCTGAGCAGTAAAAGAAAATGCACACAGAAGTAGTGGATTTCCATGCAGTCTTGAAGAAGTAGTGTTGTCCTTCCAACGGAAAGACAGTGCTGACTCTTGACATGCAGACAGGTAATGGGCCATAACAGAACAAACCCACCGCAGAGTCAGTGATTTTCATACAGAGCGCTACGTGGAGTTACCAATAAGAAAACCTAAACAGCCTACTTACAAAGTGTGGCAGCTCTCCTGGGCGGTGGAGTGTGTCACACCAAAAGCTTCACGCAGCCAGTGACGCAGATCGAGAGGAAGGGGGCACTGTAGCTGGAAACAATAAATCACTTGGAAAGCTCGGACGAGTCTTAATACGGTGCCTTCTACCTCTTCCCACTACATTTGGTCATCCTGATACATTCGGTGGTAGAAGTTGCCACTACAACACGGAATGGACTTGGTCTTCTGGTGTTTGTGAGCAGATCATTGACCTGAAATGGTTATGTTCGGATACTTGGAGACAATTTGCAGCCTTTCATGGACTTCATGTTCTCAGACAATGACGTCATGTTAGCGGACCACAGTTGTTCGTGGCTGGTTTGAAGAACATTCTGGACAATTGGAGTGAATGGACTGGCCACCCAGGTCGTCCGACATGAATCCCACCCAACATTTATGGGACATAATAGAGAGATCAGTTCGTGCACGAAATCCTGGACTGCCAACATTTTCGCAGTTGTGGGCGGCTATAGAGGCAGCATGGCTCATTTTTTCTGCAGGGGACTTCAGACGACTTGTTGGGTTGCTGCACTACACAGGGTAACAGGATGTCTGACACGGTACTGCGAGGTATCTCACGACTTTTGTCACCTCCATGTGTTATATATGAAAAGTGTTACATAGACAGAGTAAATTATAAAATTCACATTTATACGCTCATCCTCATAAATTAAGAATAATTTCAGAATGTGGTGCCACACAGCGTGCCACTACACAAAACTCGCGCTAATAGCATAGGCACATAGGGAACATACACGACAAAGATCTGCAAGTCCACGGTATTGGTAGTTGAGAAAACCGTCCCGAAACACATGTGCTACAAAACGCAACTGTTTCCTACGCATGTACCCCGACATCAATATGGGATGTGATCACCATGCACACTTACACAGGCCACACAACGTGTTGGCATACTCTGGATCAGGTGGTCGAACAGCTGCTGGGGTATAGCCTCCCATTTTGCACCAGTGCCTGTCGGAGCTCCTGACGTGTCCTAGGGGTTTGAAGACGTGCAGCGATACGTCGACCCAGAGCATCCCAGACGTGCTCGATGGGGTTTAGTGTGGTTATTGTCTTTGAATAAAATTGTCATTTCGGTTCGTCACATTGTGTATATCTTTCAGTTACGTTTTTTACTATATTGTAGCAGTCCTTTCCAGATACGGTCAAGTTTGATCGAGGTATGCTATTTGGCAGCGACTAATCATGCGAAAATTACATTCGTCCTTAAATTTTGCACACCAGTGTATTAGCACAATCAGTCTTTGTATACAACAGCATCATCTGTTAACATACAGACACTATGGCCACAGAGATGGAGCAACTGTGAAAGGTCGTCTGTCTCAGATTACTCTGAAGTCTTTGGCGGTGACTGCAGTGATTTTGGAGTCGTGTCGCATGCAGCAGGCAATCCGGCGTGGAGACGTGCCTGAGGCCAAACCCTGCTGGCAGAGCTTCAGAGCAACGCAGCCGCAGCCGGCTGGGCGATGACACACACACACACACACACACATACACACACAGAAGGTGGGCCGCGGCTTTCTACGTCGCTTTCCTGTGTGTCGCCGGAGAAATGCGACGTAGAGACAGCGGCACAGCCCGGCCGCAGGCCACGCCGGTGAGAATCGCCGAACCACCTGCTCATATATCGCTCCAAACGAACACTACCACCGCCGACCCCAACACACCCACTGTGCCCTGAGTAAGGCTGAATTCACAGTGGCACCGACAACGGTCGCCAGTCGCAGTCGCCAGATGTCGCTCGATGACATCGGCCGACAGATTGGTCATACTGCTTTCGATATTCTTCGTCGTTAGTTTTTCGTGGAATCAGGGAGGTTAAGTTAGGTTAGATCCGTCCTATAAGCGAAATTAGATTTTAACCACTTTGAGCGGGATGGATGCCACGACGCCTCTGTGCTTCGAGCCGAGCGCTGTCTTGCAGCTTTTGCTATTAATTAGACGCCGAATGCACGATACAGATCTGTGACGAAAAAGGACTTTCCTCAGCTGTTGCACTGATAAGACAAGCTTTACCAATATATGATATACATATTCGAAGTGATTCGTAGTGAAATTTATGAGTTTTTGTGGTTGTGGTCTTCAGTCCAGAGATTTGTTTGATGCAGCTCTCCATGCTACTCTATCCTGTGCAAGCTTCTTCATCTCGCAGTATATACTGCAACCTACATCCTTCTGAATCTGTTTAGCGTGTTCATCTCTTGGTCTTCCTCTACGATTTTTACCCTCCACGCTGCATTCCAATACTAAATTGGTGATCCCTTGATGTCTCAGAATATGCCCTACCAACCGATCCCTTCTTCTAGTCAAGTTGTGCCACAAACTCCTCTCCAATTCTATTCAATACCTCCTCATTAGTTATGTGATCTACCCATCTAATCTTCAGCATTTTCTGTAGCACCACCTTTCGAAAGCTTCTATTCGCTTCTTGTCTGAACAATTTATCGTCCACGTTTCACTTCCGCACAAGGCTACACTCCATACAAATATTTTCAGAAACGACTTCCTGACACTTAACTCTATACTCGATGTTAACAAATTTCTCTTCTTCAGAAACGCTTTCCTTGCCATTGCCAGTCTATATTTTATATCCTCTCTACTTCGACCATCATCAGTTATTTTGCTCCCCAAATAGCAATACTCATTTACTACTTTAAGCGTCTCATTTCCTAATCTAATTCCCGCAGCATCGCCCGATTTAATTCGAGTACATTCCATTATCCTCGTTTTGCTTTTGTTGATGTTCATCTTATATACTACTTTCAAGACAGTGTCCATTCCGTTCAGCTGATCTTCCAGGTCCTTTGCTGTCTCTGACAGAATTACAATGTCATCGGCGAACCTCAAAGTTTTTATTTCTTCTGCATGGATTTTAATTCTTACTCCGAATTTTTCTTTTGTTTCCTTCACTGTTTGCTCAATATACAGATTGAATAACATCGGGGATAGGCTACAACCCTGTCTCACTCCCTTCCCAACTACTGCTTCCCTTTCATGCCCCTCGACTCTCATAACCGCCATCTGGTTTCTGTACAAATTGTAAATAGCATTTCGTTCCCTGTATTTTATCCCAGCCGCCATCAGAATTTGAAAGAGAGGCCGTGCTGAAAAGTAATGTCTCCTAATTTTTTATGTGAAAACTCTTAAAGCGTTCTAAACAAAACACTTTATCAACATTCCACTTCTTTATTATTCTTGTACACATCTCTATTTCTCAACATATTGAGCCGTGGTGAGCTGGCGCCAGTCGTATTTCGTTTATGTATCGTTGAGATCGATTGTGGTTGAGGTAAGCTATCTTTGCTTTTCGCGTGTCTTATCTTGCGGCTTGGCAGGCGAAGCGAGTTGGTTGTTAGCCCTGGACAGGTAACCCTCGAGATCTCGTGACTTTCAAAAATGGTTCAAATGGCTCTGAGCACTATGGGACTTAACATCTGTGGTCATCAGTCCCCTAGAACCTAGAACTACTTAAACCTAAGGACATCACACACATCCATGCCCGAGGCAGGATTCGAACCTGCGACCGTAGCAGTCGCGCAGTTCCGGACTGAGCGCCTAGAACCGCTAGACCACCGCGGCCGGCTCGTGACTTTCGCGAGCAGACGAGTGTCAAGGGCTGCCGAACGAGCGTGATGACCGTTACACGTTGTGGTGTGGAACTGGTCGGGCGTTTTGCCGACATGGGCAGCTTGGAGATAAAAGTTCTGTGACTTGGCTAGGAGCAAAATTTTAAGGGAAGCGGTGAAGCTGTGGAACCCGCTCCCGCGTATTGTGTACCTGATATGTAGTAAGTCGTCGTAATTGTTTGTCCACCGACGCACTCAGAGATTTTAAACTTTATTTTTATGGTCAGATTTTCATAGTCGAACCCTAAGACGCTGTGGGAAAGTTCAGTTGGCGTAGTTGAATGCTGGCCGTTGTTTGAAAATTTTCTCAGAAGTTTTACTAGTGCTTTGTGTCTCTTGCAATCAAATGACTATGTTACCTGCACTCTATTAATACAGTTGTCCATGTGTAAGTGAGCAAAGGTTCTGCCGAGTGTTTCTATGTTTCAGGGTTAATGGAATGTCTTTGTGATTCGGGCAAAAACTTTTCATTGTGCCAGTGCCTTGGTGGGGAGTGAAATGTCATCCGAGGTCTAGGCCTGGCAGTGTTTAAGAACCTGGCCACTACCTGAATTGTTCATATATCGCCTTCCAAAGTTTAGTATTTATCTTCCTTCCATCAAGGCGGGTTAAGCTGGTATATATAATATGTAACCTGTTTATATATGAACTTGTTTTCTTAAATATTAGGGACTAGCAACTGGCTGGATATTAAACTGCATAGCATCTGCTGAGTTCCTTGTGCAGCTTTTAACACGTCTCAGCACGTGAACATTTATTTTTTAAAGATCATTGTTTCTGTTGTAGTTTTTCATTTAAGTGGTTCTATCATGTTATGTAATGGAATCTAAGCCATGATGGACCAACAGAGATTTTACTTTTAGTTCTGGTCCTCTGTTTATCTATGGTGTATTTTGTAGCCCTTTCTCCACGTTCCTATTTTTTAGCTGTCTTATCTTTCTTCGATTGGGATTGACGTGTAGTCGTTTCTTAACTCCCCTCTGTATTGGTGTTCTATAGTTTTGACAAGGGCGCTTATGGCCCCAGTTGTTTTTGCGCCCTAAAACAAAACAAAACAAAGTTTAGGACGAAGGCATCCTCACTCGGGAATAAATCCTATTATAGATGCACTCCACTCTCGGACACTTGCTATTGTATGCATCCCAGTCTCTAGAAGCATAGATGTAACAGAGGATGTGTCTAAGAGAGCTCACTGCGCTGAGGAAATAGGGTTAACTCGTAAAAGTGCGGATACGTCAAAATATTCAAATTTAAATATCTTTGAAGCTAGTTCCACAATTTCACATCCCTAACTCTGCCTTTTCTATGCTACGATAGGAGCATTTTTCATTCTGGTTCCCAATTTTTACTCTACCATAATTTTGACAGTAGACCGCCGTAGTTTCCAAACGATGTAGATTATTAAGTTTTCAGTTTTGTCGTAAAATTGCATTTTTTATTTATTTTTTCACTATAAACCGTTTTCGCGCATTCAGTTCACGGAAGAACGAATTATAAATGTTACATTTAGCTCAATTTTAACCATCGTATTTTGACAATGGATACAGATTAAGGGTAGGAAAAAAAATTCGTTTTGAGTTTAGCTGTACATCTGACTTCGTGCAAACTTTGAACCGATTCGTTCAAGTTTTAAGTATAGAAGTGGCGCGCTTCAAAAGCCTCCCAGAAATACGCTAAACAGCCGTATCTCGACAACAAATTAGGATTATAGGATATAAAATTTCGTTTTGACTTTATCCATGTACATGCTTGCGTTCAAATTTTGAATTGATTCGGACATGTTTGAAGTGGCGCGCTTCAAAAACCTCCTAGTAAAACGTGTTTTTGAACGTAAAATGCAAACGAAGTAAGATTATTTCAAACGGTTATAATTTATCTTGTACCAAGGTCCAATACATTGGGAGACCAAATTTGACCGTGCGACTGCTACAGTCGCAGGTTCGAATCCTGCCTCGGGCATGGATGTGTGTGATGTCCTTAGGTTAGTTAGGTTTAAGTAGTTCTAAGTTCTAGGGGACTGATGACGACAGCAGTTGAGTCCCATAGTGCTCAGAGCCATTTGAACCATTTTGAACCAAATTTGAACCATCAGTCTCGCCCCAGTCAGGAGTTGTTTAAGAGTGGCTGTTTTTGCACGTAAAATCCGCACGGTGCACGTACAAACAGTGGCGTTAGTTGGGCATTAATTCTAGCCCAATTAAAAGTTCTTCCAAAAGGAATTCTTCCAATTTGTCAGAGCGTCAGCCGCGGTTAGTCGTTCAAACATTACCTAATATACTGTATCGTAGCTACAGTAGACAGATGTTCGAATACCTATACAAACGGCCGCCGGTCCGGGCTATATCAACAACTTTTTAGCCCATTTACCCAGCTGAAATAGGATCCGAGCACCAAGAAACACCCTCCCCCCCCCCAAAAAAAAAACGACTCTCCGTGCGACCGTTTGAAACGTATTTGTTAGAGTGCGGCGCTTTAACGA